>NC_143534.1:6217429-6564929 GCF_031878675.1 Megascapheus bottae
AGAGCAGAAAGAAGCAGTTATACTTAATGCCTGTCCCCGGCTGGAAGTCTGGGGAGTTTCTGCAGCACTATTCCTCACATAGTGAAGAGAGCTGTAGGGCCTCAGTTCCGGGGTTTAAGGAAGGAATTATAAATCATGAAACAGCATAGTCTGGGCTTGGAGGGAAATTCCTGCCTTCTCATAAAACCCTTTTGCTTGAGGAGCCCTTGCCAATGGATTATCAAGAGACACCACAGAAATGCTCCTCTCAGTCTTTGTGTGAACAGGACAGATGAGCTAGTGACAGTCACACAGACACCACCGATCATGTCCTGAAGCTCGGAGGCCTCTCACCTCACAGCTCTCCTAAAGCTGCCGAAAGTTACTGCCATGTGACCAAGAGCGAAGAACACGCTCGTTCCTGTCTCTTCTGTTTTGATCTTGAAATTAATTACTATGTGAAAGGAATTGTTGTGTAAGGGTTAAGCAAAGCTAGATTCATACTCAGCCTATGTCTCCCAAAACACGAGGTGAAATAATGCCAACTCCGCAAATAGCACTGACTAGTGAAAGAATACTGCCTCCCTCAGAGTCCACATAGAAAATGCCACTAGGTCAGGTGAATAAGGGGACTTGATTTCACCAAAAGAACTTTCTGATAAAATAATATACAGCCAAAGACACTGGGATAGTTCTAAGAAATAGAAACTGTCCCCACTCTGCTACTTATTTGGAAGTAGTGGCTTCATGAGACCGTAGCTACAGGCGACCATGTGGTGTGTAAGAAATTTTCTCTCTGCTTTTCTTCACTACTTAGTGAGGTGTGTGTGTGTGTGTGTGTGTGTGTGTGTGTGTGTGTGTGTGTGAGGGTAAAGTGGAAGCAGCTCCCTCCCTTTTTACATGAAGCTATGGCAGGAAAAAACTTAACGAAAAGCCTGGGTTCGCTTGGAAATATACAATACACAAAAGAAACCCACTTCCAGGTGGTTTGTCTGTACTCATCCATACAATAAAGATTCACGGCAGTGGGCTCACACACTTATCAATCACTTTCCTTTGGCCTTTGGGACATCAGGAAGAAAATAATGTCTTCCACCTGGGTTAGGTAACCAGTGTTTGGTTTTCTGAGGGCACAAAGTATACGTAATTACAGTGCTCAGTTACCAAGGATCAAATGCTTGGCTATCACCAGAAGCCTAAGAAGGAAGGGCAAAAAAAACCACAATAAGATCCTTTGGAGTCAATGTTTGCAAAGCACCTTTCTAGGGACTCAGACCTAAGAACTCTGGGTAGGAGCATTTTCTCCAGGCAACAGAGAGTGGAATTTACAATAGAAAATGGGTCTCTCCTGTGATCTAACACTCTAAACCCTGTCAGAGTAGAAGCCAGCGCCCTAAAACATGAGACTTCAAGGACTATGAACTAAACTAAGCCAAGAAAGGGAAAGGAAAGAGAATAGCACAGAAGAAAATGCAGTAGTGGGTTAGAACAGTAGTTTTTCGATGTGCAGTTCCTCCTGATATGTCACCCCACCCCCATTTCCAGCACCTCCTGGAACCTACTAGAAAAGCAAATTCTTGAACCTCACCTGAGAATTCACTAGAAATTCTGAGGATAGAATCCAGGGTTCTACATTTTGACAAGCACCCCCTATTACTCTGATACATGCTACATGTTTTAAAAGGAAGGAAGGAAGAAAAGAAGGGAGGGAGGGAGGGAGGGAGGGAGGGAGGGAGGAAGGAAGGAAGGAAGGAAGGAAGGAAGGAAGGAAGGAAGGAAGGCAGGCAGGCAGGCAGGCAGGCTGAGAACCAGTGGCTTATGTCTGTAATCCTAGCTATAAAGGAGGCAGAGATTTGAGGATTGTGGTTCAAAGTCAGCCCGGGGCAGAAAAGTCCCCAGGAGATTCTTACCTCCAATTTATCACTCAAAAACTGGAAGTTTTTGTGGCTGAAAGTGGTAGGCACTAACTTTGGACAACAGAGCTCAAAGACAGCACCCAGGCCCCGAGTTCAAGGCCCACAACTGACAAGAAACAAAAAACCAAAAAGAAAGGAGCTGGTCACTGGTGGCTCAGGCCTGTGATCCTAGCCACTCAGGAAGCGGAGATCTGAGGAGCACATTTCAAAGCCAACCCCAGGCAGGAAGGTCCATGCCATGCTTAACTCCAATTAACCAACCAGAAGTTGAAGTGGTCTAAAGAGCACTAGCCTTGAGAATGGGGCTGAGGATTCAGCTCAGTGGAAGAGCACTTGCCTGGCAAGTGGAAGGCCCTGAGTTCAGTCCTCAGCTCTGGGAGAGAGAGAGACAGAGAGACAGAGAGGCAGACAGAGACAGAGACAGAGAGACAGAGAGACCTAAAACATGTTCCTCATGTGGTACTTTGAAAGGAAATGACCTTGTTTACCTGCCCCACCCAGTGTTTCCAATCCTAATAATAAAAGGGTCACATAAACACAAGGATGGTTTTCACTCAATGACTTTTGTTGAGCAATAAGAATGTGAGGATCTGATACTTTGCTAAGATGTATACTTGATAGAGATATCCCAGTCATTGTTACAGTCAAGTTGCTAATACTAAAATGAAAGAGGCAGACCAATGCTTTTAAAAAATATTGTTATTATTACATGCAGGAACATTTTTTTAGAGCTTAGATCTAAGATTACAATGGAAAGGGAGTAAATCTTCTTCCCAGTAGAAGATGACTAATTATGTGAAATCCTTTAACTATGTGTTTTAAAATTTTAGATACACTGGCCGGGAGTTTGGCCTAGTGGTTAAAGTGCTTGCCTAGCATGCATGAAGACCCGGGTTCGTTTCCTTGGTACCACATACATAGAAAAAAGCCGGAAGTGGTGCTGAGGCTCAAGTGGTAGAGCTCTAGCCTTGAGAAAGTCCAAGGACAGTGCTCAGGCCCTGAGCTCAAGCCCAGGACTGGCAAAATAAAATAAAATAAAATTTAGATACAGAATGTTAGTCAAGCAAATCTAATCTGAATACAAGACTTGTTATATTTCACCTTGTGGTCTGTAAGGAAACGACAGAGTTTTATGACTACAAGAAGATACTGCAAAATATTTCCTCTTCCTGCCTTTCCCTGGCTGATGAGTCTCATTCTAGTTCAGGTCAAAGCTCTGACCCAACACCTTGCATGATAAATGATCTTAACCACCTGAAAAATGAGTGAAGAGTTGAAGATTAATGCCCAATGTGTACTCCCAACCTCTTCTTCTAGTTTTATAGCTCCAAATAATTAGAAGGGAAAAAAAGGACGGTGAATTAATTTGACAACTGTAGAGACAGATAAAAAGCAAGCCTTAGGGTTGGGAGTTTGGCCTGGTAGTAGAGTGCTTGCCTAGCATGCATGAAGACCCAGGTTCAATTCCTTGGTACTGCATACATAGAAAAAAAAAAAGCCAGAAGTGGTGCTGTGGCTCAAGTGGTAGCATGCTAGTAGCCTTGAGAATGCCCAAAGATAGTGCTCAGGCCCTGAGTTCAAGGGCCAGGACTGGCAAAAAGAAAAGAAAGGAAAAGCAAGCCCTAAAGAGTCCTCTAATAGCCCTTTACATTGGAAATGACTTTGCACTCATTTACAAATACAGTATATACAGTATATATATATATACGTATGTATATATACACATATATAGCCTACAGAACTTTGTAAGAGCTGAGAGCTAATACTGGAGAAACACTTCTAGTAGCGGGGGTACGCAGCCTGAGCTTTACTCATTATGACCCGTATATAGCCCCTGAGTGATGGATACACTTGAATGTAGGTAGGCCTTCAAAAGTGCCGACAAAGTACCTCAGATAGGGAGCTTAGATAGTAGGGTATCTGCTAAGTGGCCACTCCAGGTCCTATGTCACTGAGACCTCATACTTCTGCACCATGCCACCCACACATACAGAAACCAAGAGCCATGCTCCTTGACATCTGCCCTGACCATTCCACAGAGAGAAGTCAATAAAAAGCAGAACACTGAACGGTTATGCCTATGCTGAGGTGACAGCATCCATTCCAGAGAAATAGCACAGGGTCACATCCACAACAGTGACCCGGAACCCTGGCTTCCTGAGGCCAGGTGAGAGCTCAGTCTGCCCGGCCCCTGCCTGCAGCTCAGTGGTAGGAAAGATAGTCGATGAGCCGGGGAGGTATGTTTAACTTGGCGATTTTCTCCAGCCCTCGAACTCCGGTTGCCTTCCTCAAGCTTACCCTGCAGAGCTGTGACAAGGTCAGAGGTGTCTCTGGAAAAAGGGACCAAGGAGACATGGAAGTTAGTTTCAGGCAGGAGCACAACAGCCTCCAAGCTGAGGAACACGAGGGTGGAATTGGATAAAGCCTCCCTTTAGCCTGGAATTAGGATGGGGCCGGGATGTGACCTCTGGAAGGTCGCTGGAAAGGACAGCTAGGATTGGAGGAAGGGAAAGCAGGAAACAGAATTCTTGTGATGTCCGTGGGGAATTTCATGTGGTAGGATTGATGGTTTTTAGGGGGTTTTTTGTTTGCTGGTTCTGTTATGAGCCATTCACACTCAACAATGGCAAAGAGAATCATCTGTCAGGCACTCAGCCAACAAGGCACCAGTGGAAAGTTCGGGCTAGCGCAGGAAAGAACGGCCGCTGCCTGCTGCTCTAGACATGAGGTCTCCTTGCCCCTGAGATGCTGAAGCTGAAGGCCACAGGGAACCTAAGAAGAGCCCCTCACTTGCATAAAAGCAGCTGCCACCAGTGACCCACTTCAATGTGGGCACTAGTGGCAGAAGACAGAAGCTGAGGATTAAACACTAAGCCATCACAGGAAGTTCCAGAAGAAGTAGCAAGCTGGGGGCCCAAGCTGAAGGGTGTCTCGCCCGGCAGCCCGGTGGACACAGGACTATGTATGTGCACAAAGAAGCCCAACTCACTCTCATAGTACTCAAAGCACTTGGCAGGGGCACTGCTGCTCCACGTGTAGTCTGATGGCTTCTTCCCCCTGTTGTCACGGGCGTAGATGTTGCCTCCAAACTCAATGAGCATCTCAATGAGGTCCACGTTCTTCACCTTGGCCGCATGGTGCAGGGCTGTCTCGTGGAGTTTGGCTGCGTTCACATTGGCCCCTGGAGGTCCAAGATACAGAACATAGAACACCAATGGCAGAACTTGCAGCCAAGACAAAAACTGGCTTTGACCTGAACAGTGTGCTGCCACCACATGCAGAAGCTCTTGAGGTATCCTTTCTCCGTTTCCTCGAGCATGGCTCTCCTTAGGTTTTCCAATAGGCCTGTGACCCAAGCTCAACAGTACAGGATCGTTACTTCTTTAAAAATCTACTTGTGAAGCCAGGCACCTGGTGACTCATGCCTATAATCCTACTTACTCAGGAGGCTGAGATCTAAGAACCTTAGTTTGAAGCCAGACTGAGCAGGAAAGTTCATGAAGCTCTTAACTCTAATTCACCACCAAAAAGCTAGAAGTGCAGCTGTGGCTCAAGTGGCAGAGACCTAGCCTTGAATAAAAAAAAAAAGGTCAAGGAGAGCACCTAGGTTCTGAGTTCAAGCCCTCGTATGGTGTGAGCACGCACACACACACACACACTCCATTTGTAAATAAATAGGAATAATCTATTGCTTCTTACAACTTCTCTGTAGGTTTGAAACATTCCACATTTTTTTTAAAAAAGGTAATTCTAAAGAAAAAAAATAAAATAATCTAGTTTAGCATACAAGGACTGCTGAAGGTAAGTACTTAGCCATCCAATTACATAGAGAGCCGACAGCTTCAATAAAACCCTCTAGAGGCTACACTGTACACTCCTATCTCTCCCTCACCAGTGTGCAATCTGGCAACATGGAGTAGGGATATTGGCAAGATGTTAGCAGATCTCAGCTCCAGGACTGGCTCTGACTTGTCTAACCCTCTTCCTCTACCACAGTCATTGGTCTTGATTGTTTAAATCAAGAATCTGGCAAAGGAGTTTTAGCCAAAGAGATCTTCTAGCTTTGGGATCAAGTGTGGGTCAGCAGAGTGTTAAGGTAGGTATGTTGGAGGCATTGGAAAGAACTTGCACTCCTCTGAAACCAGGCAAGCCTTAACAAGCAAACGTCTGGCTTGTTCATTTACTTAGTACCATTACCGCTGCTTGAACTCAGAGCCTTGCAGCACCTTCACTCAGACTTTTCACTCACAACTGATGGTCTCCCACTTGAGCCACACCTCCTTTAAGGATTTGTCTGCATGGGCTAGCTTCCAATCACCATCCTCCTGAATAGCTGGGATTATAGACATCAGCCATTAGCACCCAGTAAAATGGTTAGGTTTTTTTTTTTCTTTTTGATTCAGATTTGTTATCTGATATTTTTTGCTCATTGGTTGGTGCTCTACTATCTAAGCCATCTCTCCAATCCCAAGTGTCTGTATTTTAAGCCTGAATATGGTTTAAAAAACATCTGGCCACTGTTCTAAGGAAGAGCTAACACAGTGCAACAGAATCGCAGGTTTCTCTTCCTGATAAGGGAGAGAGAATGCTTCAGACATCACCTGTCAGTCTGTCCTGATCAGCCGTTTGCCAGACACAGTACAGGTGAGCCATTCATGCAGATAAATCCCAACCTAGGCAACCAACCCACACAGGTAAACCACCACGCACCTGCATTGAGCAGCACTTTGACACAGTCCAGATGCTCCCGAGCGCAGGCAACGTGCAGAGGGGTCCCAAAATGACAATCATGTGCTTCCAGATTGGCACCAACATCAATAAGAAGCCTCACACATTCAGAACTCCCTTAAAATACATGGAAAGGGAGGGCAAGCGTTCATGAATTTGGTCCCTGGAGAATGATATGCATGACAGACAGCAGTTGGAACTGACTGCCTGTGCTCAGGCACAAGAAATAGAAAGGGAAATTAGCAACATATCCCCGTCTACGGAAGGGTTTACAACCCCACACAGCCCTGGAGGAGGCGGGACTGGTCCATAGGACAGTAAGGGAACAGGTCAGACCTTCCCTCTTGCTGAGAACCAAAGATGTGGAATACCACCTGGGGAAGAAAGACTCGACCCCCGCCCCTGCCCCCACCACATGGACCCTGCACTATGTCTAGAAAGTGGTAAGAATGACACGTGGAAGCTGGAATCCCTGTCTAGTACCATTTTCTGAGAAACACTGTCTTTTCTCCATTATGGTTTTGTTTCGTTTTTGGGGGGAGGAGGTTGGCTCCTTTGTCAAAAATCACTTGGCTGTAGTGAGGCCAGTTTATTTCTGGGTTTATTGTTCTATTTCATTGAAACTTGAGTCATTTTTGCCCCCTCCCTGTTTTGCACCTCTGTTCATACCAAATCCTACTGATCCCTCTTCCAAATCCTTTTTTTTTTTTCTTTTTCTTCTTCTTTTTGTCAGTTGTGGGGCTTGAACTCAGGACCTGGGCACTGTCCCTAAGCTCTACCACTTTGAGCTAAAGCATCACTTGCAGGTTTTTTAGGTAGTTAATTGGAAATAAGAGTCTCACAGACTTTCCTACCCAGTCTGGCTTTGAAATGTGATTTCCAGCTCTCCAGCCTCCTGAGCAGCTAGGATAATGGGCATGAGCCACCAGCGCCCAGCTCCCATCTCTTTTAAATGATCCTTCCCATGCCAGCATCCCTCCTCTGGGTTCTACATGCTTCTTTGCATTTAGATCATTTCAACAGGGGTCCCTAACTCATCAGCTCACCACTCATGCAGGCCTCGTGCAGTGGGGATGCTGTGTACAGAGGAGGGTTGACCTTTGCTCCATAGGACAGCAAGAGTTTGACACACTCGATGCTGCCAGAGGCACAGGCATCACAGAGAGGGGTGCTGCCATCAATGTTGCGGGCATCCACCTCGAGGAAAAAGAACACATGGTAAAGGATGGGACAACGTCCATGTAACACTCTCTCATCTTCATAGATTCATCTTTGCAAAGACGACTTGATACAAGCACACCTTTGCTATTATGTATAAAGGCACTGAGCCGGGCAAGGGAGTTCAAAGAGAAAGAGGTGGGAAAAGAGACGATCATGATCCCAAGAATGGAAGTCTCCTGCTTGATGTTCTATCCTCTGAGGTTCGACAAACTTAGCCTCGCCCTCACCACCACTTCTAACAGCTACTGACGTAGAGCCTGAAAGGAGGAACTGAGTTTGCAAGCTGGGAGGAGGGCATAAAGATGGGTTTTAACTCTAGCCTCAGCACCAAGGCTGCCTTAGCATGCTTCACCTAGTATGATAATCACAGGGCAGAAAAGGGCAACACCCCAGATTGGCAAATTCCACTTCAAAGATGTCCAAGGTTAGCCTCTGTGTGGTACGTGCTGAGACTTGTTCCATTACCAGCTTCTGGAAAGAGTAGATACACCACTTTTACCCATTCCCCACACAAGAACGCTGAGACCAGGGTTGCATTCCTCGTAAGCTACCTACTTTGGCAACAATGCCTCGTGCCTATAATCCTAGCTACTCAGAAGGCTGGATCTGAAGATCATGTTTCAAAACCAGTCTGAGCAGAAACGTCCATGAACTTCTTTATTTTCAATTAACCAGCAAAAAGCTGGAAGTGGAGGCCTGTCTCAAGCAGTAGAAGGGAAGCTTTGAATGAAAAAAAAAAAGCCAATTAAGAATGCCCTAAAAGCCAGGTGCTAATGGCTCTTGCCTGTAATCCTAGCTACTCAGGAGGCTGGCATCTGAGGATAGTGCTTCCAAGCCAGCCAGGGCAGCAAAGTTTGTGAGACTCTTATCTCCCATTAACCACCAGAAAACCAGAAGCAGAGCTTGGCTCAAAGTGGTAGAGCACTAGATTTGAGTAAAAGAGCTCAGGGACAGAGCCTGGGCCTGAGTTCAAGCCCCACCAATGACAAAATAGCCACAACAAAAACACCTCCTTGAGTTCAAGTCCCAATAATTGCACATAAAAAAAAATTAGCCAGGGTGTGCTGGTTGGCTTCAGCAGCCAGGTATGTTGCCTTCTAGCAACTTTTAACTAGCATATGTGAACTGGGGAAAAGAACCAGTCAGAATTTAGATTTTGTTCCTTTACTGTCTGTCCCTGCCTCCAGAAAGCTGGTGTAGCTAGAACCCCATTTAGCCATCCTAGAATCCGGAGCCCTGCTCTCTGAGTCTATGCAGCAGTTATTCAACCTACACCCAGCTCCCCTCCCAGAGAGCCTGTGCCTGACACGTGCCTGGCCTGTCTGACTCTGCACAATGCAGTGGGGCACACTACCACCAATATGTTAAAAAACTGCCCCATGCACGAGCACTTCCTGGCCCACAGCAGCCACAGCTGTCTCCCTGGCCTTCCAGCACCCCCTGTGCTGCCCCCCATCTGCCTTTGTTTCCCCCTTCCACGTCTGAGAACAAAGACAAGTCCCAAGACATTTCTCTTTCCTACCTCTAGAGGTCTCCCTATGCACGCCAGGCACCCCCAGGGTCACTCACCTGAGCACCTGCTGCCAGCAGCAGCTGGACGCACTGCGCCTGGCCCTGCAGACTGGCCGCGTGCAGGGGAGTGATGGAGTCCACTGTGACCTGGTTAACGCAGGCTCCATTCTCGATCAGCTGCTGCAGCTGCAGGCTCTCGCCCCTCTGGGCAGCCTCATGCACGGGGGTTCGCTCCACCCAGAAGCCTGCAGAGGAAACCAAGTTCCTGCTAAGATACTGCCTCTTCCACCTGGATCCAGTGAATGCACATAAGACTGCAGGGTCCCTGAGGACACCCACGGCACCAGCTGTGACCACATAATTGGCTCCAACGAGCTTATTAAAATTCACCAGCAATCCCTAGTGCCTGCAGGGTGGAGTCCAAACTTCTCAGCTGGGTATGTAAGAGAAATGCTCACACCAAGGACTCCATCTCCCTCACCACTGTCCACACAGAGGCTGGGCTCTGTGAGTATACCAATAGCTAGCTCACCACTGACTCCTGCAGTTCCACACCCAGACTTCTGACTGCTGTACAGTCTCAAGAAGCTTGTCACTCTTAGGTAAAGACAATAACCTGCCAGGCACTGGTGGCTGAGATCTGAGGATAACAGTGCAAATCCAGCCCAGCAGGAAAGTCTGTGAGACTCGTATTGCCAATTAACCACAAGAAAACTAGAAGGGGAGATGTGGTTCAAACTGGTAAAGGGCTATGTTTGGGTGTAAAAGCTCAGGCACAGTGCTGAGTTAAAAAAAAAAACAGTAACTTACGTGTAATTGGAAGAGCTAAGTATTACTTTAAGGAAGGTGGAAGAGCAAAACCCCAAGATGTAACTTTCAATCAATCATGAAGACTGACTGTACTCTCACGGTCAATTTGTAGCCCGACTGGCCAGGCCTGACTACAGGCTATTTTCACCTCTTGTTCTTGGACCCCAGTTGTCAACAAGGTGTTTCCCCTCCCCAATTCTAGTGCTCACTATCTTCCTGATAGCATTCCCTCTGGAGCCTCCGGATGGTGTACTGTTGTAGTAAGTTCCCTCTGGGACCAGAGTTCTGCCCCTAAATTAGGCTCCTCTCTAGCTCCCTCCTCCTTCCCCTAATGCACCTCAATAACAGGTTGTTTGAGTGGGACCAGCTCAACCCCCAGCAATCTTCCAGGATAAAATCTGCATGCAAGTCATAGAGTACACCTTGATGCCATCCCAACCTCTGTGCTGTGTCCAGCGTCCCCATGCAACAACCCACCCCATCTACAATGATACTGATGCCAATAGCATCACAGAGCATCACATTTCTTGCACATCAATCCTTCCCTAGCCTAGAAAGTCCTGCTCTGCCCCCAACCCTATCCTCCTCCCTGCCAAGCGACTCGACTGTGAGTTAATTCATTCTCATCCATCAAGACCTAGTGGAATGTTGGCTCTTTTAAGAAGCCTCCAAGCAAGTGTGCCGTCAACCCACCCGTGCCCTTTCTTTTTTTTTTTGGCACCCGTGGGCTTGAGCTCAGGGCCTGAGCACTGTCCTTGGACTTTCTCAAGGCTAGAGCTCTACCACTTGAGCCTCAGCACCACTTCTGGCTTTTTTCTGTGTATGTGGTGCCGAGGATTCAAACCTGGGTCTTTGTGCATGCTAGGCAGGCACTCTACCACTAGGCCAAACTCCCGGCACCTTGCCCTTTCTTAAACTCTATCTCTACCAATGGCTGACTTGTATTCTTCTCAGCCTTACTGTTAAGGTATCACCTGGGCCTCTCCAACTCCAGCATCCACCGGGCACACAGGGATCTGAATAAATAAGTGCCTACCTTCTGCTCGCCACACTTAAGTTCATACCTCTGAAGCTGGTTCTGTCCCTGCACTGACTGAATACACCTTTCAGCCCTTTACAAGTCTACCTAGTCCTAGACAGTGACCTGAGACCAGACCTGGCCATGACCACACAGTCTGGACACCACAGGGGTTACTGTACCCACTGAAAGAGAAAGAGGCGCCTTAACAACTGCCAAGGCTGCAACCCTGGACAGCAATGATTTGGCAATTTGTGGTTCGGTACTGGCAGCTGACTCCAGCCCATTCTTGCCTCCTCATATTCACGTGCTTTCATGTGTTTACTTGTTGCTTGTATGCCTGAGCTAAGAGATGGCGAAGCAAAAACTTTAGCCTCAGAACGAGAAGGTTTTGTGGACATTGTCTACATACCCATTGTCTAACCATTGCTGAGGCAAAGGAGGGATGACAGGTGCTTGCAAACTCTCACATCACTCCTCTGCCCACTGAACCTTATCCACTCAGTACCTAACCAGCATAGACCATTCTGGTCCCATTCCAAACGCTCCTATCTGAAGGTCAGGCCCTGATCAGGACTGAAAAGCCATCGTATGAGTCCTTCAAACAGCTTTCAGCATCAATCTTCCCCCAAGGAACCTCACTTACACAGCAGACCAGCCTCAAAAGTCACCCAGCTTTTGAGTTCAAATCCTGTCTCTGTCACCTACAAATAGTTTTGCCAGGTTAATCAATCTATCCTCATAAAATTCCAGTCTCCTAACCTGTAAAATGAGACGACTAAATGAACTAACACCTCAATACTACTGTATATAGTGCCTTGCCAATTGCAAATAATAATAGATGCTCTATGACAGAACTATTGTCAACACTAATAATTAGTACTTGTTTTGGGAGGCCCAGTATTATGGCTTGAACTCAGGGCCTCATATTCCTGTTTGGCTATTTCACTCAAGGCTGGTGCTCGGATACTTGAGTCACACCTCCACTTGCAGCTTTTTGATGGGTTTGGTGATCAGAGTCTTATGGATTTGTCTGCCCAGGCTAGCTTCAAACTGTGGTTTCCAGATCTCCTGAGTAGCATTTGGAGCCAGTTCTCTGCCTTTGTTCTGGAACCAGCTACCACGTCCCCGCTCCCCCCCCTCCCAGCCTATACGCTGTACTCTAGTCCTACCAGCTAGATCCTCCTCTGCATCCTTGACCAGCTCACCTGCTCATTTCCTGGGCCTCTGAGACAGAACCTACATTCTTTGTACTTGGTGTGTCACAGCACCTCACACAGACTGCTGCTAAATCATCAGGAATTCTGCAAGCCAGGCAGCCTTGACATTCTGATATAAAGGGCACCAAATCAATTTCCTATTTTTAACTTCTTTTTCTTAAATCTCCAGAGAGCTAGTTCATCAGCATCCCACTTAGTCATTCCAGAGGCCAGAGTCCTGCTCTTTGAGCCCTACTGGTGGCTGTTCAGTCACACATGGCTGACTGCCCAGAGCTGGGAGAATGGAACTGGCCAGCCAGCCTAGGTCTTGCCACTGAAGAACAGAGTAAACCCTCCAGAAACCACTACAGCAAAAAGTGTTTTCAAATCCACCAAGGACAAAGCTAATCCAGCAGTGTGGCTTTGAGCCAGGGCCAAAGATCTAAGATGCACTTCTAAATATCAAAGGTCTATGAGTTTCCTCTCTCTCTCTCTCTCTCTCTCTCTCTCTCTCTCTCTCTCTCTCTCTCTCTCTCTCTCTCTCTCTCTCTCTCTTCCTCCCTTCCTCCCTCCCTCCCTCCCTCCCTCCCTCTCTCTCTCTCTTTCTCTCTCTCTCTCGTAAAAGGGAATTACAGGTAAATTCTCCCTGCAGACATCATCTGAGGATTGAAAACAATCTCCAGGCTCTAAAATAAGCTCTTTCCCAAAAGCACCCCAATAAACATTCTTGGAATGAGAAGATGAGAAGAGACAGCCCTCATGTCCCACCAATAAATGTAGATAGAGGGAAGGGGACAGCCAGACTTGTCAGAAAAAGAAAAACTACAACGAATAGAGTGGGAAGCTGAAGGTTTTTCTGAGTGTCCTCAATAGACTCATTTTTCTTTCTCAGGGAATAGCTCAGAGTCCTAAGTGACAAATCCCCCAGGTTCTCCTAATGCTGATTTGTGCCTATAACAATGAACCTTAGAGCTGCAAAAGACCTTAGAAATCCACTGCAATTGCTAGACCTGCCAATCACTCAGCTACCCAGGAAGGTTGACTAGCTTGAAGGGTCACAATCTGAAGGTGGCAAAAATGCTAAACCTTATCCAAAAATAAAGAAGGCAAAAAGGGCTGGGGAGTGTGTGTAACTCTAGTGGGAGAAAAACTAGCAATAAAGAGACCCTGAGTTCAAAACCTCAGGGCAGCCCACAAAAGAAAAAGAAATCCTCTATAATTGATACTCTCAGAAAAGGACAGCAAAAACAGATCATCCCTTTGTTTCTCCTCTGTTCCCAAACTTTATGATGATGAAATGAGCAGTTACCTGAATTCCCAAGAAGAAAAATATATGGATGCCTTTATTTTTATTCTTAGGAACACTTAAAAAGTTTGTTCTTGTTCCTTTTAAATATTTTTCAACCATGTCTTTTTCATTTCTTTTCTTTAAAAAGATTAGAAAATCCCCCAAATATTCTGTCAGTCAATTTGGGGTCAAATGATACACTGTGGTTTTAAAACATACTGAATAGAAGTAAAAAGGAAACATGTTTGCTGTCACTTAAGAAACAAAGCAGACAAAACCTGGTAAGAGTGAGAGGGAAAAAGAAAGTGAAACAGACTATTTGAAACTGAAAGACAAAGAGAAAAGTGACAAATACATCTCCTAAGAAGCAGAGAAAATGAAGGAGGCTGATACCTAAGGAATGAGGGGTCTGTCCTTCAGTGGCAGGCTTGTAAAACCCTTCATCTCCTAACTTTCCTGCTCAGTCCTCATCCAGTATCGGTTACATCTTCCCATGCGTCTAACACCCCAAGAGGCAAGTTGCCCTCCTCTTCAAGCTCCAATCACTGAGCACAGTGAGTCTGGACTTTGAGTCAGAATGACTTGTCCTTTCTTTTCTTTCCTCTTTTAATTTTATCAGCATATATTAGTTGTACAATGGGGGTTGGTTGGGAGTGTTCCATACATGTCTGCCCTTCCATCTTGGTTTTGTGAGATAGGGCATCCTGCTCAACTGGCCTTGAATTTTCCATCCTTCTGCCCCATCCTGCCAAGTGCTGGCATTACAATTATGAATCACCACATCTGGCTTGTCTTCTGATTTCTGATGAGAACTTTAGGGATGTGTTTCATTTTAAATCATCTATGCTTCAATTTTATGAGGTAAAATATCCCAAGGCCAATTGATGGAAAAAATAAGATAACATTTTGCCTATAAAAGTGATGTGTTTAGGGCCGGGAGTTTGGCCTAGTGGTTAAAGTGCTTGCCTAGCATGCACGAAGACCCGGGTTCGATTCCTTGGTACCACATACTTAGAAAAAGCCAGAAGTGGTGCTGAGGCTCAAGTGGTAGAGCTCTAGCCTTGAGAAAGTCCAAGGACAGTGCTCAGGCCCTGAGCTTAAGCCCAAGACTGGTAAAATAAAAAAAAAAAAAGTGATGTGTTTATAACTTACTGTTGTTTCCTTTGATAGCTCTCTCAGTCCTAAGAGATTTTCCGAGTTTGTTTGTGAATAAGGTCTTTTTGAATTCCTATTTTAGGATATGCTTCCCACTCTAAGTATCTCTCTACCATTTATTTGCTTTATCTTGCAGTTGTGAAAAGATGTCCTCCAGTACTGCCTTATTTTGGACCTTCAACACACACAGAGAAGTAAAGGATGACAGAGTTGGGGCATTTCTATTTAGAAATGGGAGTTTTAGCCCCTTCCCCAAAGGCCTCATCAAAGAAGAATAAGGAGAGAATAAATCCATATAAACAAAACAAAAACCAAGTATGGAGCCAACATATGTATGAGGTATTCAGTGTGGGGAGGCAGAGAAGACATGTGATTTTTCTTAAATTCTGTGTACTGAGTAAGACATAAGACTGTGAGGCATTATACATCACAAATATAGAGAAAGCAATCAGAATGTTAAAATGAGTGAAGCCTCCACTTCCAGTAATAAAACTATTGTTTTGGATCCAACACCATTAGGTTTGATAATAAGAATGTCAGCAAAATATATTTTTAGAGAAATGTATTGCATGGAAAAAATGGCAATGCCAAAAATACCCATCCATCAGTTTAGAACCTGCTTTATGTCTCCAGATCCTCTTCCGACAAACTATGAAAATACACTCCGAAGTTATGTCATGTCATTGAGCTCTACCCGAGCAATATGAACAGTGTGTTTCAACAGGTTTCACTGGTTAGCTAGTCACTGCGTGTTCTTTTGAATTAATCAAATACAACTCACACAGTCAGGGTCAAAGTCTGTGCCACTTGCTGTGGAATGTCAAGGAAGGCACCCTTCTGAAAGGCCTTTCATCATTTGCAGTTGGTTGTTTTACCAAATCAACTGAACTATCTCTGCCATATTCTGACGGCCATTCTCCCTTCAACTAAACGCCTAATGTAGAATAATGACTTCATTCCTAGCTTTCTAGGAACTTTGGCAGCTCAATTCATTTTGTCCTTTTAAAACACTAGGAGGCTGCTTCCTCCCTACAGATGTCGTTTTGCCCTCAAATCCACGCTATTCTTGGGCTGCCCAAAAGGAAAGGCTGAGATGGTGTGAGTGTGTATGCGTGTGTGTGGGGGGGGGGATATTGGACAGGATGTACTGGCTAGGCACTCGCTTTGCACTGGGCTCTGGCCTAGCTCCCAGGGCCTTCTGAACATCAAGTGTGTCACAGAGTCCAGAGTGTCCTCCCTGCAGAGAGGACTCCGGCCACATCCACAGCCCAGAGTGTCCTCCCTGCAGAGAGGACTCCAGCCACATCCAGAGTCCAGAGAGTCCTCCCTGCAGAGAGGACTCCGGCCACATCCACAGCCCAGAGTGTCCTCCCTGCAGAGAGGACTCCAGCCACATCCAGAGTCCAGAGAGTCCTCCCTGCAGAGAGGACTCCGGACACATCCAGAGCCCAGAGTGTCCTCCCTGCAGAGAGGACTCCAGCCACATCCAGAGTCCAGAGAGTCCTCCCTACAGAGAGGACTCCAGCCACATCCAGAGTCCAGAGTGTCCTCCCTGGAGAGTGGACTCCGGACACATCCAGAGTCCAGAGTATCCTCCCTGCAGAGTGGACTCCGGCCATAGCTCGAGACCTGCGCACCGGCCGACGGCAGCAGGCGCCCAGGAGACGGGTCAGCTACCACAGCGGGCAGGACAGTGACTGCCCGGCCCTCAGGCTCAGCCCCCACCCCGGGGACAACGACCCCGGGGACAACGACCCCGACGCGCGCGGCGCTCGCTCGGAGGACCGGCCGGCCGGCCAGCCTCAGGGGGCGGGACGCGAGGTGCTCGAGACGACGCTCGGGACCCCCCGGTCGCAGCCCACCTCCCCCACCGGCCCCGGGGCGCGCCGCGAGCTCGGGGACCGAGGCCCGCGGAGGAGCGGGCTCCGTCCCCGGAGCCGCCGCCAGCCCCTCTGCCTCCTGCCGCCTCGCACCTACCCACATCGCCCAGGAAGTAACCGTCCGCCGCGCGGGGCTCCATGCCGGTGGCCGGGACGCCCGGCGGCCGGCTCGGCGGCTCCGGGACTCCGGGCCCGGCGGGGCCGCCTCTGGGCGGGGCCTGCGCGGCGGCGGGGCGGCGGCGGGGCGCCGGGAGTTGTAGTTCCCGCCGTCCCCGCGCCGTGGCCCGGGCCCGGCTGCCCCCTGGCGCGGCTCCTGGGTCCCCACTCCGCCTCCGCAGGTGCACGACTGGGCGAGGGCTGTGTGCATGGAACCTCTGCGCATCTGCACATCGTCTAGGCAGGGGCATCCGTGTGCCCGGTGTGCCATGGGTGTGTCCTGGTGAAGATGTCCCGCCACCTCTCCCGAGCTTCGCACCGATCACGCTCAGGGACGGCAGAATCTCTTTCAGGGATCTCTGATAGTCAATCACAAGGCTTTTAAATCCGGCACCGCTAGCCAATAACACCTATTCTGGGCGCAGTCTTCTTTTACATTGATCTTTAAGGGACACTCAGGTCCAAACTATGGCAAGCAATGAGCTATACAGGCTGTCGTGGTGTGTGACTCCATCTCGAGAGGCACGAGGAGTCCTGGTCTGATATTTGAGGCATTCATGACCTGTCATCATCCAGGGAACACAGCCAAGCACGCAGAGATAATCACTGCAATTACCCCACCTGGAAGCTGGGCTCTGGTGGGTCGTGGAGGCGCACCATTGGAAAGATCTTGGTTCCCAGTCAATCCAGGCAGGAAGGCCCAGGAGATCCGAATCTCTTAAGTAACCACCAAAACAGCCATTAGTGAAACTGTGGCATAAGTGGTAGGGTGCTAATCTTGAGCAAAAAAAAAAAAAAAAAAAAAAAAAAAAAGCTCAGCGACAGCACCCAGGCTTGGAGTTCAAGCTACAAACGGTGTACACACACAGACACAGACACACACATCCCCTTTAGACACCTGAGAGAAGACTTTATTCAGTTTTCCTGTTTGGCACATATAAAACATAAATGGATACTGGAAACAAGCTGTTGACTTTACCATGAACTTGATTAGGGGAACTGCACGTGCTGTTTTAGTATGACTTTACTGCTATTGCATAGCTACTGGTGTGATGATGTGTTCTCCACCTCTAACCATTTATGATGTGCCAGAGCCAGCCGGCAGCGAACCCTGAATCCTGACCTTGGGGGTGAAGACTGGGAAAAGAAGAAGAAGACAAGAAAAAGATGGGGTCGGGAGGACTACACCCCAAGTCAGCAGCCCAAGACTCCAGCCTAAGGCCGTGAGCTTAAGACTGTAGTGCCCTTAAATACTTTTCTTAACACCAGGAAACTTCCAGGGGTTACATTCATACAAAACAGCAATCAAATCTCAAATAGGTTAAATGAGAAGTGGTTGACATAGCCCAAAGTCATCATGATAACAGCTTACTTCCTTGTGTACTCATTTGTGCAGGTCCAAGGTCACGGAGCCCATACTCAGTCCCCAACAATGAATGCCAGCTGGGGTGTCCTTCAGGGAGCAGGAATAACTATCAGTGACATGCTCTGTGTTATATCAGGACTGTATCACCATTCTGACTTTGTGGCATACAGAACGTGCACATCTTTTTTCTTCTTCTTGTTTTATTGTTGGTCTTGGGGTTTAAACTCAGGGTCTAGCACTTCATCACTTTGAGCCACAGATCCACTTGTGGTTTGGGGGTGGTTAACTGTAGATAAGAGTTTTCACAGACTTTGCTTGCCTCGGCTGGCTTCAAACCACTATCTTCAGACCTCAGCCTCCTGTGTAGCTAGCATGAGCCACCAGCGTCCAGCAACTACAGAAATCTTAACTGCCTCTCCTTGAAGTGGTTTATCACTCTAGTCCATTGTTATGATAGTATAATGTCTATTGGTTCTGATAAACTGAGTGTACATACACATGTTTAGTAAGACATGTGTATAACAGAGAGTAGGAAATAAATTCCACCCCCCAAAATCAGATACCCATCACCTCAGGGAAACATCTCAGATGCCTCTTCCAAAGTGAAAAGGAAAGGGCTGGGGATGGAGCTCAGCAGTTGAGCACTTGTTTATCATGCCTGAGGCCCTGAATTCAATGCCCAAGTACCACAAAGAAAAGAAAAACAAAAAGAAAACCAAAGCAAAAGGAAAATTATTGACCCCTACAGCCACTAATAAACACGATGCTGAATAGGCTTCCTTCCGTTTTTTTGTTGCAACAAATCTCCCACTTCCTAATAGAAGTGACTCATTTTTTTTGTGTGTGTGCCAGTCTGGGTCTTGAACTCAGGGCCTGGGGACTGTCCCTAAGCTTCTTTTTCTCAAGGTTAACAATCTATCACTTGAGCCACAGCACCACTTCTAGCTTTTTTCTGTTTAAGTGTTACTGAGGAATCAAACGCAGGGCTTCATGTATGCTAGGCAAGTACTCTACCACTAGGCCACATTCTGTCACTAGGCCAAACTCCAGGCCCTCAGTTCATCTTTAATTTCAGCTTCTTAGAAACCCTGGGATAGGTGTGTGTGTGTGTGTGTGTGTGTGTGTGTGCGTGCGTGTGTGTGTGTGTGTGTGTGTGTGTACCTCCTTGTTAAAGGGTACTGACTTCTGTTCCTAAGCCATGTATGAAATTGGAGATTAAATGGATAGAACTAAGAATTTCCCTTTAACCATTGCTTTGGGTGCATACATTTGTTTGTTGCTATCTCGCCCCCACCTTTTTTTTTTTTTTTTTTTTTTTTTTGCTAGTTCTGGCGCTTAAACCCTAGCCTGAGTGCTGTCCCTGATCTTCTTTTGCTCAGGGCTATTGTTCTACCATTTGAGCTACAGTACCATTTCCACACTTTTTCTGAGTAGTTTATTGGAGATAAGAGTCTCATGGACTTTTCACCGTGGTTGGCTTTGAACCACAATCCTCAGATCTCAGCCACTTGAGTAGTGAGGATTATAGGCATGAGCTGCCACTGCACAACTTTTGTCCATAAGTTTAATACGTTATGATTTAATTTACATCCTGTACCAAATGTTTTCTAATGTCTCATCTCTGACTTGTGGCTTATTATTATTATTATTTTTTTTTTGCCAGTCCTGGGCTTGGGCTCAGGGCTTGAGCACTGTCCTTGGACTTTCTCAAGGCTAGAGCTCTACCACTTGAGCCTCAGCACCACTTCCAGCTTTTTGCTATGTATGTGGGGTACCGACAAATTGAACCCCGGTCTTCGTGCATGCTAGGCAAGCACTCTACCACTAGGCCAAACTCCCGGCCCCGGCTTATTATTTTCTAACAACAAAAAACATGCTTTCATTTCCTGGAATTTATTTTGGTAAACAGTATTTTAATTATTCACAGAACTTACGCAGTTGAAGTCCAAATATTTGGGAATTCATAAGATATTTGGTCATTGACACACTGAAAACTTTACAGGAAGGAATAGGAAATACACTAGGCCTCCTTGGCACAGGTCGAAACTTTCTTAATAAGGACCAAGAATCACAACAAATCAGAGAAAGACTGGATAAGTGGGACTGCATTAAACTGCGGAGCTTTTGTATGGCAAAGGACATAGCTAGTAAATTAATTAGGAAGCCTACAGAGTGGGAGAAGATCTTCACCAACCAAACAACGGACAAAGGCCTCATATCTAAAATATATCAACAACTCAAAAAATTGAATCACTCCAAAACTCATCTCCAAAGTAACAACCATCCCATTAAAAGATGGGCCAAAGACTTAAAGAGAGTCTTCTCTGAAGAAGAAACAAAAATGGCCTATAGACACATGAAGAAATGCTCAACATCTCTGGTCATAGAAGAAATGCAAATCAAAACAACTCTAAGATTCCACCTCACTCCAGTTAGAATGGCCAGGATCAGGAAAACTAATAACAGATGCTGGAGGGGATGTGGCCAGGAGGGATCACTACTACACTGTTGGTGGGAGTGCAAACTCATTCAACCACTATGAAAAGCAGTATGGCAGTGCCTCAAAAGGCTAAACATAGAACTCCTCTATGACCCAGCAATTCCACTACTCGGCATTTACCCAACCACCCAGAATCTAGGGCATACTAAATCCACTAGCACAACAATGTTCATTGCAGCACTATTCACCATAGCAAAGATACGGAACCAACCTAGATGTCCCTCAGTTGATGAGTGGATCAACAAGTTGTGGTATTTGTGCACAATGGAATTCTATGCTGCTGTCAGAAAAAACGACATCGACCCATTTGTTAGGAAATGGAAAGACTTAGAAAAAATCCTATTAAGTGAAGTAAGCCAGACTCAAAGGAACTTAGGCTCAATGGTTTCCCTTATTTGTCATAATCAGTAAAAACTTTGGGCTCTACTAGCAGAGATCTGCAATAGAGCAAAATCTTGATACATAAGGCCATATAGTATGAAGCTAATTGAAAGGACCTCCAGGATATTGAAACAAAAGCCATATAACGAATGATTGTTGTCCTTAATGTACTATGTTATCTCTCATCTCCTTTGCTGTCCCTTGGGTATCTCATATTGTTACAGTGTCTCACTTTGTTATCTGATATATTGAATTTATTTGTATTTGGTTATTTGAAATTTGATAGGGAAGGGGGGAAAACCATGACGGGGGTGTGGGTGTGGGGGGGTAATGGGTACCAAGACATGTGAAAGGGTATCAATGTACGTGAATTAATGCACCTTCTATCTGGCAAATATCATGTAACCCTTTTATTAATTACAATTAAAAATATATTAAAAAAAGATATTTGGTCATTGATTTCTAAAATAATAAAGAACACACAAACACTCATTACCAGAATGTATGTGTGTCTGCAGGGTTATTAACTGAAATTCCTATAACTTCTTCCACTTGGCCACACTCCCGGCCCTGGAGACCACTTTTTAGTGCCAGAAAAGAAGCTCAGGTCCCCAGGGAGAAGAGACTCAGAGGGTTTGGTTGGTTTCTGTTAGTCGTGGGACCTGAACTCAGGGCCCTGGGCCCTGTCCCTGAGCTCTTCCGCTCGAGGCTGGTGCTGTACCATTTGAGCCACAGCTCCACTTCCAGTTTTCTGGTGGTTCACTGGGGTCTCATGTTGTACCCGAACTCCTGGGACCCCAAAAGAACCACCAGAGGCCGAGGCCAAAGCAAAGGGGCAAGGGTCGTTTATTTCGAGTTTGAACCCAGACCTCAGCGCACTCGTTCGTTGCCAGTGACTGAGAGGTCCTGAGCAAAGATTTTACACAGCTTTTATAATCATGTACAAACAAGTTACAGCTACAGGCTCATGACTGGATAACATTTAGTTTGACATTTAGTTTGATTCATGAGTATATTTCTGATTGTTTTGGGTGTAGATGACTAACAGTTGGGTCCTGGTGACCGCTGGACCCTGTAAACAGGCCAGTAACTGGAATTCATGTACATTGTGTTCCTGGAATAGATGTTTACCATAACCACTGGACCCTAAAGTCTTCACTTTCCAGAACAAAGTGGGCCTAGAGGGGTTTTCTTAGCTTGCCCTGTAATGCCCAGAAACTTGAAGGCCCCCCCTCACCCCCCGCAAATCACTAGAGACGGAAGATCAATGCAAATTACAATGAGTGGTTTATTGACGAGCTCAAGCACAGGTCTCTGCACACTGATAGTTGAGTGCAGACCAGAGGCCACGAGCACAAAATTACAGCACCTTTAATACATTCTTTGGTAGGGGGAAGGTCCCAGCAAGCATTGGCAACAAATTAAGATGCCACACGGGAAATTCATACCACGATTCCATTATTCCATTAAATGATTGGCGCAATACGAAGCGGGAGGAGGGTCCTGACTAGTCATTTAGCAAGCTGTCGAGCTTTGAACTGATTGGCTAATGGGTGAAGGGAAAGACCCAATATGGGGTCAGTGGAGAAAGACTCGACAGGGGCCAGACGCGGACAGGCTAACAGGCTTGTGCCTAGTTCCCTGGCCCTCGCAAGTCGGTCCTTGTAACTCATGCTCCAGATCCGGGAGTGTCTGGGGCCCGGAGCAGTGTGTGGTTGTAGATTAGCCACGAGAACAGCAGTTACATTCCTCAGGGTTTTAGCAAGCAGGTAGACAGAAGCAGAAAGGCAAGTTAAGAAAATGCAATTATAAAAATACACAGGTTTATAGAAAATATATAGATATTTTCTACGCTCCTCAGCCCATTCCTCATTCCTCACTCACAGACTCTCCTGCCAGGCCTGGCTTTGAACTGTGATCCTCAGACCTCTGCCACCTGAGCAGCTGGGGTGTGAGTGACTGACCCTGGCAGGCATCCCTCTGCACGCTCACCTCGGATGGGCATCCCTCTGCACGCTCACCTCGCGTGGGCATCCCTCTGCACGCTCACCTCGGGTGGGCATCCCTCTGCACGCTCACCTCGGGTGGGCATCCCTCTGCACGCTCACCTCGGGTGGGCATCCCTCTCCACGCTCACCTCGGGTGGGCATCCCTCTCCACGCTCACCTCGCGTGGGCATCCCTCTCCACGCTCACCTCGCGTGGGCATCCCTCTGCACGCTCACCTCGGGTGGGCATCCCTCTGCACGCTCACCTCGCGTGGGCATCCCTCTCCACGTTCACCTCGGGCGGGCATCCCTCTGCATGCTCACCTCGGGCGGGCATCCCTCTCCACGCTCACCTCGGGCGGGCATCCCTCTCCACGCTACCTCGGGTGGGCATCCCTCTCCACGCTCACCTCGGGCGGGCATCCCTCTCCACGCTACCTCGGGTGGGCATCCCTCTCCACGCTCACCTCGGGCGGGCATCCCTCTGCACGCTCACCTCGGGCGGGCATCCCTCTCCACGCTCACCTCGGGCGGGCATCCCTCTCCACGCTCACCTCGGGCGGGCATCCCTCTCCACGCTCACCTCGCGTGGGCATCCCTCTCCACGCTCACCTCGGGCGGGCATCCCTCTCCACGCTCACCTCGGGCGGGCATCCCTCTCCACGCTCACCTCGCGCGGGCATCCCTCTGCACGCTCACCTCGCGCGGGCATCCCTCTGCACGCTCACCTCGCGCGGGCATCCCTCTGCACGCTCACCTCGCGTGGGCATCCCTCTCCACGCTCACCTCGGGTGGGCATCCCTCTCCACGCTCACCTCGCGTGGGCATCCCTCTCCACGCTCACCTCGCGTGGGCATCCCTCTGCACGCTCACCTCGCGTGGGCATCCCTCTCCACGCTCACCTCGCGTGGGCATCCCTCTGCACGCTCACCTCGCGTGGGCATCCCTCTCCACGCTCACCTCGGGTGGGCATCCCTCTGCACGCTCACCTCGGGTGGGCATCCCTCTGCACGCTCACCTCGGGCGGGCATCCCTCTCCACGCTCACCTCGGGCGGGCATCCCTCTCCACGCTCACCTCGGGCGGGCATCCCTCTCCACGTTCACCTCGGGCGGGCATCCCTCTCCACGCTCACCTCGGGCGGGCATCCCTCTGCACGCTCACCTCGCGCGGGCATCCCTCTCCACGTTCACCTCGGGCGGGCATCCCTCTGCACGCTCACCTCGCGCGGGCATCCCTCTCCATGCTCACCTCGGGCGGGCATCCCTCTGCACGCTCACCTCGCGTGGGGACCGGGGCCAGCGGCCCTGACAAGGCCCCACGGCGCTTTACGTGTGAGCTTCCCCGGGACACTGGCAAGCCACCCCACCTTCCACTGAGAAAACCAAAACCACGGCCACAGGTCAGACGCTCTTCTGCAGACCCGACCACCACACCAGCGACGCCCTGAGAGCTGCGTCTCGGCAGTGAGGACGACGCCCCGGGGGCGCAAGGGCCCGGGCCGCCGGCGCCAGCACCTCGCGCGAAGCGGTTGCGGCGAAGCCGCAGGCGCCAGGCCCGGCCGTCCAATCCCGAGCGAGCTGAGGTCTTGCGCCTGTGCAGAAAGAAACAACAAGCGCCACGTGGACGCCGGCGGAGCTCGCGCCTGCGCCGTGGTTTCGCCCTGCCGATTGGCTCCCGTCTCGGAGGGCGAGGCGGCGGTTCCGGTTTCACTTTCTCTCTTCCCTGCCCCTCCCCCGCCGCGCTTTGCTTTCCTCCGCGAGGTTTCACTTCCGGCGGCCGGGGCTCCGCACGGCGACCGTCGTCGCGCTCCTTCCGGTGTGGCCGCCGGGACCCGGGTAGGTTCTCTGAGGGGAGCCGCGGCGCGAGGCGCAGCGCGCGGGGTCCTGGCTCGGGGCGGACGGTGGGAGCGGCGGGCGGGAGCCGCTCGCCCGCTTCGGTGTGGTGTCTCCGCCGGCTGGGCGCCGCGCCGGGCAGAGGGAATGCGCTGGCTGGGGAAGCCTGCGAGGAAAAGCCGGCGGGGATTCGGACCGGTGAGCTCCCCGGCCTCGGTGTCGGGGCGCCCTGCGCGGCGGGGAGCGCGGCGGGGACGCGGGGGCTCGGGGCCCTGCGCGGAGGGGACGCGGGGGCCCGGGGCCCGGCGCGGAGGGGAGCGCGGCGGGGGCTCGGGGCCCTGCGTGGAGGGGACGCGGGGGCTCGGGGCCCGGCGTGGAGGGGAGCGCGGCGGGGACGCGGGGGCTCGGGACTCTGCGTGGAGGGAAGCGCGGAGGGGACGCGGGGGCTCGGGACTCTGCGTGGAGGGAAGCGCGGAGGGGACGCGGGGGCTCGGGGCCCTGCGTGGCGGGGGCTCGGGGCGGGGCGCGGACTCCCGCGGGACTCGTAGTCGCGGGGGGGGGGGCTCGGCCGGGACGGCCGTGGGTGCCGCGCGGCGCGGGTTGGCGAGAGCGGGGGCGCCGGCGCGTCATTGGCTATATTAGATGGGGCCGCGGCGCGGGGGACTCCACCTCCTCGGTGCTCTCTGAGGCTTGAGTCAGTTTCCCCACCCGCGAGAGCTCTTCCCGAGTACCCACGGGGCTTGGGAGCTGATGCATTCCCCACGCACGCACACCGGGTGCTTTGAAAGAAGTCTGTCTGTGCCGTGTGTCGGGGCGCCTGGACCCCAGGAGAAGACAATGAGTTCTGTGTGGGATTTCCGACGGGCCGGCAAGTCGTTACCCGAAAGATTTCTTTAATGAAGCCCGCGACTGGAGTTTGTTTCCGCAGAGACTTCTTTGTGTGTGCTTTATTTAGTTAGGTGCCCAGCATCAGTGGCTCACACCAAGAAGTACGCTGCACTGGAGGCTGAGATCCTAGAGGATGGCGGTTCAAGGGCAGCTTGGGCCAAAGACAGTGAGATTCCTAACTCTAATGAAGGAGCAATTAAAATTTAAAATAATAAAATGAAAAAAGCGGGAAGTGGGGTCTGTGGCTCAGGTAGTTGATATCAGCCTTGTGTCGAACAGCTAAGGAACAGTATCCAGAGTTGAAGCCCCAGTACAAACACACACGCTCAAACAAGGGTCCATCAGCAGTGTGTGGGTAAAGAGGGTCATTTACCAGCACACTCCATGCATAAGGAATGTTATTATGGATGGCTCCCTGCAACCTAGTGGTTTGTCAGAAGGTTGGCATGCCAACAGGATATTGGGGACGGGACAAGGATTGATTGAAAAGTGAAAATTCTCGTGTGTGTATGTACATATGTGCGCGTGTGTCATTCCTGGGGCTTGAAACCAGAGCCAGGGCGCTGTCTCTTGACTTTCACCATGCCACTGAGCCACAGCTGTACTTTCAGCTCTTTTTCTTGTAGATTGGGGTTGAGTCTCAAAGGGTTTCCTTCCTGGTCTGGCTTCAAATCGCTACCCCGCAGATAGCAGCCACCTGAGTTGTTTACAGGGAGGAGCCACCAGAACCCCTGCTCAAGTTTTTCTCAATCACTTGTCTGAAATTTCTTAAACCGTTTTTTCCCCTAGAAAGAAAATTAGAATGGTATAGTTGATGGGAATGTTTTGTAAATGTAAGAATTTAAGTGTTGTCGCTTTGTAACCTGAGTACTCACTCGGTTCCCCTGAGAAGGCATTAAGGGGGGGGGGGGCTGGAAATATGACTCAGGTGGTAGAGCTGGAGTTGCTTAGTAAGTTTGAGGCTCTGATTTCAAACCTCATTGCCACCAAGCAAAGGTGGGTGTGGGGAGAAAATGTGTGATAGTTAATATTACAGAATTTGAGATTGGTGGTAATTCAAAAAGACTTCTTACACTTGCTCCTTAATAACATAAGAATAGCCTTGTGTTGCAAATCTAGTTATAGAAATGTGTAGCTCTGAATAGCATCAGTAACTAGCCCAGTCTAGAAAAAAGTGAAAGGTAAAAGTATCCACAATTATTTTAAGGAAGACAGTATTTGAAACATTGTGTTTTCAGGACATTGGCTCAGAGGTGATTTTAATTCTCATTAAAAAGATACAACACAAGCATCTCCTGTGGCCCTGTAGCCCAAATGCATCTGCTTAAACGGATTAAAATCTGAGAAGTGTGTTAAAAACTTGTCTGATAGTGTTTGTTATAGTATAACAACTATCAACATTGAATGTGTTTGTCTTTGTTTCTCAACTGGTGAACATTTATTTTCAAGATATCCTTATAAAGGCACAGCAACAATTTGTTTCTCTGCTGCTGTTACAAATACACTTAGAGCACTCATACTAAGTCCTTATGAGAGTGCTGGGTAATAATGCCCTGAATCGTTGGAATCATTGTACTCATTCATCTCCTGGCTAACCAGTAGTAGATGGGAATGGTATTTTAAAATAGATTTTACATATCTCACAATTGAAAATAACACCTCATTTTGATTATTTTCTTGGTGAATAAGAAAGACAAGTGTTTGGGACAGATGCAATCTATTTTTTGCTTTATGTGGTAAACACTATTAGCTACCATCGTGTTTTAGTTATTGTAGCTTTATAATATATTTTGGTACTTCCTTTTGAAAAAGCTTTTGAGTTACTTGGCAATTTTCTCTTGATGAAATTTAGAATTATCTCAGTTTTGGTAGAAAATTTTGATAGGTATTATTTTTGATTGAGCTGAATTTAAGTTTGAATTTGAGAAAAGATATTCTTTTGAGTTTATCCATTTAGGAAAATAGGTATGTCCTCCTGTTTTATTGAATCTTTTGTGACGCTATTACTATATACAGTTAAAAAAAAAATCTGTGTGCTTGCGTAGTTACCTCAGAAACCTTATGTGTTAATTCCACAAGGCAAGTATTCCTTGCCAGACCACCAGAGTCATTAACTTTATGTCAAATGTTCTTTTGACTTGTTTATAGTTACATGTTTTTCCTTAACTTCTTGTTCATTTTCACTTGATTTTGAATATTAACTAGAATCATACTGCATGTTCTGTGACTTGTTAGACATCTTTTTGAGATTCTTTTATTTGTAGTTCTTCAACTTTACATTTCTTTTTAAAACTATTGAGACTGAGCACCACTGGCTCATGCCTGTAACCCTAACTTAACTATTCAGGAGGCTGAGATCTGAAGGTTATAGTTGAAACCAGCTGGAGCAGAAAAATTCCATGAGACTCATCTCCAATTAACCACTAAAAAGCAAGGAGAACTATGGCTCTAGTAGTAGTAATCCAGCTTTGAGCAAAAAAGCTCTGAGACAGGGCCTAGTCCCTAAGTTCAAGCCCCAGGATTGATGCATGTGTGCATGGGCATTTAATATTGTACTAGTAATCAAACTTTTTACAGTAGAATGGCTTTTTGTTTGTTTTTGTGCCAGTCCTGGGCTTGAACTCGGGGCCTGAGCACTGTCCCTGAGCTTCTTTTGCTCAAAGTTAGCACTCTATCACTTGAGCCACAGCACCTCTTCAGGCTTTTTCTGTGTATGTGGTACTGAGGAATTGAACCCAGGGCTTCGTGCATGCTAGACAAGCACTCTACCACCAGGCCTTCCTCCCAAACCAGTTGAGTGGCTTTTGAGAATGTTAAAACAACCTTCAAAAGCTGATTATTAAGCCCAAACATAACCAACCTACAGTTAAAAGAAGTTCCATTACATTATATGATTTACTTCACTTAATAGTCTCTAAGATTTTTTTTTGGGGGGGGGGGTCAGTTGTGAGGCTTGAATAAAGGGCCTGGGCGCTGTCCTTCAGCTTTTTTGCTCGGGACTCTACTATTTTGAGCCATGCCACTTCCAGGTTTTGAGTGGTTAATTAGAGATAAGAGTCTCCTGGAGACTTTTCTGTTGGGCTGGCTTGGAACCCAGATGCTCATATCTCAGCCTGGTGAGTAGCTAGGATTACAAGTGTGAGTCACCTGTGCTTAGCCTGCCAAAGCCTTTTTAAAATCAGTTTCTCTTCATTGGATAAATAGTTTCCAATTTAAGATGACCTATAAAGCATTACATATTCATTTAGTTTCAAATTATATGTTCTATACAATAATGGCAAGGACTCATAGATCTCCTAGTTTAAGTTTCACTTAGGACACGAGTAGGTTAATTGATATCCTAGTGAAGCATAATGAAATGTCGGTAAAGATGTCCTTAAATCGGGTAAAAATAACTTCACCTCTCAGCCCTCTTTCACAGGCTTGAGGTTATATAAAGTATTGAAACCTTTATTAAGTAGATCTTTTCTTTTCATCAATTAACTCTCCCGTCACTATGGTGGAAGGCCACCTTAACTGAACAGAATGCTCAGGTAAACTGGATTTTGTCGAGGGTAACTAGCACAAGAAGCCTGCTGGGGGCAGGGGCGGAGGGAGGGGATCCCCTCGAGGAGCCCCGGAGGAGGCTGCACCACCCTTGTTGACTTTCAAAAGGCGCCTCTGGCCGCTCGCCCCGCCCCGTGCCCATCACCGGCTCCCCGATCCCGTCCCCCCACCCCCAGCTTCCGGTGCTGGCCTGCCCAGGCCGCCCTGCGGGCAGGGCGGGAGGGGGCCGGTAGGGCGGCTGGTTGAGCAGAGCCCCCTCCCCCATACACCATGGGGTAGGGAGAGGAGTGGGCCTCATCTCCCCGAAGTTGTGGAGAGAGTCGCAGGACCCCTTGAGAACGCCGCTTGGTTCATCTATGAAAACGCTTGCCCTAGGACGCTGGGTGCCAAGACTTTGAGAATGGACCGATTCTGTGCTGTACCTTACCTGGTAGGAGGTGTGAGGGTGTTTGGAAACGAAGCTTTAACAGCGCCATGTCAGGTCCCCGCTGCTGAACCCAGGTGATGACAGAGACCAGGTGATAGTAGACATGTTTGTGTGGTTCCTCAAGCTGTAAAGTGTGAGTGTCCTCATTCCTGGTTCTTCCTAGATTATAGCCAGAGACCTGTATGTGTAGATCTACAGTAGCTGAGATTGGGTTGGTGGTTGTAACCGTGCCTCACTATAACCAGGATGCCCCCAGACCCATGGATTGCTGGCCAGTGGCTCTGAATTCTGCTAGCTCATCTTTTGAAATGTGGAATAATGATTCCAGATGAACTTTGCACTTCAAGTAAAAGCAATAATGCCTTATTTTTATTCCTTTTGTGCATGAACTTGACCAGCACATATTTAAACTTCAATACATTAGAGAATTTTAAGTAGGCTTAAATTTTTTGTGGAATAGTAAAAAAAAAATTTTTGTTGTTGCATTTATTTATTTATTTTTTCTGGTCTTGAGGCCTGAGCTCTGGGTCCCAACACTGTCCTTGAGCTTCTTTTGCTCAAGGAAACACTTTTACCACTTGAGCCATGGCATCACTTCTGTTTTTTTGGTTGTTGGTGGTGTAGGGTTTTTTGTATTTTTGTTTTGTTGTTGTTGTTGTTTTTGTAGTTTGTTGTAGATGAGAGTCTTACAGACTTTCCTGCCCGGCCTGGCTTCAAACCACATTCCTCAGATCTCAGCCTCCGAGAGGATTATAAGCATGAGCCAAGCCACCAATATTATTATTGTGTCTCAATTGGGCTTATGAGAAATACTATTATTTTTTTCTGCTTCCCCCCCCAAATTGTAAATTCTCATTTTTCCAAAATGAGAGTAGCTTTATTTCTCTTGGATTGTATTTATGCTAAGATTTTAGAAAATAAAGCAAAAATTACCTTCACTTGTCCTACTCAAATCCTATTATAGTTTTATTACCTGCTCCCCTTGACAAGAGCTCCCCTTGAACCTAAGGGACTTTAGTGAGTAAGACTCAGCATCTGTTCCTGGTCCTTGCATTGTGGTGGGAAGACAGTTACCCCCACCACCAAAAACACACACAAAACTAAAGCAATGGGATAAAAGCATGTTGTAAAGATGGAATACCAGAGAGTATATGAGTGACTTCCAGGATTTGCTGAAGCAGATAGGGGCTCAATCAGGAGAATGAGTGAAAACCCTCCCCTTAGAAATAACATAATACACAAAGGCCTTAAAAAGGACAAAGCTTACGGGCTGGGAATGTGGCTGGTGGTAGAGTGCTTGCCTAGCATGCATGAAGCCCACATAAAAGGAAAAAGCCAAAAGTGGTGCTTTGGCTCAAGTGGTAGAATGCTGGCCTTCAGCAGAATCAGCTCAGGGACACATCAGGCCCTGAGTTCAAGCCCTAAGACTGGCAAAAAAAAAAAGAAAAAATGTAGAGCACTATCCTGAGCAAAAGAGCTTAGGGACAGCTGAATTCAAAAAAAGGTAGACAACTATCCCTGATCAAAAGAGTTCAAAAGGCCCCACGACCGACCAAAAAAATATGAATAAGAACAAATGCTGGTAGGGGTGTGAAGAGAAAGGAACCTTAATACATTATTAGTAGGATTGTAAACTATGCAACTTTTATGGGAAGCAGGTAGGAAATTCCTTTAAAAAAAAATCTAACAACCAGAAATAGCATAAGTAGCATATTACTAGAAGCACCTACACAGCCATGTTCATTGTAGTAATATTCACAAACTATGGAAGCAGCCCATGGACAAAAAAAAAACCTATTGATATAGATAGGTCTAGATCAGTAGACATGCACACCAGATTATTAATTCTACCATAAAGAAGAGTGAATCAAGTCATTTGTAAGGAAATAAGTGGATCTGGAAATTCCCCTTGTATTAGGTGAAGTAAGCTAGTCCTCAGGACAAAGGTCACGTTTTCTCGCATGTGTGAATTTTGGACCTAAAAAATAAACATACACATAAGCATGCAGGATCATGAATGCTTGAAAATATATATTTACATATGTGTGTGCATGTATATGTAGATATATACATATATGATAAATCTGTCTAAAATGATATATCGTGTGTGAGATACCCATGTTAACCTCAGAACAGTTACTATGCACTTTTTTTATATATATTTTTATTGTAATTAATAGAACGGTTACATGATATTTGCCAGATAAATGGTGCATTAATTCCCATACATTGATACCCTTTCACATGTCTTGGTCCCCATTTCCCTTCCCCCCTCCCCCACCCCTCATTTTGTCCCCCCCCCCCCCCCCCCCGTTCCCTATCCAATTTCAGATAACCGAATACAAATATATCCTATATATCAGGTAACAAAGTGAGATAGTGTAACAATATGAGATAACCAAGGGACAGTAGAAGTGATGAGAGGTAACATAGTACATTAAGGACAACAATCATTCATTATATGGCTTATGTTTACATCATATTTTAAATGACATTAACAAACAATTGTTCAAGGAGGGAATCTCTAATTACATTCTCTGGGACTTAGTATTTACACCTTAATCAAAATTAGGCTAACGGTTTGTATGTCATAGAAACATATCAATTTATGAAATAAAACATTATGATTATAGAGTCATAGGTTTTTTTGTCTATATAGTTATGTTTGTATTTCCATTACCAGTACATAGCTTTGGGTATGCAGTTATTGAGTCCTTGCTCTTGTACACTTTGGATTTAATAACCGCATATTAAGGATACCATGCGCCTTTTGTTCCTTAGGTCTTGACTTGTCTCACTCAGCATGATTCGCTCTAGATTCATCCACTTCCCTGTGAATGCCATTATTTTATCTTGTCTGTTGGCTATGTAGAATTCCATTGTGTATATATACCACATTTTCTGTATCCATTCATCTGCAATAGGGCATCTGGATTGTTTCCATCGTCTGGCTATTGTGAATAGTGCCGAGATGAACACAGCTGAGCAGGTGTCTTTATAATATCCTGGGTCAGGATAGATGCCCAGAAGTGGTATGGCGGCATCATAGGGAAGGTCTATTTTCAGTTCTTTAAGGAACCTCCACACTGCTTTCCAGAGTGGCTGACCTAGTTTACAGTCCCACCAGCAGTGCAGTAGGGTTCCTTTTTCTCCACAACCCCGCCAGCAACTCATTGTCTGAGTTCAAAATCTTGGCCATTCTTGTTGGGGTAAGGTGGTATCTTAGGGTTGTTTTTATTTGCATTTCTTTTATGACCATAGATGATGAACATTTTCTCATGTTTTTCTGCCATTTTAAGCTCTTATTCTGATAGGTCTCTCTTTAGTTCCCTTGCCCATTTAGTGAATGGTTTATTGGATTTTGGGGGGATTAGTTTCTTGAGTTCCCTGTAAATACTGGATATTAAGCATTTGTCAGATATATTGTTGGTGAGTATCTTTTCCCAGTTGGTGGCTGTCCCTCTATTTTTGCAACTATGTTTTTATTTGTACAGAAACTTTTTATTTTTAGGTAGCCCCATTTATCGAGTCTCTCTCCAATCTGTTGTGACCCTGGGATTCTGTTCAGGAATCTGTTGCCTGTGCCTATGAGTTCTAGTGTCTCTCCTACATTATCATGTAGCAATTTCACGGTTTCCGGTCTGACGTTGAGGTCTTTGATCCACTTTGAGTTAATGCTTGTGCATGGCGAAAGGCTAGGGTCAATTCTTAGTTTTCTGCATGTGGCTGCCCAGTTTTGCCAGCACCAATAATTGAATAGACTGTGTTTGTTCCATTGTATATCTTTGGCTCCTTTGTCAAATACAAGTTGCCTATAGGTATATGGTTCTATTTCTGGGTCTTCTGTTCCACTGATCTTCTGGTCTGTTTTTGTGCCAGTACCAAGCAGTTTTTGTTACTATGGCTCTATAGTAGAGTTTGAAGTCTGGTATTGTAATACTACCAGCATTGCTCTTTTTGCCTAGAATTGTTTTGGCTATTCTAGGTCTTTTCTTGTTCATATGAATCTTTGGATTATATCTTCAATTTCCATAAAGAATGTCTTTGGGATTTTGATGGGGATTGCATTGAATTTGTATATCAGTTTTGGCAGTATAGCCATTTTCACTATGTTGATTCTCCCTAGCCATGAGCATGGGATGTCTTTCCATTTCCTAGTGTCCTCTTTAATTTCTTTCATTAGGCTTTTATAATTTTCATTGAATAATTCCTTTACTTCTTTGGTTAAGTATATTCCTAAGTATTTTATTCTTTTGGGGGCTATTGCGAATGGGATCGTTTTCTTGATTTGGCCTTCTGTTTGTGTATTGTTGGTGTACAAGAAGGCTACTGACTTCTGAAGGTTGATTTTTGTATCCTGCCACTTTGCTAAAGTGGTTTATTAATTCTAGTAGTTTGGGAGTGGAGTTTGTTGGGTCACTCAAGTAGAGGATCATGTCATCTGCGAATAAGGATAGTTTAATTTCTTCTTTCCCTATGTGGATCCCTTTGATGTCCTTTTCTTGTCTTATTGCTCTGGCTAAGGGTTCCAGCACTATATTGAAGAGAAGTGGAGAGAGTGGGCATCCCTGTCTAGTTCCTGATTTTAAGGTGAATGGTATCGTGTGTGAGATACCCATGTTAACCTCAGAACAGTTACTATGCACTTTTAACAAAAATGAATATTAAGAGCTGAAACATGTTTCAGAGGATGAACAGAGGGGAAGGAAGGAAGGAATGTGAATATAGTCAAAATGTTTTACATGTGTGACAATGTAACAAGGATACTTGATGAGAATAGTTTGCAAATATACACATATGTGTACATGTTGTGTATATGCACACTTCTATCTCAGATCCTTTTGGAGCAAAAAAAATGTTCTAAAACTATATGTTCTCTATTAAAAAACAAAATTTACTAATACATACTTAGAAATACAGTGCTATATGGGTTGGGAGTTTGGCTTAATGGTAGAGTGCTTGCCCTAGCATGCATGAAGACCCAGGTCCAATTCCTTGGTACCACATACATAGAAAAGCAGAAAGTGGTGCTGTGGCTCAAGTGGTAGAGGGCAAGCCTTGAGAAAAAAGCCCAAGGACAGTGCTCAGGCCCTGAGGTCAAGCCTCAGGACAGGCAAAAGAGGGGGGGGAGGGAAGTACAGTGCTATAAAGTTTTTAACATAATTCCTTGGTAAACATTTTTTTAAGTAGCAGCTATGTTGTAAATTGAATCATTCAACTTTCTTTTCTTTGTTAGATTACTATATATTTTAAATATTTTTATTTTTAAATAGTTGTACAAAGCAGTTGCTATTCAATAACATAGTTTATGACTACAGTGCATCTTGATCAGTGAGACCTCTCTCATCCATTTTTTTTCTTTCTTTTTAGCATTGATGACATTAACAAAGAAAAAGACCATATCAGCAATTCTAGGGGTCTATGTGATGAAAATGAATTAAAACCACCCTCATATTCTGTCTTAAAGAACATTAATAGAAGGATTCAGTCAGAAGACAGTAGGTATTAAATTAAGTACTGTATGTTATTATAAATGAACCTAAACTAGAATTATACAGAGATTTAGTTTCAATTTAGGTGATAAGAAACAAGATTTGTTTTTTATTGTAATTTTTATTGTAATTGTTTGTGTGTGTGAATCACAGGGCTTGAACTCAGCCTTGGCGCTGTCCCTGAGCTCTTCAGTTCAAGGCTACTAGTCTTGAGCCAAGCCCCTCTTCCCGATTTCTAGATGTTAATTGGAGATAACAGTCTCAGGTCCTTTTGTGCCAGGGCTACCTTTGAAACCTGATCCTCAGATCTCAGCATCCTGCCTGGCTAGGAGGGAGCCTCCACACCTGTCGCCCTATCTAGCTATAACTTTTATAATCAGTCTAAAATTGATAGGTGATTGAATTTTCAAGTTGCCTCAGAAAAGTTATAGTTCTCTTTGTGTACTATTATTATTTTTTGCCAGCCCTGGGGCTTGAACTCTGGGCCTGGTCATTGTCCTTGGACATATTTTGTTCAAGGTTAGCACTCTGCCACTTGAGCCACTGCACCACTTCCAGCTTTTTCTGTGTATGTAGTATTGAGAAATCAAACCCAGGGCTTCATGCATGCTAGGTGAGCATTTTACCATTAGGCTACGTTCCCAGCCCCTCTTTTTATATTTCCTTGACTTTGTTTGTTTAGAGGCCACATCCCACTTGATAGCCTGTGCTGGCCTTGCACTTTCCATTCTCTTGCTGTTGACTCTATAAAGTGGTGGGATTTCGGACATGTGTTACCACGACTATTTTGCATTATTTTTAAATTTGAGTATTTTTTCTTCCTTTCTTTCGGTACTGGGAATTTGAACTCAGGTTTTACATGTATGCTAGGCAGATATTTTACCGTGGAGTCACACCTCAGTTCTGGTGTTTTTTGCTCATTATTTTTGAGATAGTGTCTCCCATTTTCCACCAAGGCAAGTACCTGGACCACTATCTGCCAAATTTATTGTGATGACAGGTGCGCAACAGTTTTTTGCCATTAAAATGGTATCTTTCAGACATTTTCTGCTAAGCTAGCCTGCAACCACAATCTTTTTTAAATCTCATCTTCCCATATAGATTAAGATTACAAGTGTTTGCTATTGGACCCAAATATAGGTTATTAAGGGATCTTTCAAAGTGCTCAGTTAGTGAACTTCAGTCCTCCCATTCCCAGCTTCCCAAGTAGCTGTTGCTCAGCCTGAATTGAGATATTTCGAATGGTAGAATACACTTTTTTCTGCTTCCCAACTTCAGTAACAATTGGTTCAACTGTTATTTATGGCTTGTTTCCTCATTTCTAGATAATTTCCTGTATTCTTTGGATCCCCTACTTAAAGTGTTTTTAAAAATCAAAGTATCACGGGAGTTTGGCAGCATGCACGAACACCTGGATTTGATTCCTCAGTACCACATACATAGAAAAAGCGGAAAGTGATGCTGTAGCTCTAGTGGAAGCGCTCTAGCCTTGAGAAAAAACGCAAGGATAGCACTCCAGCCCTGAACTCAAGCCCAGGGCTGGCCAAATATATATATGCCAACCACTGGTGGCTCATGTCAGTAATCCTAGCTACAAAGAATCTGAGGTCTGAGGATTATGGTTTGAAACCCACCTGAGCAGGAAGGTTTGTGAGACTCTTATCTCCAATTAACCACCAAGAAAAGCACATAAAGAAAAAGTCTGACCAACTTTTCTGCCTGGACCTGAGCGCCATCCTTGGAAGATGAGAAATAGTAGGTCCCTTAGAAGAAACCTATACAGGAAAGGAATAAGTTATCAAGTATTCATTATATGCTGCTAACTCCATATTTAGTTCTCTTTTATTTCCTAATTTTATTAAAAGATTTTATTAACACTGATTTTTTTACATCATATTTCAAATGCCATGTTTACCAAACAAGTATTCAATAAGGGAATCTATATATAATCACTGGCACATAAATTTTAGCACATAATTAAAATTAAGCTGACACTTTTATGTCATAGATGCATGTCGATCTATATAGAGTACATAAACAGTGACATTGTTTTTGTTTGAATTTACAGTTTTTGAAGCAGTGTCTCTGAGTTCAGATTCTCTCTTCCAGAGGGCAGTTTCAATTCTCCACGCTTCTTACTTGGATTCTGCATCTGAGCATGGTTTTCAGTACAGTCAAGTGATTTTTGTGAAAAATGACATTTTCTTAAATGAGGTAAAGTACTTGGTACTAACAATATCTGGGAATTAGTTTTAAGCACAGTGGATTCATTACTATATATAAGCCTAAGAGCATTTTATTGTGGGAAATATCTGGACTTGAACTCAGGGCCTTCCAGTTTCAGCTTTTTTATTCACTACTGAACTACTTCAATTCAGCTCTTTTGCTGGCTAATTGAAGATAAGTCTGACTTTTCTGCCTGAGCTGGCTTCAAACTATAATTGTCAGATCTCAGCCTCCTGAATAGCCAGGATTACAGGTGTGAACCATTAGTATCCTGAGTTGCTTTTTGCTCAAGACTAGCACTCTAACACTTGAGCCACAGTGACACTTCTGTTTATGTGGTACTGAGGAATCAAACCCAGGGCCTTATGCATACAAGGCAAGAACTTTATCACTAAGCCACATCCCCAGCCAGATTTAAAAGCCAAATTAGGTTTTTTACAAATTAGAGAAAACAGTACGTTTATAGCATATAGTTACTCTCTTTCTTTATGCAGTACAAAGCCTTTTACCAACAAAAACAGACAAATAATTATACTGAGGAAGAACTTCGAGAAACTTACGGTTTTTTTCTGCTTGAAACTGAAAATCAGGTAAGAAGTAGATTGCATAAAGTAAATGATACTGTTAGCCTTAAATATTGAAATTTCACTTTTATGAGATTGTAGGATTTTTACTTAGTGTAGTGGAGTATAAGTAATACTAAAAGCTAATCATGAAGCAGATTTAATTTTTTACAGCTTGACATAGTTTTTCTTTAAAAACTAAGTATCTAGCCAGACACTGGTGGCTCACGCCTGTAATCCTAGCTACTCTGGAGGCTAAACTTTGAGGATCATAATTTGAAGTCAACTATGAAACTTATCTACAATTAACCATTAGAAAACTGGAAGTGGCACTATAGCTCAAAGTGGTAAAGTACTAGTCTTGAGCAAAAGAATTCAGGGACAGCACCCAAACCCTAAGTTCAAATCCTGTGACTGACAACCACAAACAAAATAAATTTAGGCCGGGGCTTTGGCCTACTAGTAGAGTGCCTAGCATGCATGAAGACTGGGCTCAATTCCTCAGTACCACATACCAGAAAAGGCTAGAAGTGGTGCTGTGGCTCAAGTGGTAGAGCTCTAGCCTTGAGAAAGCCCAAGGATAGTGCTCAGACCCTGAATTCAAGCCCCAGGACTAGGAAAAAAAACAAACCTAAGTTTGTGGTGAAATTTACATCAATATGAGTTTCTTTCATTACTACAGTTCTTTAAATTGTTTATAAAAGTCGTGTACTGTTACATAAGCCAGGTAATTCATTTCTACACTGAATGGACTTTTTTTTATTATCACTGTTTCCCTCCCTCCTTCCCTCCCCCCCTCCTTGCTCCTCCCTCTCCTCCCTCCCCCTCTCTCCCCCTCTCTCCCCTTCTCCCCCCCCCTCCCCCCTCTCTCTCCCTCTCTCCCTGAGTGTGAGGATTGAACTCTGGGCCTGGCTGTTGTCCCTGAGCTCTTCAACTCATGGCTAATGCTCTTTTCTTGAGCCACAGCACCACTTCTGGTTTTCTGGTGGTTAATTGCAGATAAGAGTCTCAAGGACCTTTTTGTGCCTACCTGGCTTTGAACCTTGATCCTCAGATCTCAGCCTCCTCAGTAGCTAGGATTGCATGTGTGAGCCACTGGGGTCCAGCTAGATGATTGCTCATTTCTGTGGTGATTTTTCAGATTTAAATTACATGGTTTTGAGGATAAGATGAACACTTCTTATTCAGTATTGTAGTTAATTGAAGACTGAACATTTCTGTTATTTCCTTTGCCTAAATTGAAGAAAAATGAAATCATTATGCCTCCAGAGATATGTATAGATTTTAAGAAGTAGGAATCTATCAACAAAATTAATTTTGATACTATATTAAAGTAATTTACAAGTAATTATGTAGGTTATATTAAAGGCTTATAAAGATAAAGAACATATTTGCTTAAGGAATAATTAAAATATGCTGTGGTCTTACACTTACAAAGTTATTTTCAAATAAAATAATTATAAACCAAGAAACCTTAAAGAGAGTATTTAATTGTGACCTTGTTTAATTTGTTTTTGTTTTTGTTTTCCAAGTGACATTTTTAATGCAAATGGTAAAAAGCTTATGACAGTCTTTGGATCATTAATCAAAAGACAGTTGTATGAGCTTGCTTTGTGTCATGAACATATGTAAACAGGTTTTGTGTTTTAACGTTTTTAGATTATGTAGCCACTGTTTCATCTGCTTATCCCGAGACTGGTAATAAGCAAAATAGTATCTTTTGTTTAAAGGCAAAAGTGATATGTCAGCGTGGACTCTGTGTTGGCAGCAGTGCTGTTACTACTCTTGGTGATCCAGCCAAAGGTGAGTCTGTAAGGAAGAGAAGAATCTCTTCTTTTACTTAATGAGATTTAATTCTATAAGAAACAAATATTAAAAACTTACTGCCAAACAAATAATCTTTAGAATTAGAACTTTTAAGCATAGGAATTTTGAATCTGAAACTTAATGGTATTCTTTAGTGCCAATTGTGTAATACTGTCTTAAGAATTTGTTCTTATCATAATGATACTAAGAATAGAGACTAAGGGAGTAAAATAGATCAAACTTGACAAAACTGTGGAATGTGAATAGGGAATAAAATAGGGAAGAATCAAATACAAGGTTCCAAGCATATACCATAATGATAGTAGTAGAAAAGACACAAGATGAGAGAAGTAGGTTGCTTGGAATTGCTAATGAGTTGAGACGTGAGTGATGTAATGCTTAAGAACTAACAATTTTTTTTTAATTTCAGCTTTCTCATTTGGAAAGTAGATTAGACTATTTCATAGAGTTTGTGTGAAGACTGATACTGTATAAAATGCTTAATTAGTCCAGGAATTTGTATCAAGTAATTTATTAGTAACAGTACTATATGAGTTGCACTCAAGAAATAATAAGCTCATAAGTATTTCTCAAAGAGAAAAGAGATCAGAACCAGAAGTGAGAATATTAATTACTTGAAGTCCAGTTCTTGTTATGTTTGATAGTATTGGAGAAAATAGTAAAGAACAGAATTTTTAAATTAGTAATGGGACCTAATATAGGAGGTAGATGATGTTATAGAATGAAAAAGAGGCAAGAGGAGTCCATAATGTGAAAATTGGAAGGTAGAGTTTGACACACAACCAAAGGATCTCAACTGAAGAGGATATTTAGCAGTGTCTGGTTTTATAAAATATAGAGGTCAGGAAAGGAAAGAATTACGAGGTCTTGGCTAGATTCTTGCTGACATTTTGAGAACAACGTTAAATTCCCAACATAAAATGTCCTCAAACAAAACAACAACAAAAAAAAACAGCAAAACTCACTTACAATGAGTATATAATATAGCGTGTACAAAGTGTATAATTTAAAATATGCTCTGATGGCTCATGCCTATAATCCTAGCCACTCAGGAGGCTGAGATCTGAGGATTGCGATCCAATGCCAGCCCGGACAGGGAAGTCTATAAAACTCTTACCTCTTAATTAACCACCAGAAAACCAAAAGTGGCTCTGGCTCTGAGGGCTAGCCTTGAGCAAAAAAGCTCACAGAACCACTCGTCTACTTTGTGTGTTTAAGGATTTGCCTATTATGAATGAACATTCATACTAATGAAACTAGTATATAGTTTTTTATGTATAATTATCCTTAGGATAATGGTTTTATCTATATTATAGCTTGTTTCAGTACTTCATTTTTTTGTAGGTGAATATTATATAGTTATATCACATTATCTTTGTTCATCAGTTGAACATTGTTTCATATATTCTGAGTATGTTAATATACATTTTGAGTAATGCTGCTGTGTATATGTGGACATGCTTTCATTTCTGTTTGGTATAAAGCTAGCAATGGAATCATTGGGTTGTATGGTAATTAGAAAGCAAAAAAAATTGAAATTCATCTCATTTCTTAAGAAAAAAGTAAACAGTAAATTTATATAAAAGCGAAAGGAAAGCCATCAGAGAAAGTAGTGGGGCTGTGTCCATCTTAAAGGGCTTAAAGAAGAGTCCAGGATCATGGTTTTGGAAATATAAACAAACACAACTACATAGACATAAAAATTTATGACTGTAGACATAATGTTTTATTACATAGATTAATATGTATCTATGACATAAAAACCTTCAGCCTAATTTTAATTATGTTCTAAAATCTAAGAATCTTGAATTCTTGTTAATACATCATTTGAAATATGATGTAAAAATCAATGTTAATAAATTCTTTAATAAGTAAAAAAAGAAGCGTCCAGTGAGTTCTCTCAGGGCAGTTTTATAGTACAGGACTCTTCTCTTATCTCCTCCTTTGGGTTTTGTGTTGATTGTTCAATGGTCTGTACATGTCACTGCAGCTCTTCTCACTGGTCACGCAGGTACCCAGGGCATTATGCAAGAAGTTTTTGAATGGGAACTTAAAGAGTATTATGGAGAAAAAAAGAATTTGAGCAGAACCCCGAGGCACTGTAGGAACAAGAAACACCATGATATGGGACACATGTTATCTGTCATGTGTTCTGTCTGCCACTTTTTATCCTCATCTACCACTCAATTCCCTCTTCTCTCTCTCATCCCCCCTCTCGGTGTAAGGGAATATAGATGATGTAACACATCCAGAATGGTCAGAATGAAGTATGGCAGTCTGGAATCCTCCAGGAAGTCTTTTAGGCACACAATATATCCATGGTAAAACCAGAGGACAGTTGATATAAAGCATCTTTTTTTTAATGGCTATTTGTAACTTGATAGACTCCAACCTAGAAGAAACAAACTTAACAAGCAGGTTGAAAATACAGTGGTCAGAGGTTCATAGAATTATTGTAGGGATCCCAGGAAAGGTACAGTCAAGAGAATCTGGAGCAGATGTCTCCCCATGAGAGCCATTCTTGTTCTCTAAATTGAGAGATCTCAAGAAAGATTAAATTGTGGATGTTAGTTTGGACTTGTCCTGATCTTTTTAACCCCCAAACAATCTTTCTTTGCCATGACTAAGCCCTGTCTCAGTAGCTGTGAGCATGTCTAAAGCTCTTCTATTTTGTGCTAGAGAGACAGTCTGTCCCTGGAGATTATAAGAGTTTGAGCTACAATGTCTTAAGTCACTGGCTATCCCTTGAAACGCATCTTTGCATAGTAGAGCAAAATCATTTCTCCTACTCATTATTATTCCTAGTGTAATTAATTGTAATGCCTACCAACAAAGGTACAAATTAGATAGCACTCTTTTGAGAAGCTGTATATGCCCGTACATGAGCCTTGACTCCTGGGGGAGAAAAGCTTAATAATGTAATGACAGTACAATACTTGGAGGGGGAAACTCCAGTATCTTTCCCTCTCTGCCCTCTGGATTGTTGTTCCTCAACACAGTTTGTTCCCATCTAATGTGTCTGAGAGCCAATCCCCAGAAAAATGTAAAATGTCAATGAGAGCATCCAGCACTTGATAACTCCAGAGGACGACAGAGGCACCACCTGAAAGACAAAGCAAGCTTTGCCCATCAAGTGAGCCACCCCCACTGATTGGGTGAAGAGTCCAAGCAGTAGAAAAGGGTGCTTGCAGAGTAGACCTAGACAGAGGTAGGGAGGATAATTCTTAGCTCCTACAGAAACAGACTTGTTAGATCCAAGACCCTGAGTCACACACAGAAATAAACCTAAGACAGAAACAGCCATATTTCTCCTCATCCCACATGAGTTCTCAAATGAAGTAGTCTAAAGGAATGAATTTATTTTCTCTGCCCATTAAAGAATTAAAAGGCAGGAAAATGTTCAAACAGTAACTTAATTATAAGTGAAAGGATAGCCATGAAAGAATCTTTCCATCCAGAGTAATGATTATGTGGGTGGTATATTTTAAGCCTTAGTAACTGCACAAAATCATTTTTTTTTCTCTCTATTTTGCATTATTTCATTGGCTTAAAAAATTTTTTAAGAATTTGAAAGTAAACTGAGTGCCAGGTGGCTCCCGCCTATAACTCTAAGCTACTGAGATTTGAGGATTGCCTTTTGTGGCAAGCCCAGGCAGGAAATTCTGTATCTCCAATTAAGCACCAAAAAGCTGAAAATGGAGCTGTGGTTCAAGTAGTAGAGTGCTGGACTTGAGGGGAAAAGCTTAAGGACATTGCCCAGGTCTTAAATTCAAGCCCTAGAGATGGCACAGAAAAAAAAGAAGAGGAAGAAAGAATATGGAAGTAAATTAGAAGTAAACACTTGAGCTCACATCAAATCATTGAATTTTTGTAGTAATTTTATTTATTTTGGTAGCAATTTAAATTGCTACGAAAAGAATTCTTGCAATCATGATTTTATGATGATTGAGAGTGAAGTAGTAAACTCAAAAACTAGGTTGTTCCCGACAAGGACATATTCATAAACCCATGCTGAGATTGGTGATAGAATGCTACTTCTATAGTTGATGGTTTTTGGCTTGTATGGATGTGAATAGTTCTATGTGTAATTGTAACTTTGTAATTTAAAAAGTATATTGATAATCTTTAATAATTTTGTTGTGACTAGGACTCTCCTACTCTTGAGTTTATTTTCCTGATTATAATCCCAGTTTCTGATATGGATTTGTTGTCCTTTATCCTTATAATAGAGTTTTCCTACCCATTGTCTTTTATATTCCAAAACACCTTAACTGAGGGATCTTTCTGTCCATTTCCTCCTTATTTCCCCTGCTATCTTTTTTTTTTTTTGTAGTGATTCTGGGGTTTGAACTCAGGGCCTGGCTGCACTGTTCCTAAGCTTCTCTGCTCAAGGTCTAACACTGTACCACTTGAGCCACAAGAGTCTCATGGACTTGGCTGGCTTCCAACCCCTGTCCTCAGATCTCAGCCTCCTGATCCACTAGGGTTATAGATATGAGCCACTGACACCCAGCTTCTGCTGTTAACTTGTTCGGATTCCTTTTTCAGATTCTTAACAACTGCAGTAGCTTTCTAAGTGACCTGAGTTCTAGCCTTTCCTCTCTAAGGGACACATCTTCTGTGCTGGTTTTTTTTCTCCTCTGTACAGTATAAAGTATGAAGTCTAAGCTTTGCATCAAGTCATACCAAGATTTTTTCTTTTCTTTTTCTACCTCTGTATTCAATAGCGTGGCCTATGTATGCCATAAACAATTTATCTTTTAGGATTCTGTGTTTTCATTCATTCATTATTTATGTAGGAGATATTCTGTCTAAAGAACTTCTTGCTCAAATATATTAACATTTCTGTGTTTTTCAAGCTCTTTATACTTACTACTGATTATTTCCATTTTTTTTGTGCCTTCAGATACAACATATGCTTGACACGTATTTAAAAGTTACTATATTTGGGCCTATGATGTGACTGAAGTGGAAAAAAGAAGTGTAACTGTCTTAATAGAGGCAGGAACCCTGTTTTGTTTACTTTTATCACTGCCCAGAAACCTGCTGTATAGATAATTCTTGGTACATATGATTAAATAAGAGTGCTTTCTGACACTTTGTGAATTATATGTTGAGAGTCAGATTACCCTAAGCCTTTTCATTGGGTGATTATACAGAGAGAAAAATAGAAGAAAAGACAAACTTAGATTTTTCTAAGAATGTGACATTTTTTACCCCTTTTCAGTTAATGTGCCCATGTAGAACATTAGTTGTCAGATATCCTTTACTGTTAAGTTTGTTTCTTTATAATATCGAAATGGCGATTATATAAAAGGTAAATGAGCCTGTGTGCTAGTGTTCATGCCAGCAGTCCTAGCTACTCAGGAGACTGAGATCTGAGGATTGCAGTTCAGTAGAGCTGGGGCAGAAAAGTCCCTGTGAGATCCTTATCTCCAATTAGCCACTCAAAAACCAGAAGTGGGAGCTGTGAGTCAAAGTGGTAGAGTACTAGCCTTGAGCAAAAGAGCCCAGGGACAGCACCTAGGTCTAAGTTCAAGCCTCACAACCATAAAAAAAAAGGTAAATGATGATGTCAAAGTATTTTTCAGTGGACTTCTGTTCTTGGGATAGTGTGTTATCACTTAATCATTGTGTTTCTTGTTGTTTTAACTAGTCATTCAGAGGAGTTTCCGTTAAATCAGATTATGAATAGTGTGAGTCTTGATCAGTATCACTCCTTGTGTAGTTCTCTCCTATATTTTTCTCTTGTTACATCTAAATTGTATTTGGGTAGATAATCTTCAAGTCTAAATTAATCTATGTTTTATACTTTTATAGGTGTATACATTTCCAAATATTCAGACTATCTTCATCCAAGACCATGGTATCATGGGAAATCTGGTTATATTGTAATTTTTAATATAATTAAGGTAAAGCCCACATGTGTTTTTATGTAATTTCAAAAATTGAAGTTTGTCAGCCTGAATTTCTTTGTACATTATTAATTATAGTTCTTATCTATTAAGATACCTATCCAAACTCAAAAAAATGATACCATATTTCCCTTTTTGGCACTATTGATGTTTGAGCTCAGCTTTGTGGTTGCTAGGCAAGCGCCCTGCCATTTGAGTCACACCCTCACCCCTTTTTACTTGAGTTATTTTTTCAGATGGCCTTGAATTTTTACCCAAACCCGACTTTAGACCTTGATCCTTCTACCTATGGTCTAACAGAGAATTGGAGTCACACACCACCATGCTCTGCTTATATGATTGGCATGGGGTCTCACTAAGTTTTATCTGAGCTGGCCTTGAACTTTGTCCTCCAAATCTCTACCTCCAAGTAGTTTGTATTACAGGTATGGACCACTATATCTGTCGTATTTTAATAGCTCATCTGTGAATATATTTTTAGAAGACACTTCAAAGTATTAAAAAGTATTTACTGAGCAGTTCCACTCACTGATATCTAGGAAATTCACGTTTTTAACCACTAGGCCGGGAGTTTGGCCTAGTGGTTAAAGTGCTTGCCTAGCATGCATGAAGACCCGGGTTCGATTCCTCGGTACCACATATAGAAAAAAAAAAAAGCCGGAAGTGGTGCTGAGGCTCAAGTGGTAGAGCTCTAGCCTTGAGAAAGTCCAAGGACAGTGCTCAGGCCCTGAGCTCAAGCCCAGGACTGGCAAAAAAAAAAAAAAGTGAAATAACAAAACAAGTAGTTGCTTATGCAATGATCATGATTTTAAAAACCAAACCTTAGGTAATAGCATGCATTGTGGTTAAAATAAGAAATCTTCATGTTCTCTGTCCTTGAGATATCCAGCCCAGTTTACACCTCCATGAGACACCACTAGTAGTGATCTTACAACTTCTAAATGTCCAAAGTAGTGCATTTTTAAATGAATCACTCAATTAGAATAATCACCCTAATTGTAGAGGAGCCTGATTTCAGAAGGATAGGGATGGGGTGCTTTTTGTGGTCTTGCTTTGCCTTGCTACTCTTTTAGCTTTCTTACTACTTTAAGTTGTTTGGTTTATAAACCTCCCTCCCCCAAAGTTAGCATGCTACCACTTGGAGCTTTTGGGTGTTTAATTAGAGCTAAAAGTCTTAATGGATTTCCTCTCTTGGGCTGGCTTCAAACACAATCCTCAGGTCTCAGCCTCCTGAGAAGTTAGGACTATAGGCATAGCCATTGTTGCCCACCTGACTTTTAAGAGTGTGAATTTTCTGTATTTCAACATTTGTTCCCTGAGAATTAAAGAAAAAGTAACACTACTTCGCTGTACAGTCCCTGTTTTTCCCTCTTTAATCCTTATTTTCTCTGTGATGAGTGCTACAAGAAAGTATGCCTGTCAACACAGATGATAACATGGGTTAGTGTCTACTTCTCTTTTGGTTTCTTTTCCATTCATACTCTCCTGTCTGGCTGGATATTGCTGTTTAATTTTTGCCAGTGCTTTCCATTATCCTTACTTATTTCACAAAAGTGAAATCAGATCTGATACCATAAAATTTTTAATGGAAAAGATAGAGATGATTATTTGAACAGAGCTGTTGACATTCTTTGATTTCTTAGTATTGCCTTTGGTGATCTTATAAAGAGGATTTTTAACTTACACACACAAAAAAGTCTTGCTTCAAAGAATATAGTTTTCTGGATGTGATGGTAGTTGCCTTCAGTGCCTACACTTAGGAGGCATGAGGATGGACAGTTCCAGGCCAGCCTCAGCTGAATAGTGAGATCTGAAAACAAACAAAAAGAATGCAGTTACGTCTGTCTTATAATCATTTAAATTGCCTACAATCCTATTGCCCCTTGATGTATATTACATATTTTGTAATTTTAATATTTTTGTAATCGATTTCTTAACCCAAAAGAGAACCTTATTCTTCTTAAACAACATCATATTATGAATAGTTACTTATTTTATATCATCTTAGGACATTTCAGTGTATGGTAACATTTTTCATTTCCTTTTTTCATTGCTGGAAATGAAACCTAGGGCCTTGCCTATATCAGATAAACATTCTATCACTGAGCTATACCCTTAGTCTCAGTAAACTTAACTTTAACCCTTGATAAAGAGGTCTGTAATACAGATTGCTAGTGACCATTCACTGGTCACTGCCAGCTTGCACAAAGCACTTTGCTACATATTTGTTCCTTAGGGATTTCCAGAGCCCTGTTACACTTTATATTTCATTTTGTACTTGAGTTTGAAAACTAATTTTTAGGGATTTATATATTTCATTGTTTTCTGTTTTAGTCAAGTGAGTAGATCATAAAAGATAGTGGGTTATATAGTTTTTCCTGTAAGAAATTTTTATTAAATGTGGAATGCTTATGTATTTATTTGATACTGTGTTAAAAGTTACTGGCCCTGGTCCGGGAGTTTGGCCTAGTGGTAGAGTGCTTACCTAGCATACATGAAGACCCGAGTTTGATTCCTTGGTACCACATTCATAGAAAAGAAAAATTACTGGCCCCTAAGATCATTGTTTTCAACTTACTGGTAAAAATGCATCCGTATTCCTATTAGACTACCTTCAAATGAGTTATACAGGTAAAATTACTCCTATTTGAGGAAGGCTGATGAGTTTTAATATTTTTATTCTAGGGGAAAGTCAAGTTTGTGTCTGAGAATTACACAGCTAACTACACTAGGCCATCTTCTGGTTATGACTGCCATGTGGCTAAACATGCTAACAAAGTTTCTGACAAGACAAGCCATTTTCGTGCCTTTGAACTGAGTCAGGTATATTGTCTGTGAATAAACAATACCTAAGATGTATTTCTGCATTGAATTTATCAGATTTCAAGCTTGGGTGGGGTTGAGATAAACTTAATGTGTATGCAGTTTCCATACTGCTAATAATGCTCATTTTTCTTTTTCAGTGTTACCTCTATGAACTTTCAGGCAACACTATTATTAATCGACCCAGACAAGTCTGTCCTTTTTTAATTGTAGCTTTTCAATACAAGGAACCTAAAACCATGGCAGCACCAGCTTATAAAAGCATGTAAGTAATGAATATACATGCTTTGTTTTGCTTGGTATATTTCTCGTGCTTTTAAAAAATTCTTCTTTTTTCTTTTGTAGATTTGAACTCAGTATAGATGGTGAGAAATTATTTCATTCTTTTTAACATTTTTTCTGAGTAAATATTCTTTCATAAATAATGAGTTTCCTTTTTACCCTTATTTTTTAAAGCTCCCATCTCTCCATGGAAAGGAAAATTAATTGTTCAAGGTTGTGTGCTTTGTGATATAACTCTTCGGTCCACTTATAACACAATAATTCCATCTCAGTTGTAAGTACATATTTTGTGTCGTTCCTCACACTTAGTTTTTTGTTTTCACCAGTTCTGTGAATTGAACCCACATGCTAAGCAAGTGTTCTACCATTGAGCTGTATCTTTAGCCCCTCATTGTTTTTTAAGCTGTCATTTCAGGGTCTTGACAGGATTGCCTTGAGATAAAGCAGTTGCATGTACTTAGTTTCATATTAGGGTATGCTTGTTTGGACGTGTAGAGTAAAAGGCTAATAATACAGGGGCCGGGGGTTCGGCCTAGTGGTAGAGTGCTTGCCTACCATGCACAAAGACCCGGGTTCAGTTCCTCACTACCACATACATAGAAAAGCCAGAAGTGGTGTTATGGCTCAAGTTGTAGAGCCTTGAGGAAAGCACAAAGGCAGTGCCCAGTTCCTGTTTTTTTTCAAGCCCCAGGACCGGCCAATAAATAAATGAAGTAATTAAAAAAATGAAGAAAAGGGATGATTCTTATTACTATAGAATATAGCTGCTAAATAAATTAAAAAATGGAATTATCAAGCCAGGTGCCAGTGGCTCACATCTGTAATCCTAGCTGTTTCAGAGGCTGAGATCTGAGGATCATAGTTTAAAGCCATCCTGGGCTCGAAATTCCATGAGACTTTTTTTTTTTTTTTTTTTTTTTTTTGGCCAGTCTTGGGCTTGAGCTCAGGGCCTGAGCACTGTCCTTAGACTTTCTCAAGGCTAGAGTTATACCTCTTGAGCCTCAGCACCACTTCCAGCTTTTTTTCTATGTACATGGTACGGAGGAATTGAGCCCGGGTCTTTGTGCATATAAGGCAGGCACTTTACGGCTATGCCAAACTCCCGCCACCCACCCCAGTCCCCCAGCTAACCACCAGAAAACCGGAAGTGGTGCTGTGACTCAAGTGATAGAGCACTAGCCTTGAGCTGAAGAGCTCAGGTACAGCACCCAGGCCAGAGTTAAAGCCTACTAACTAACCTACCCATATTTATTGTACTGCTTGGTGATAATTGTTTTGATTTTTTTTTTTTTAGACCACGGGAACTAGATTTTAAATATATAATGAAAGTGTCTTCTTTGAAAGAAATACTACCAGAAGCAGCCTTTAGAAAACAGAATTACTTGGAGCAGAAAGGTCTGTTGGAATATGGTAGCACATTGCATGTCCTTAGCTTAGTTTCAGTTGTTTTCCTGTCTGTCTTCAAACACAGATATAGTAACTTTCATATGATTCTTAAAAGGGTCTTTTCAGAAAGTTTTAGAATTGTCGTGTTCTTTAGTTCTTTCGAAGCCAAATAGGAACTGTAAAGATAGTTTGATAACAAAGGCCAGATTTAATATAGAGTGCTACATTGAGCAAACAATATTAAAAGTAGTTGGAAGTCAAGACCAAAGGAACAAAAGGTACATGGTATCCTTAATATGTGAATATTAGATACAAATAGTACAAGAGCGATGACCCAGTATTTGGGTACCCAATGTTATATACATGGTATTAGAGGTATAAATATAACTACATAGACATAAAAATCTATGATGGGCTATATACTCTATAGAAATAATGTTTTATTACATAGATTAATGTGTATCTATGACATACAGATCCTCAGCTTAATTTTAATTATGTTCGAAAAATCTATGTGCCAGTGATTGTATATAGATTCCCTTCTTGAATACTTGTTTCTTAAACATGACATTTGAAATATGATGTCAAAATCAATAAGTAGCTGGAGCCTGGAGTGTGGGCTAGTGATAGAGTGCTTGCCTACCATGCACAAAGCCCTGGATTTGATTCCTCAGTACCGCATACACAGAAAAAGTGGGAAGTGGTGCTGTGGCTCAAGTGGTAGAACTCTAGCCTTGAGAAAGTTTGAGGACAGTACCCTGGCCCTGAGTTCAAGCCCCGGGACTGCCAACAGAACAAAACACAAAAGGAGCTGGAAACATACCCTAAAGGAAGAGTAAGGTTTTAATGGTTTTTATTTATATATTTTTAAGTTTAAATGGAAGAAAATGAGAGGAAAATTTTGGTCGTTTAGTTCTAGGAATATTAACATTTATTTTATTTACTTGATATTTGTTTTGTTAAAACCATAGGAGTCTCAGTGCAAGTGACATTGTTATTAAGAAATTATTTCAGTAACTTTCTATTAAGTTTTATAATTTAAGCATTGTGAAGTTTTATAATTAGGAATATTGTGAAAATTTTTGAGCAATGTATAAAATGATTGAATTATAGGTAATATTAGAAATAAGATGTTTTTCTGATTTCTCTACAGTTTGTTGTCAAGATTTGTGCTTTGATTTGTACGAGGTGGAACTGTCAAATAAACAAGGAGAAAACTTAGATAAGCTAACAGACTATATTAAAAATAAGCAGTTGGTAAGAACCATTCATTTTAAGTCTGTCTTTCTTTTCTCTTTTTTTTTTTTTTTTTTGTCAGTTCCAGGCCTTGAACTCAGGGCCTAAGTGTTGCCCTTGGGCTTTCTCAAGGCTGTACTCTACCACTTGAGCCACAGCACCATTTCTGGCTTTTTTTATGTATGTGATCCTGAGGAATTGAACCCGGGTCTTCATGAATGCTAAGCAAGCACTCTACCACTAGACCAAACTCCTGGCCCCTAATTATATTCCCCCCCCCCTTTCTCTCTCTCTCTCTTTTTTTTTTGGTCATGGGACTTGAACTCTGGCCTGGGTGCTGTCCCTGAGCTCTTCAGCTCAAGGCTGGCACCCTACCCTTGAGCCACAGCCCCACTTTTTAATTGGAGATAAAGAGTCTCTTGGCTTTGTATTGCTTAGACTGGCTTTCAACCCCGATCCTCAGATCTTAGCCTCCTGAGTAACTAGGATTACAGGCGTAAGCCACCATGCCCGGCTTTATTCTTTTTCTTAAACTGAGAAATTGATGTCTAAGTTTGCTGGCTGAATTAGATCTGAGATTGGTAAAATGATTTTTGTTAAATTTTTTTTTATTTTTGGTTTTTGGATTTTGGTTATGGGGCTTGAACTCTGGGCCTGGCTGTCCCTGAGTTCTTCAGCTCAAGGCTAGCATTCTACCACTTGAGCCACAGCACCACTTCTATTTTATGATTTTGGGGTTTGTTTTTTGTTTGCTCGTTTGTTTTTTGTTTTTGCCAGTGTTGGGGCTTAAACTTAGGGCCTGAGCACTGTCCTTGGGCTTTTTCAAGGCTAGAGCTCTACACAGCACCACTTCTGGCTTTTTCTATGAATGTGGTACCGAGGAATTGAACCTGGGTCTTCATGCTACCACCACCAGGCCAGACTCCCAGCTCCTACTTCTGATTTTCTGTTGGTTAACTGGAGATAAGAGTCTCAGACTTTCGTACCCCAGCAGCCTTTGAACTGTGATCCTCAAAGCTCAGCCTCCTTAGTAGCTAGGATTATAGGCCTGAGCCACCGGTACCCAGCGATTTTTATTAATATTTGTGGACTTGCCCTGCAGGTATAAAACTTTCGAGATCAAACCCTAGTACTGAGCATAATAGATATTTTACAATGCATGGAAAAGAAAACCATTTTAATGGGCTTATTTTCTCATTCTAGGTGGTAATCAGGTTCAAATGCTATGTGTTCTTCGTTTTGCCCTCTATGAAAGTTTTATGTAGGCCCTGTGTTTTCATTTTCACATGGGTGGGAATTGGTGAAATGAGGTATGTCAGTCACTTCAGGCCAGTTTGTGTCATCTGCACTTTGTTCAACTAGTACCTGGATGGCCATGATGAGCAGTGACTCTTGAAAGCCCTCTTAGCAAGGTGGGAGCTCGGTTCCCCCAGTCAGTAGTAATGCTTCTAACAGAGCGAAGAGGTACTTGAGAATCTTCTTTCATATGTTGGTTTGTTTTTTAATGTTTAAGGCAATTGTCAAGTGCTTAGAAGATAGAGAGGTTTTCATTTTACTTACATCATCAGCCTTAATACCAGCACCAGGTAAGGACTATTTGTTGGGGGTTTAAAAAAATATTTGTTGTTTAATTTTGTTTTAAAAGATCAGCACCCTCAAGTTTTATTCTCATTCTCGTTCTGTGTAGACTTTGAAGAGGAACAACAGATGGGTCTATACGGGTTACATTTATTTCACTCACCTCTATCAACAGGTGAGTATACAGTGGTATCTCATTCTCAATGTATTTCCTAGCCTTACGGTCTAATCTGACTTACCATTAACTGCTTTTTTCCCTCTTCAGTAGCTCACTTTGCTTCACCTACCAGACCCTTCTTGGCTTTCTTGACAGGTGTACCTTATCCTCTTGAGTGTTACACTCTCCAATATCTATTCATATTTTTTCTACTTTGCTGTCTCTGAAGTGCCTTACATTAAGCATATCTGAAGTTGAGTTATCTGTTAACTGAACAGGAGTATGTAGGAGATAATTTTACCATCATCTGACTGGTAGCTTAGTGAGACTATGGTAAATGTAATCTTAAAAGTCTTAATATGACTTACTGTTCCCTGTGTGAATTGTTGGGCTTCAAGCTTGGCTCATGCATTCTCAGGATATTACTGACTCATGGAGAATCAAAACCTGTCTTTTAGGTGCCTAACAGGTTGTAATTTCAGTATCACTTTTTATTCCAATAGCTTAAGTACTTTTTGTATAGCCTAATTCCTCCTTTTTTGAGATGAATGTTGAGTATGTAGCTTGAGTATATAGCTTAGCCTCAGTTTTTATAGTCTGGCCTACTGAATATTGAGGTTCTTCTTACATCTTTTTTTGGCCAGTCCTAGGATTTGAACTCAGGGTTTGAGCACTGACCTTGGGTTTTCTCAAGGCTGGAGCTCTAACACTTGAGCCACAACACCACTTCCCGCTTTTTCTGTATGTGTGGTACTGAGAAATTGAACCCAGGGCTTTGTGCATGTTTGGCAAGCACTTTACCACTAGGCCACACTCCCAGCCCTTATATAAGTTTTTAAAGTGGGTTTTGCTTAAATTATACTGTCACTCAAGAGAGCTGTATTTTCTTGGTAATTGTGACAAAGTATTATCAATTATAATACTAGAATGATTGGATGCTAGGTATAATTGATTTAGTAGTCTTTTTTTTTTTTTTTTTTTTTTTTTGGCCAGGGGCAGGGTGGGAGGGTGGTTGGTTCTGGGGCTTGAGCCTCAGGGTCTGGGCTCTGTCCCTAAATTCTTCAGCTCAAGGCGAGGAGTGCTCTACCACTTTGTGTCACCCTACCACTTCGTTTTCTGGTTTTTAGTTGAAGATAAGTCTCACAGACTTTTGTGCCCTGGTTGGCTTTGAATACTGATCCTCAGATCTTATACTCCTGAGTAGCTAGGATTATAGTTATGGCATGAGCCACCATCTATTTAGTATACTTTAACCAACCTCACCCTCTTCCCCTCTCTTCCTCTTACACACACACACACACACACACACACACACACACTCCTGTGCTTTAGGTAAGCACTTTGCCAGTAAATTATATCCTCAGCCTCTTTCCTACAATTTAATTGTAAATTACCAAACGCACACACGCACACACACACACACACACACACACGCGTGCGCACGCGCCCCTTCCTGTGCTTTAGGTAAGCACTTTACCAGTAAATTATATCCTCAGCCTCTTTCCTACAATTTAATTGTAAATTACCAATCATGCAAAGAGCTATTACTATCCAGGACTAGCACAAAAATTCTATTTAAATAAACATTGTAATGCTGTTTTTTTCATGTGTTTCTCAGTAACAGTTTGTACTTGGTCTACTAATTCTAACCTACCAGTTGTTTCTCAAACAATGCCTTTTCAGTTTCTTTATGTGTATCACTTCAAGAATATGGAGCTATTTGCTTATTAAATAAACTTACAAGTATTCTTAGTTTCCCCCCCTTCAGTTTTCATTTGAAACATTGTAGCAGATTTAATCATTCCATAATTTTGAAATTCAAAGCATTTTTTCCCTCTTTTATTAGAAACCAAAATGAGAACAAGTTTCAATCTTTGTTTTAGGGGTGAAGGATTGGAAAGTCGAAGATGACATGTCTTTGAAAGTTATACCTATAATACCTGCTCTTAATTGTGCCCTGATAGAAGCAAAGAAATCCCTTCCTGAAGAAAGAACACATCCACAGACATTAGTACAGTGCAATTTGCAAGCACTTTCCAGAACAGACAATAGCCTTTCATTGACTGCTGTACCTCAGGATGGCATGAAGGAGACTGTATCAGTTGGAAAACTGCCTATTGATTTTGACTTGATTCCCCCTCCTGAAAAGTGCTCTGTAGAGTCTTTCATTCAGTTGAAGTCGTACATTTCAGATTCCAGTGGTTATTCTTTGGATGTATCTACTGCTCGGGATTTGTTAGAAGAGCGACCACAGACTCCTTCTGTTTCAGATGGAATTTGTGATGCTGGATTTTCTTTAGTTATGACTCCAGATCCTGAATTTCTTGACCCAGAAGCAGAAGTAAAAAGAGAAACTGAAACAGAAAATTCTGAAAATATGTTGAATGCAGACAACAGCAGAGCTATGGTGTCAGTGCATCCACCAGCATCAATTCCGAGAGAGCAACCCAAGAGAAAGGCCAGTATACCCCTCGTGGAGCAAAGTAAAAGGATGAACCTATGCCATCCCTTTCCCAGGAGAACCGTATCTGAACCAGATCCTGGGTCTCACTCTCCAGAAACTCTTACATTAGTTAAAGGACAGTGTCCTCAGAAAAGAAGAAGAGGTGAGCATTTGGATTACTACAATAGTAACGATAGGCTTGAAGCCTATACTTTGGACTATAGCTTGGCAGAAGGCTCTAAGTTGGTTAGGACTTAAAGATCATTAGAAACGGTGCACAAACTGGCCATGTGACACAAATTCATTCATTTGGAAACAAATTTAAAAAAAATTACTTCAAAATCTAATAACTGCCACAAATTCATACATTTGGAAACATAAAAAGACATTTGTAATGTAATCTGGTAATTTCTGTTTCAGTGAAGGAAAAAAGTCTAGTGGTGACACATTAAGTTTATTAGTGACCACCAGTGGGTTCTGACATGTAGTCGGAGAAACATGGCATTGAATAATACATAAACAAAATACTGTCCTTGAATATCATCTTTTTAAATCTTTCTTTAGAACCTGTGAGAGATCTTTCCTGTTTGTACAAAAGTTAGATCTTTGTTGTCAGATTAGACAACTTTGAATTTATTTTAAGCTTATTCTTCACTGTTCTTCTACTGCTTACAACCTATGATAATTTAGTAAGGACGAAAATAAATACACAAGGAAATATGCATTAAATTCATTATAACTACTTCTTTAGCTCTCATGAAAACTAAAATGGCTCTAATTTTTTTTTACATTGTTTTAATATTCATCATAGTTTCTTACATTATTTTGTTTTCATGCTTAGTGTTCTCAGTGAGACACTGTTTGGCATATGTTTGTTTATGCCAGTCTTGGAGCTTGAATTCAGGCCTCAACACTGTCTCTGAACTTCTTTTGCTCAAAGCTAGCACAGTGCCTGTATTTGTGGTACAAAGGAATCAAACTCAGGGCTTCTTGCATACTAGGCAAGCACTGTACCACTGAAGCCACTTTCCCAGCCCAAAACCAATATCCTTTTTTTTTTTGTATAATGTTACTTTAAAACTATTTGCCTGGCTGGGAGTTTGGCCTAGTGGTAGAGTGCTTGCCTAGCATTCACGAAGACCCGGGTTTGATTCCTCGGTAACCACATATATAGAAAAAAAGCCAGAAATGGTGCTGAGACTCAAGTGGTAGAGCTCTAGCCTTGGGAAAGTCCGAGGACAGTGCTCAGGCCCTGAGCTCAAGCCCCCAACTGGCAAAAAAAAAAAAAAAAAGCTATTTGCCAAAATTCAGATGTAGTATTATTTCATGAATTTGGATATGAAATTTTTAGTGAGCAATTAAAATTACAAAAAGTTAATGGGAAATTTTGCCAAAGGTAGTGTGTTTTTAACTGTTTTAAGCAAGTGATAGATGTATGTAATGTATGTGTGTATGTACATACGTGTGTGTGTGTGTGTGTGTGTGTGTGTAAATGTATGTGCTGGTCCTGAGGCTAAAACTTAAGGCCTGGATGCTATTGAACTCTTTTGCACAAGGATAACACTTTACCACTTGAGCCACAGCTCCACTTCCAGCTCTTTTGGTGGTTAATTGGAGGTAAGAATCTCACAGATTTTCCTGTCCAGACTGACTTGGAATCATATTCCTCAGAGTGACTGAGGGTAACTGGATCTCCTGAGTAGCTAGAAGTGCAGGTATGAACCACAGGTAACTGGATGGCCAGTAGTAATTTTTCATTTCCACTTTCCCCTTTAGCTATTTTCTTAGTTGTATGTGAGAAGAAAAACAGATAATTTTGTAGGGATGATACTTTTTTTTTGAACATAGTAAGCTATGAGAAGTAAACCTAACTGCAAACTTTTTCAGTCTTCACCTGTCTTAAATGTTTCTCAGGTTCCACTAAAATTTAGGTATATATCAATAGTAACATAGCTTGTGTGACTCTTTAGTAATATACTGTCTTCTCTATGAAATGTGATTATTGATTTAACCATATCACCTTATGTGGTGTTGTGTTGCTTTTTCAAACATAATGATAAGTTATATATTGTTTTATGAACTTAATACTGTGATAAATTTTCTTCACCTAATAAAGGCTATAGACAATAAATAGTAGCAGATTCCTATCTTTATGTGAGAATATAAACCCCTGCCTTATTTTTTAAAAAGCTCTTTCAGAAATAACAGGCTTTTCAGTTTTCCCCGAACAAAAGAAATACAGGAAAAAGATACACATATGGGCCTTTCTCCCTTAAAAAAAAATGTCTCTCTTACATAAGGTGCAGAAGTGCTGACTGCACAGTTTGTACAGAAAACCAAGTTGGATGAGAATGACCAAGAAGCTTCTATTTGTAAAAATATCCCAGTGGTAATGAATGTTAAAAGGACAAAGAAGCAAGAGAAACTTCCAGTTAAACCTAAGCTATATATGAAGAAATCTCTACAAAAACAGAGGGTAAATATAGTAAAAGGCAAAAGGATTTCCACAATCAGAAGGCAACCACAACCTGGTAAGAAACACTTCCTGAAAAAATACTACATGCAGATCTAGTGGGTGTTAGAAGATAATGTTGAAATACATAGGAGTAATTTGAAATTTATCATTCAATATTCGTTCTGTTTTTCTTTGGCCAGTCCTGGCCCTTGAGCTCAGTGTCTGAGCACTGCCATTGGGCTTTCTCAAGGCTAGAGCTCTACTGCTTGAGCCAGAGCACTACTTCTGGCTTTTTTCTATGTATGTGGTACCGAGAAATTGAACCCAGGTCTTTATGCATGCTAGGCAAGCACTCTACCACTAGGCCAAACTCCTGGCCCCTAGAATATGCATTTTTGAATGGTTTTTTTTTTTTTAGGTATAAGTTCATTAAGAGTTAATTGAGTCAGTAAATCATAGACCTCGGGATTGAAAGAGATCTTAGTCTGATAGAAAAATTTTAATATGCAATCTCCAGGTTTTTCTTGAGTAAGTCATTAATTTTCACTAAGACATGGAAATTGACAGAAAGCTAATTCTATAGAAAACTGATATTTATGTGTTTTTGTTGTTGTTCTTTTTTATTCTGAAGCCAAAAGAGAAACCACTTTACAGCTTCCATCAGAAATTTCATCCAGTGGTCGAAAAGATGGAATTAGCATAAACTCAGTGCAACCAGATTGTACTTCCATCACTCCAAAAGATCTTCCTCAAAACTCATCTATCATCTGTGACTCCCAGGCCCTAAATATGTTAGCTGACCTAGCTTTAAGCTCTGCTGCCTCTTCTAGACAGTTATGTGATCCTAGAAACCTCTCCTCCACTGAATTGCTACAGAATGATGTTTTACTCTCTAAAGAAAATGTATTGTGTTGTACCTCTGACCATGAATATCATAGGGGAGTTAAAAGTCAAAAGGATATACTACTATCTAAGCCATCCTCAGATAGGAAGGACAATTCTGAGTCCAACATAACTGTTAACCAAGAAGAGAATGTGATTGCTGGTAGTCAGGCCCCTGCGAAAGCCCAGTCAGCACTCCCTGAAGAAGCTCTACCACTTTCAGCTACAAGCCAAAACCTAAATGCTTTTGTTGCTGTGGAACATTCATATGCCCTGCTCCTTCCAGAGCATTCGAAGAAACAGTTACACCAGAGAGGTTTATCAGGCCCTGCTTTTGCCAAGAATGGGACAAAAGGCCCTGAGGCTGGAACTCCAATAGGAAAAGTCATACCATTTAGGCATCTACAGAACACTTCCCCTCTACAGAGGTTTTCTGAGGACTCATTGATTAAGCGCAAAAGTCGATTTGCAACTTCTAACCTGAAAGATTTCTGTTCTCATACTGTGCTTAACTGTGATGGCTCCTTGAAGATCACTTTCATATGTGAAACAGAATATAAATTTAGCTTAGATAGTAAATATACCAACAACCCACTGGAAAAAACTATTTTAAGAGCATTACATGGGTAAGTAGGAGTGAAAATAACTATGACTTTTAAGATCAATGTTGTAAGATGGGAAACCTGGGCTAAACTTTGGAGAAGGAGAAAAGCTTGTGAATTTGGTAGTAATACTGAAATGTGATACTGAAAGTGTACTGAAAGTACTGAAAGTATTACTGGAAGTAATAGGAAGTTTGCCACTGTCAGTGATGAGGTGGAGAACTTTTTGTGTTATAAATGGCTTTCCATTTTGTGGTACTCATTAACCAGTACTGGTGGCCTGGATGAGATCTAAGAAACATTTAAAAATTACCCCTAGCCAGGTGCCATGGCTCACACTTGTAATCCTAGCTAATCAAGAGGCTGAAGATAAAGGTTCAAAGCCAGCCCTGCACAAAAGGACCTGAGACTCGTAACGCCAATGTTAATCTAGAAAATGGGAAGTGGGAATTGACTCAAGGGTATGGCAGTAACCTTGAGCTGAAAAGCTCAAGGACAGTGCCCAGGCCAAGTTCAAACCCCATGACCCTGAAAAAAAAATTTCTAAGCCAGGTGCCAGTTGCTCACATCTGTAATCCTAGCCTCTCAGGAGGCTGAGATCTAAGGATTGTCAGGCCAGGTAGGAAAATCTGTGAGACTCTTTATCTCTAATAAACTACTCAAAAAAGCCGAAGGGACACTGGCTCTAAGTAGTGGAGCACTAGCCTTAAGTAAAAGAATTGCCCAGAATAATAGTTGTTGGAACAACTGGTATTACACCCACGTGTAACAGGTATATGGTCTTTAAAGAAAGTTGACATAAAAGTCAGATGCCAGACCAGGAGTTAGGAGATCCCTGATCAGATCATAGCTGGTCATGCAGATTTTGTGATTTGGAGTAGTTAAACTGGAAGAGTGTGGCTCAGAAGTAAGGCATCTGTCTAGTAAGTGTAAGGCCCCGAGTTCACATCCTGAGCCACCCAGAACCACACACAAAAAAGAAATCACTTAAATGTTCTGATTCCTTCTCATTAAAATGAATGGATTGGACTTCATAATATTAAAGTGTAGTACTCATTGTTTCATATCTGTAATTTTAAAAAATGAGCACAAAACCTATGGTTAGTGTTGGAGGCATTGGTCTATAGTAAGATAATCATTTAAAATTTAAATTGGGGTTTTTTGTTGTTATTATCATTGTTGTTGTTGTTTTAATTACAGTCCCTGGAACTCTAATGTACCTGAAAATGTGGAGGACGTGAAGCTTTTACTTCATATGTGGGTTGCTCTATTTTATAGCAATCAGAACAAAATCATACCATCATCCCGAAAAGTTGTAGAACACAGCAATCCAGCAAAATATGTGTCAATAAATAGCACTTTAGAATCTTTTGAACTGAATGAAATGGAGGAGACCTCCAGTGTAGAAAAATATTCTCTAGATCCTCTGGTGGAGACTAAGGAAACATCTAGAAGTCATGCTAAAGTATCCTTCCCTAGCTCTAACTGTGTGCTTCCATTCATGAAATCACCACCTGTGAGACATTTGGGACTCTGTGTACAGAATGAAGAGAAAGGAGTGTTTGCAAGAGAGTGTCATCTGGGTACCTCCGAGAGCCAGAATTCAATCTGTTCTTGTAATAATGAGGTAAGACTAAATGCTGCCATTGTTTCAAAGATTTAATAATGGGGTTTGAACTAAGGGCCTGGGCACTGTTCCTGAGCTGCTTCTGCTCAAGTCTAGCACTCTACCACTTGAGCCACATAACCACTCTTGGCTTTTTGTTTATGTGGTACTGAGGAATTGAACCCAGGAATTCATGCATGCCGGGTAAGCACTATACCACTAAGCTACCTTCCCAGCCTTGTCATGTCCTACCAAGATATTGTTTAAGGATCAGGTATATTTATGGTATATATAGAAATGCTGGGGTTGGAAGCATGGCTCAGTACGTAGAGGGTTAGCCAATGAATGAAAGTATCAGGTACTACATGAAAGTTCCCGTCTCTGACCAAAAAACTAACATTGATTATATCTGAGTTAATTTGGGAGAAAATCCATTGCAGGTCACTATTTTCAAGTGTGGAAAATAGTGACCTGCACTTTGTTTTATTACATTGTTTTCAACTGATGTTTAGCAGGCTAAATATTTCAACTTCCAACTGGAACAGAGCAGATGGTTAGTTATAACAACAATCAAGGAAATGATTTGACAAAATATCTGCCCTTTTAAGTTTATTGCCAGATTTAGACTACTTTTTCAGAGTTTTGACAGCAATTGCGATACTGCCTTAACATTAGGGGTTACCGGGAATTTGCAGGTCTGTGAGTAATCCTCAGATGGTGAAAAATTATATCAGCACCATCATCATCAAAGGGTTCCTGGAGCATTTTGTTGCATTCAGTGGAAATGACAAACCAGTCATCAGTCATCTCCATTCTGTAGATGAGGAAACTAAGGCATAAAAATGAATCTTAAAATTTTTTTTGTACATGTGTGGCTTTTTCCTGGGGGTATTTGTGTTCCTCAGCAGATACACAGTACCTGATTAAGAATGTTAGAGTAAGAAAAATAACTACTCTAATGCATGCCAGTTTCCTATGAAGTACCTTTTTATTAATATATAATTAGCTACCACCAGTATTAATTTTAGGAATGATTTTTGCAGCCATGAAGTAAAGTATATATACCATTGTGCTAAAATGAATAATTATTAACAATCTTTTTTTTTTTTTTTTACCAGTCCTGGGCTTGAGCTCAGGGCCTGAGCACTGTCCTTGGACTTTCTCTACCACTTGAGCCTCAGCACCACTTCTGGCTTTTTTTCTATGTATGTGGTGCCGAGGAATCGAACCCGGGTCTTCATGCATGCGAGCAAGCACTTTGACCACTAGGCCAAACTCCTGGCCCCTGTTAACAATCTTTCTAACATGTATGAATTAAATATTCCACCACATCTTAAATGTTTAAGGCCAGAGTGATGAGATTTGAGAGTATTTAGGATTTTGGAATATTTGTATATACTTGATATATATCCCTAATCTAAAAATCTTCAGTCAGAAACGAACCAAAATCAGTTTTAAAAAGTTTTGGGTTTTAGCCAAGCACTGGTGGCTCATGCCTGTGATCCTAGCTACTCAGATCAAGGTTCACAGCCAGCCCAGGCACAAAAGAATTTGAGGCTCTTATCTCCAATTAACCTCTAAAAAAAAACGGGAAGTGGAGCTTGGCTCAAGGGTAAATCGGTAGCCTTGAGCTAAAGAGCTCAGGGATAGTGCCTTGGCCAGTTCAAGCCCCATGGGCCCTCCCCCACACACACACACAAAAAAAGTTTTGGGTTTTGATGGGTACTACAAGCCTGTATTCCAAAGCTGTTTCTGGCATCTTGTTGCATACTGTACCTTTACCATTTACTTGTGGGCATAGTGGAATATAAAGAATATTTTAGCACAACAGACACTACGAACAATAGCATGTTGCTTGTCATGTTTAAAGAGTTCTTTTTAAATGATCAAACTTTATTTTAGAATATTACTCTTTACCTATATCAAAGAACATAATCTGAATATTAATATGTCAAGATTGTCACAGTTGGTTTTGTTGTTTTGTTGTTGTTGTTGTTGTTGTTTTTGGCCAGTCCTGGGCTTAAGCTCGGCCTGCGTACTGCCCTTGAATTTTCTCAAGGCTAGAACTCTACCACTTGAGCCTCAGCACCACTTCCAGCTTTTTTTTTTTCTATGTATGTGGTACCAAGGAATTGAACCTGGGTCTTCGTGCATGCTAAGCAAGCACTCTACCAGTAGGCCAAACTCCCAGCCCCCACAGTTGGTATTTTGCTTAGATTACAGATGTGAGATAAGGGAATGTGGTCAAATGTTACCTGACATAACATGACAGGCTACCCAGGAGTTCTCAAGCTCTTGCTACCAAGACTTTTTTATGCTTTGTTTCTTTAAAACATACATCTAAAACTTAAAACTCTTGACAATCTCAACCTGCTCCACTGAAGTCGTGCTATAGTATCCTTGACTTAGTGTCTCATTTGGTTGAGACTGAATTTATTTATTTTTTAATTTTTTTTTGTTTCCATTGGTTATATTGTACATGGTAGAAGGGATTTCACTATTATAGTTCCACATGTTTACAATATATTCAAGTCGGTGTTCCTCATGTCTTTCTTATTTTCTCCTTACCCCCATCCTTCCAGAAACACAAATGCTTCTGTTTTTTTCATTTTAGTTTTTGTTTGTCCTGGGGCTTAAACTCTGGGCCAGGGCACTGTCTCTGATCTTCTTTGCCCAAGGGTAGCACTCTACTACTTGAGCCATGGTTCCATTCCAGCTTTTTGGTAGTCATTGAAGGTAAGAGCCTCACAGACTTTCTTGCCTGCAGCAGCCTTAAACTGCCATCCTCAGATTTTATCTTCCTGAGTAGCTAAGATTTCAGGCATGAGCCATTGGTGCTGGGGCTCCTGTGATACTTAAGATGACAAGATTCAAACAAAGTAAAAATACCCTTTGCTTCCCCCCCCACACACCTTGGGTGGTCATGAGGCTTGAACCCTGGACCTTGGCACTGTCCAGTTTCCTGGTGGCTAATTGGAGATAAGAGTCTCATGTTCTTTAGTGCCTGAGCTGGCCTTGAATGCTGGCCTTGAACCTCAATCATTAGATCTCAGCTTCCTGAGTAGCTCAGCTTCCTGAGTAGCTAGGATTACAGGCGTGAGCCACCACACCCAGCCTAACCTTTGTTTTTTGTTGTTGTTGTTGTTCACACGTAATTTCTGAAGATTGTATTTGACTATTGTTACTGTTAATGTCTTAATATCATTTGTTTTAATTTTATCATTTCAGCTAATTGGAAATAAAGCTGAAGAATTATCAAATAAACTAGAGACTTCTAATCTCATGCTTTCTGGACCCTCTATTTCTGGTGAAGATAAGACCTTTCAGTCACCTGAGAACCCACAATTGGCTTCTTACACTGATACTGTCATACAAGCCACCCTGACTACAACTTGTGATGGGTCCAGCAGTGAGTCAGTGATGTGTCAGAAGTCTGTGTACAGCACTCTGAAGAGCAAAGATGATCATTTTCCTAGAACAGTGCAGACAGAAACATTTGTTAGACCAGACCTTACCCAGCACAGCAGCCTCATAAACAGTGAATGTCAGCCCTCTCTGCAAAGAGTGGATGATGCCATTATGGAGTGTGTGGTCGTTAATGTGGAACCGCTTACTCTCACTATTGAAGAAAATGCTTGTGAACAAATGCATACAGAAGTAAACATAACCAACAAATCTCCAGCCTTTGATGCTGAGTTGATTAAGCAAATACCACCTACTGTAAGTGTTAAGCATCCTATAATTTCATTGGAAAAGGCACAAACCCAAGGGCTCCAGGAGATTCCATCTCTAGTGCTCACTGGACAAGAAGGCAATAAGTACCTCTCTGCTTCCTCCATAAGCAAAGAGATGATTGCTGAGGAACTCTGTTCCATTCAGAAAGAGATGGCTCCTCCAGTATCACCACCTGCCGAGAAACCATTGGTAATGGGATCTCTATCATTAGTTCAAAGTTCAAGTTATCCACTTGTCAATGAAGACATTAACCATTCTCAAGATGTCTTTGTGCAGAACCCAAGTCTCTTTAGCATATCTTCAGAAGAGACTATAGAGCCATCACAAGTTGAAATAGCCTCGCCATCTGCCTCTGCTACCCTAGAAAATTATTCCCTTAACTGTATCCCACCAAAAAGTACTACATTAGATGGATCTTTAGAATTAAGGAATGATGACAAAGGTAGCCTCAACCATGAACATAAGAATTTGGAATCATTTAGCTCAGAGCATGATGAGCAAACCAGCTTATCTGTGACGAGGGAGGAGGTTGGCACAGAATTGTCAGAGGAGGAGTCTGATATTGACCTGACTCTAACAATATCACCACCTACAAGTCCCAGGGAAGAAATCCCAGCTGGCAGAATAGAAGAACTACAGGAATTACAACTTCAGAGTATAGCTAAAGAAACAGAAATGTCAAAGGAAGAGGCAACTCTCATAGAAAAGAGAGAAGTGAATTCAGCCCGGGATACATCAGTGCATCCTGCTATGTCAGAAGAACCGTTAGGAGATGAGAAGCAAGATAGTTCACAAGCAGTTACTCCAGTATTTTCTAAAGAAAATTGTGCGCCTGAGATTGTAGAGGAAATTAATGTTACCTCCAACATTGCCTTTAATTCTCTAATTGAAGAAGTGTCACCAGCTTCTAGTCCTGCCCTTCCAGGATCACCTGAAGACATACGACCATCTCAGACTGTGTCTCCCTATAGTTTAAAAGTTTGTGGTACACAATATGAGAAAAGTAATAAATTCTCTCAAATCGAGGTAGATTTACCCGTAACAGAAAAGGAAAATTGTTTTGTTTATTCCACTTATCCAGTAGGAAGAGGTACGACTCAAGTACAACAAAGTCAGCTCTCAGCTGAAATGCCTCTAATATTAACTAGTCACCCAGGCACCAAAGGTAGACTAATGCTTCCTAGTAAAGCAAGTGGAAGCATTGCTGTAAGTGACCATGATGAAGGTTTAGCCTTCTCAGAAAAGGGGCAGTGCTGTGATTCAGAGTTGAAGTCCGCTTCTGTTACCAAATATGAAGGTGATTTTAAACCTTCTCTTGAAAAACTGGCAAAATCAGGAAATCCTTTGCAGCCAATCAGTTTAGAGAACCGAAATTTAGACTTAAAACACCTTTGTTTAGAACCCAGTAAGCCTCCACTTAGTCCTAGGAAGATTACTGAAAATAAGTCTTTGGCAGACACATTGGTTTCTACAGCAGACATAACTGGAATAATGAATATGCCATTAAAACAGACTAGCCCAGAAAGCATAAAAAAAGTCTGTGACTACAATTTGAAAATGGATACGGACAGTTATAAACAAGCTAAACCCCTGAATTCGGCCTCCAGTGATGGAGCTGATGTTGAGCAGGCATACATGCACCCAGAATTTCCAAAGCTTGATTTTTCCTCACACGGTACTACAAAACTACCAAGTGTAGACTCAGGCTATCCGACACAGGAAATATCTGTAGTCAAAATGGCTCATTTACTTAACAGTGAAATGAAGGCGGAATTATATAACAAAAGCAGAGATCTCGGTGCTATGGGCCATCATTCTCACCTTTGTACAGAGGATGAACAAAAAGCCCATGTACTGCAGGACACATCAACGTGTGAAATAAAGGAGCTGTGGAAGGGTGAGGATCTCTCTGTGTGTGCTGGTTCTGATCAAGACACAGGAAATACCAGTGAAAGTATTGATAAAGACTCTGCAGATTCCTTGGTTTCAGAATCCTTTGACCCTCTTGTCTGTAGCGTTTCTAAAGAGCAGATTGTCAGGAAGAGCACTAGTGAGAGGTACACAGTCAACACAGGTTCTGAAACCCTTGTCAGAGACACAGAGATGAGCACGAGCACTGATAGGCGCTTTGAGCCACTTTCTAGAGACTTCGATGAAGACACTCTCGATTTTAGAAATCCCAAATTGGGTATGGAGAATTCATGTACATTGAGAGGTAGTCATGACAGCAAAAAAGAAGATGTTGCAAAAGATAGTTATGACACTTGCCTGGGCTTGAACAGTAGAGATAATGACGCTAGGGGCTACTCTAAAAGTAAGAAGGTACCAGGGGTAGAGACAAGCATTCCTCCCAGAAACCGGGCCACGGGGTTAACCAAGGATAAGTACATGCCAACGTACGTCCAAATCCCTGACTTCCAAGGCATCGTCAGGACTTACGCTAACTTCACTGTTACAAGAGAGGTCAAAGATGAAAGGAAAACTAACCTGAAGAGCTATCCATGTTCTGCAAATCTTAACCTGCTCAGTTCCTGGACTTGGCAGGTGGCAGAAGACCTCACCCAGAATACTTTAGACATAGAATATCTGCGTTTTGTACATGAGGTAAAGAATGTAGCAAAGAATAGATACCCTCAGCAATCTGCCTTAGAATCGAACAGTGTCTTTTGGAAGGAATCATCTACCCGAATTGGAGCTTTCCCTTCAACAAAACTATCTGAGGCCTCAGTTTTATACCCAGTGTCCCAGAGCCCTATTCTTGTAACAGTTGTACACTCCAGCAGCAGTAGACATCAGAATCCACATAGAAGAAACGGCTCACCTACCCATCTGCACAGTTCTTCCTCCTTTTGGAAAGAGAAAAGTCACAGTGGAAATCTTAAAAACTCTAAAAGAAATCAGACTGTTCCTTTCCATCTCAACAAATTGAGCTATAGAAGTACTTTGAAAGATTCTCGGAATGATATTTCTCTTATACTGAATGAATATGCTGAATTTGACAAGGTGATGCATAGCAACCCAGCTGTTCTCCAAGATGGAGATTTCGGTGTGACCTCTGAAGAAGCCACATCCCAGCATGTGTATCCATCTTTCCCAAGACTATCCATCTCCTACAAAAATCTGATTACAGACTTCTGTGACAATTTGCATGTCAAACTGAAGACCATTACACAAGAGGCTTCTGAGGGTCCCTTCCGGTTCTACCTTGTTGAAACAGAAGATAAATCATTCTTCTTACGAACAAAGGTAAAGTGCCTGTTTATTCTTACACTTAATACTATTTTGATGTTTTTTTGTTTTCGATAAGTCTCCCTGACTTCAGTGCCCAGGCTGGCTTTAAACCGCGATCCTCATATCTCAGCCTCCTGAGTAGCTAGAATTACAGGCATGAGCCACTATGCCCAATTTCTGGTTTGTTTGTTTGTAGGAACAAGAAACTTAGAAGTTTAGACTTCCAAAAGAACTGAAATGATGGGAGTGGCTCTGTAGCTCAAGTGGTAGAGTCTCATGGAGCTAGTCGCCAGTAGCTCATTCCTGTAATCCTAGCTACTCAAGAGGCTAAGAACTGAGGATTGCAATTCAAAGCCAGCCTGATCACATAAGTCCATGAGACTTTTATTTCCAATTAACCACCAGAAAACCAAAATTGGCACTGTGGTTCAGAGTGATGGAGAGCCTGCTTTGAGCTGAAGAGCTCAGAGAAGGTGCCCAGGTCCAGAATTCATGTTCAAATCTCAGTGGAAGCTGGGCACTGGTAGCTCACATCTGTAATCCTAGTTATTAAGGAGGTTGAGATCTGAAGATTAGGTTTGGAGCCAATCTGCCAACTGACAGTTCTGATCTCCAATTATCAGGAAAAAGCAAAAAGTAGATACTCTCAGCATAAGTGGTAGGGTGCTAGCCTTCCGCAAAGCACCACCTCAGTGGAAGGGACATTTTCATCCTTGGAGATTGTTTTGTAACTTAAAGTAATCAGTCCTTGGGTGCTTTATGACCACATGCGGTTTTAACCAAGTCATCTACCCATTGGAGATGGCGATTCATAAGACTTTTGTCTCTCTCCAGGCAAGTCCCTAGTAGTGATAAGAAGGGCTCAATTTATTTGTAAAGTTTTAGCAATATCACTAGCAATGGCATTTAAAAAGTAAATAGTGAACCTAAAGATAAATTGAAAGTCATTTGTTGATTGGTTTGATAGTTTTTATATTTTAATTTTATAGACATGAAAAATTTATTATAAACTGCTTTACTTTTAAAGTAAACTTCTAAGTTCTCTTAAACTTCTAATATTTATTACTAGGAACAAGTCAGCATTTTTATATGTAAAAGTTTGGTAATTGAGAAAAATTGCTTTTTCATGTTGCTTTGATTAGATATTATATAATGACTGTTGTGAATCTTTCAGAACATTCTGAGGAAAGGAGGCCATACAGAAATTGAACCTCAGCATTTCTGTAAAGCTTTTGGCAGAGAGAATGATATACTAATAGTTATCATCAGAAACGAAGATATATCATCACATTTGTATCAAGTAGGTTTGGAAACCTCTTTCTTAACAAAAATAATGTATCCCCAGTACTGCAGATGCATCCCTGCCTATCTGTGTAGAGAAGAGCTAATGCGCGTTTACCTTTAGGCCTATGAATGAGGAGGGAGTGGAGGCAAAGGGGTGTATAATAGCATACTGTATTTATAGGGCAGTGGTAAGATATTTGTAGGGGAACTTTAGGTTCATGGAGTCAAACTATTCATATTAAAAAGGGAGTTGAAATAAGTCTGTACTACTGTGTGTGACGAAAAAAAAATGCTGATTAGCTGGTTTAGGTGTACATGAAGTGAAATTGCATCTGCCTAACCTAGTACTGTCAAAAGAGAAAGAAAAATTTTAGTTTTAAAATTTTAAAGGACTTCTGAGACCGTGTGCGGTGTCCAGTCCTGCTGTTACCAGCAGTCAGTGAGCTGTAGACGGGATGGTGGTAAGTTTATGGGACCTAGCCAGTTACTTTAGAGGTACCCAAAACCTCAGATTCATTCTTCCTTCTTGAATTGTTTCCAATCTTTGGAAGGTTAAGAGCTCTTTTTAATTTTGATGAGCTTAGAAGTACTACTTACATGTGACTAAGTTACAAGTACAAGTTAAAGACACTACCACCTGTTCTTGAGTCTTGAAACAGTGGGATAGAAAAGTGACAAAAGTGTCTTAACACCATGTGTTTGATGCATCTGACCTCCTTTAACAAAGCTCCTTTTATGTCCACAGATTCCTTCTTTACTGAAGATGAAACATTTCCCCAGCATTATGTTTGCTGGAGTTGACAGCCCTGAAGATGTTCTTAATGACAGTTACCAAGAGCTGTTTCGCACTGGAGGCTTCTTGGTATCAGATGACAAGATATTAGATGTTTTAACGTTAGGTTGGTAGTCTTTTTGTTTGTTTGTTATAAGGTGGTACACAACTTCATAAGTCTCAAGTGATGAATACATTTCTTTTTTTACAAATGTCACGCCTTCCCTCATTCTCTCCTAATTTTACTTTGGCCTTGTTCTTTGAAACCTTGCCAGTTCAGTTCCTCCTCCTCCAGTGAAAGGAATACTGTTGAATCTAGAAGAAATTACCTTTTGGGTGCTTGTGGCCCATGCCTCTACTTTCCCAAGTAGAATTCTGATTAAAGGCCAGTCAAAGCTAGAACACAGAACTCCTTCTTAACCAGTAGTTGGATATGAGGGTTCAGGCAGGACCCATGTCAGGCTGAGATCAAAAGCATTGCAATTCCAGGCTAGCCAAGGCAGAAATGCCACAAGACTCCAGACAAGAAACTTCATAAGGATGTAAAACTGCTCGATCGTAGTCTTAACTTCCTATTCAGTTACCTTAACAGGAAGAGACCCTATTTCAGAAAATAGTATACAGAAGAACTGGAGAAATGGCTTAGTGATAGAGCACCTGCCCTAGTAAGCACAAGCTGAGTTCAAACCCCAGTACCAGACACAGCTTATGGCTCTAGATATGTATATGTATTCATATACATGTATATTATTGTTATGCTAAACACATTTTTTTTTAACCAGTCCTGGAGCTTGAACTCCAAGCCTGAGCATTGTCCTTGGGATTTCTTAAGGCTAGAACCCCACCACTTGAACCATAGTGCCACTTTCAGCTCGTGTGTGTGTGTGTGTGTGCGTGTGCGTGCGTGTGCGTGTGCGTGTGCGTGTGTGTGTGTGATGGGAATTGAAAACAGCTGCAACACTTTTCTTTCCAAATTTAATCTACAGCTCAGCTGAAAGAAATTATCAAAATCCTAGAAACACTAAATGGCAATGGAAATGGACGGTGGAAGTGGCTGCTTCACTACAGAGAAAATAAAAAGCTAAAGGAACGTGCCAGGTAAGACTTGGTGTGAGGCAGAGATACAGATGCCCCGTACCCCTGTGCCCTGTGCTCTAGACTGCTGGCACCCCGGAGTCGTCCACTGACATTTGTGGGCCAGCTTTTGGGCTTTTGTAGACATCAAATGAAAGAAGCCACCAGGCACCGGTGGTTCAAACCTATAATCCTAGCTACTCAGGGGGTTGAGATCTAAGATCATGGTTCAAAGCCAGCCCAAGCACCAGAGTCCGTGAGAAGCTGTTTCTAGATAACCCCCAGAAAACCAGAAGTGGAGCTGGGCCATGGCTCATGCCTGTAATCCTAGCTACTCAGGGGGCTGAGATTTGAGGATCAAGGTTCAAAGCCAGCCTGGGCACAAAAGGACCTGCAACACTTATCTCCAATAACTTCTAGAAAATGAGAAGCGGGGTTTGCTCAAGGATATGGCAGTAGCCTTGAGCTGAAGAGCTCAAAGACAACTCCCAGGTCGAGTTCAAGCCCCTGTGACCCACAAAAAAAGAAAAAGAAAAATTATGTGAGCTGTTCAGTGTCTGAAGTAACAGCAGTCAAACTTACAAACCATAGACATCTATATAATTTGATTCTAGCTCTGCTAGAATCATAAGGCACTGGTGGGGCTTTACCCTTGTAATTGTAGCCTTCAGGAAACAGAGACCTAGAGATTTTCATTTGAAGCTACATGTTCGAGCCTCACTACTGCGGCTTTGCCAATCCTGGGGCTTGAACTCAAGGCCTGAGCATTGTCCTTGACCTCTCTCAAGGCTGGCACTCTGCCGCTTGAGCCACACCACCACTCCTGGCTTTTTTTTGTATATGTGGTAACCAACGAATCAAACCCAAGGGCTTTGTGTATGCTAGGCAAGCACTCTACCACTAGACCAAACTCCTGGCCCCTATAATTTTTAATTAGCAGAATGACAGACTGGATACATGGATCAAGTAGAATAGTGCCAACCATGAATGCAAAAGCGAGAGACTGAGTTTAAGCTCCAGTAATGGTAGTAAGTGTGTGTATGTATTTTACTGTGGACAACGTGCTTAAATGCATGTTATGTTGCCATAGTCCAAGAAAGAAAGAGACCAGTCCTTAATTATCAAGTCTGTCTTTATTGGCAAGCCTTGTTAAACAGTGGTTTTTTGTTTATTTTGTTATGGGGCTTGCTTTGAACCTCGATCCTCAGATCTCAGCCTCGAGTAGCTAGGATTATAGGCATGAGCCACTTCGCCCGGCCCAACTTTTTCTCTTGAAATGGGTGGGGTCTCAACACTTACCTGGCTAGCCTAGACCTAGAATCCTTCCCATCTCTACCTCTCCAATCCAAGTAGCTAGGATGGGGTGTGAGCCACTGGCACCCAGACAACACATTTTCAGAAAAAGCTTTACCTTGCTAGAGAAACCTAGCAGAGAGCAAAATGTTTCACTGACAAAGAGGTAAGGAGAGTGGAGAGTACCAAGGCAGGAATTGGCAGAGGACATTGTTAGGAAGTACTATAAGGGAAATTTTTAGCTTAACTGGAGAAGCAGCTCTGAGGTACCACAGCACACTTACAAAAAGTGTAAGTTCAAATGATGTAAATTCTGAGTTTTCTTTGGGTTTGGGGGTATGGGAGCAGTAGTATGTCTTTAACTCGGGGCTTTCTTACAACTGAGAGTACATTTTGCTCTAAGAAGAAAAGGAAGTAATACAGTTTTAAGGAAGGTAGAAAAAAGAAAATTCTAGTGGTAATTGAGGTTATCTAATCACAGATGTGAAGGGAAGGGATTAAGTGATTCGCCAGTGTGAAGGTGTCAAGGTGTATTTTTATTCATAAACTGCTTTGATGAATGGCAACGCCTCTGTATAACTATTTAAAATAACAGATTCATTGGTATACAAATAGTTGATGCAAATCAGTGAAAATTCTATCAAGGCACACGTAGTTGGCTTCTGGCTCAGCATGAGAGCACATTTACAATCTTATTTACGAAATAGTTGCACTCATATTTGAGGTAGTACATCTGCAGAAAAGAGACATCCAAAAGACAAGAAAAGTGGGAACAGGGTCTTACTATTTTAAAATGAGTAGATAAAACGAAAGAAGAATTACTGTGATTTAGTAATGGTTGCAAACGGATACTGAATTTGAATTTGGCTATTAATATTCAAATGTGTTTTCAGAGTGGACCCAATTGCATACAGAAAAAACTTAATACTGAAATCATATCAAAATGCAAATATCATCGAATTGCTTCATTATCACCAGTGTGACTCTCAGTCATCAACAGAGGCTGAAAATTTGAAATGTCTGATAAACCTTCAACTCCAGCATATTAGTGCCAGGTTTGCTGTCTTCTTGATTGGTAAGTTCACATTCAGTTTGCATGTTGTTAATGCCAAATTAGGTCAGCTCCAGGACCGTCCATCCAAGTAATGAAATATGGGCTGATACCATAGTAGGAAGCCAAACTACAGGCGTGTTTTCACAAGTGTACGGGACCCAGAGGTGTTGGCATAGGTACAGGCTGAGTTCTATCATAGGAAAATCTTCTGATAAGTATTCTCAGTTGTTGCAAAGTACTTCATCAAATTTTTCCTGTTTTGTGGATGCAGCTGATCCCAAAGCTACTTTATTATATTTTGAACCACACATAGCCTTGAGCAAAAATGCTCACATACGTGGGCCCCGAGTTCAAGCCCCAGCCCCAGCCCCAGCCCCAAAAAGCAACCAAAAGATTGTTCTTTCAAAAAGACTATTAATGAAATGTTTCACCAACTTTTTTCTCTTCACAGATAAGCCTACTTTTACTGCCTCCATAGAAGTCTTTGAAAACAGTGGAATCCTTGTTACGGACATAAATGACTTTATTGAAAATATACGGGACATAGCAGCTCCATTTAGGAGCAGCTATTGGTAATGACACTTTTTGTGTACCATCACTCTGGGTCTCTCTCATCTATGGCTCATGCCTACACCTATAATCCTTAGCTACTCAGGAGATCTAGGGATCTGCGTTTGGAGCCAGCAAGGCAGGAAAACTCTTGATTGCCTCATCTCCAGGTTAACTAGCAAAAAGCCAGAGGTTAGACATGGAATAGGGGACCAGCATTCAAGCCCCAGTACACAAAGCAACAGAACTTTTACCACATGCTATATTTTTTTTTCTTTTTTGCCAGTCCTGTATCTTGAACTCAGGGCCTGAGCACTGTCCTTGAGCTTTCTCAAGGCTAGCACTCTATCACTTGAGCCACTTAATATCACTACTTCACTTAATAGAATTGCTATTAGTTTCCTTAATTATCACTCAAGATACAACCTATTTCAAATTGATGCACGTTATCACAGCTAACCTGTGATAACCTGGAATGCTAGGACAGAATACTGTAATTTAAGGTGCATGGGAATTTGCCCCACTAAGGCACAGCCTCCCTCCAAGCACTCATTGCTCACGCCTATAATCCTAGCTACTCAGTGCGCTGAGAATGACGACCATGGTTCAGAGTCAAAGAGGCTTTGAACCATGAAACTCATTATCCTCAATTCATCCCCTAAAAACCAGCCCTAGCCTTGACTAAAACAGCTCAGGAACACTTCCTAGGTTGAATTCAAGCCCCATAAAGATAGAGCTTCCCATTTATAAAATACTTCTTGTTCATTTCATCTAATTTTGTTTCCACAGGTGACTCAACTAAGTTGGAGGACATCAGCAAACGAACAGAGCTCCCTCTCACTGGAAAGCTATTCTACAACTTCTAAGTTTTCCTCTTGTTACATTTCTTGAACATTTACTTCACAGTGGTATAGTTGTTGCCATTAACTTTGCGTGTTACTTTAAAATACTACTTTAAATTATTTTAGAAATGCGTTCACAATTTGAGCCTATTAAAGAACTTCACATATACATAGAACAAAAAAAAATCAACTTTATCAAAGCTTTGTTTTTCTAAGTTAAAGTCAGAAAAGCTTATGAAACATAGTCTTTCAGAGGTTTTGCCACATTTGTAAAAATGTACTTATTAAATGTTTTATTTGTTGTATATAAAGGAACACTACACAAAGTTAAAACACTTTTATAAACGGTACAAGTTTATAAACTTTTCCCTTTTTTGTTTTTGTAAATACTGCACTACACTACAAAAACTCAACCCTGAAGAAAAAGTAATCATTTATTTATATTAGAAATCATTTCTATAGTAATCTTTAAGGCACAAACCCCAGCAAAAAAAAACCAAAACAACAAAAAAAACATTTCTAAGATACTATTTGGAGCAACGATTTTTATAACTAGTTTGTTTCTTTTTTTAAATAAAGTCATCTAAAAATCATTCAGCTGTTTCTGCAATGAATTTTAGTACAAAATTTAAATGTATGAAATAGCACTTTAAGGTCCCAATATTATTGTTTTTCTCCAGAGTACTATTGATACAACTTTTCATTAACGTATCTCAGGTTTTCCTATCTACTTTGTGTTACCAAGAAATAATAATACTATCTGAACATTTTTATCTTCTTGCTGAAAAGCCATCCAGTATCACCAGGCCATCTTCTTTTTCCATCCTGCCTCTAGTGTAACTTCATTAGTCTAGACCATGCAATGGCATGCTGTCTCTGTGCCAGCACTCAACCAGAAAATGCATGTTCATTTTTATGCTCCAGTGGCATAGTTCATGAATACCCAAGTTTCAAGTGAAGGATGTGTATGTTCTCAGTAATCACCGTCCATAACAGTACAAGTCAGACGTTCATCAGTGGCAAACTGTAGCATTGCCTATGAGAGCTGTCACTGAAGAAAAGGCAGTACCTGCAGGGGCTGGGAGCGTGGGTTAGTGGTAGAGTGCCTGCTAAACATGCACAAAGCCCTGGGCTCATACCATATACACAGAAAAAGCCAAAAGTGGTGCTATGGCCCAAGTGGTAGCTCAGGCCCCAAGTTCAAGCTCTAGGATTTGGGGGGGGGGGGTAAAAAAGGGAGTTCCTGCAAACTGCTGCTGAAGGCAAAACAAATAGAAGTAACTTGTATTTGTGTGGATGAAAAAATCTTTGTTTTAACTACCACTACTAGAGTTCCATTAGATTCCCTACAATAAGATGGGTTCAGCTCAAACCACGCGAGCCTGACCTGACACGCCCAGATCAGGTGCTTACCTGGCTCCTAAAGGCAGTGTGTGTGTGTGGTAATGGTGCAGTGGCCCTCACAGTCAGTACACAAACGAGACAGACCAAGATTGAGGGAGGTGGTTTCCAGAGTTTGGCTTTATTTTGCAGTACAGAAATCATTTAGAGCCATTTTGAGACAGACATCACCTAAGTAGAGGCTCTGTCAAATCAATACTGCGTTGCAGCTTGGTCCATTAAAGAAGCCACACCTGGGATACAAAAGATGCTTCTACACTTGACCTGCTTAAGATGTGTCCCTCTCCCCTTCTCTCATCAATTTTACTAGGTTAAGACACCACATACTGGCTTCCTCCAAATGACTCCCTAAGTCTGGAGATTGGTTAGAAACTTATACCCATAAACCAAACTTGTGGCTATCCTATTTGGGCCCGGCCATAATACTTGACATAACATAAAATATAATCAATCACAGGCAAAACTTAAAAATGCTGTCCCAAACTAGGAAATTTAGATTCAATGTCAAGATGGCACACAAAAGTATAGATCCAGCTCTTGAGCAGCGGAAGCACACAACTGCAAAGGCTACACTGATTAAAAGATACAAATACTGTATCAAGTTCTCTACCAATATCACAATGTTAGTTAAAAACTGCTCTTTCTCTACAAAAAAGCCAGTCTGGTTGGTTAAATAGAATGTAGTAAACAGCCAGTTCTGAATAGCCACTCCATGAAAACAAGTTAATACATGATATTAGAAAGATGAAGGGGAGGAGCATTTACTGGTTACAGCACTCTCAATCTTTTCATTTTGATTACAAACCAGGCCTTACAATATTGATTTCATACAGTATGCACTATGCCAATTTTTAAATTTGTCCTAATCAGATAATAACATGGACTGCTGCTAGTCTTCCCCATAGATATCATTTTTCTTGCGCTTCATTTCCTCAAAGTCAAACTCAGATCCTGTCATCCTCTTATAGATGTCTTTTATGTCATCACAAGTTGTCTCAAAGTGAGTTGTGGCATCATATGCGCGAGAAATAAAAATCTGGAAATAAAAGTTCATGAGAATTTAAGATTATGTAGGCCATTTCCCCCAAAAGCCTGGTAACATTGTCAAGTCACACGCACCTGGCTGTCTGTTCCCAAATCTTTTGGCACAAGGAGGTCACTGATGCTTACAAATCTAGAAGAGAAAAATTGGCAGGTTAGTTCCCACACCAGAGCTTAAGTTGAAAGTTGTAGAGGTAAGACAGCCCACTCATCAATGAATGGCTGTCTGCCTGCCTGCCTGCCTGCCTGCTTCTCCGGTTCACTCTTACTCAGTTTGGATCTTAGTTTATACAAATGAGCACAGCTTACTTCTGTTCAATTGGTTCCAAAAGCTCCAAGGCTGGTCGGATTTCTTTCTCCGGTTCCTTGGTTTCCACAGTTGTACTAACGATGGCTATGTACTTGCCCTGTGCCGCCACATTGTGTGCAGAGGAGATCATGCAAACATAGATATCTAAAAACAAAGAATGGCTCAGTCATTTGTAAGTCTGGGACATGGACATACTCCGATTCACATATTTAATTATAAATTAAAAGTATTAGGGGGCCAGGAGTGTTGGCCTAGTGGTAGAATACTTGCCTAGCAATGGAGGAAACCTGGGTTAGATTCCCCATTACCACATACACAGAAAAAGCTGCAAGTTGTGCTGCTGTGGCTCAAGTGATAGAACATTAGAGCCTTGAGAAAGCCCAAGGACAGTGCCCAGGCCCTAAGTTCAAGCCCTAGGACTAACCAAAAACAAAAATCTTAAGAAGGGTTGAGATCTCCAAGACCACAGTTCCGGAGGAAGATGAACTGGGTCAGAGTAAGAACACAAATATTTCAGAAGTGGAACTTCTACTCTTCATGGTTCGAAGGTAGCTCATGTGTTATCAGGCCCTGACTGTGATGGCACCAACTTCATCAGTGGTCAGTCTACTGGGAGCTTCCTGTAACACATAGATAAAAGTCTACCTCATTTCAGCTCCCCAAAATGGAGTTGTCTGACTGACCTAAGTTAAGCATTTTCTTTTTGAAGCTGTCAACATCAAAGGCTAGCTAACACTTTTTTTTTTTTGGGTGGGTCATGGGGCTTGGAACTCTGGGCCTGCCTGGGCACTGTCCCTGCACTCAAGGCAAGCGCTCTACCACTTGAGCCACAGCACCATTTTGGTTTTCTGATGGTTAATTGGAGGTAAGAGTCTAACAGACTTTTGTGCCCAAGCTGGTTTTGAGCCTTGATCCTCAGATCTCTGCCTCCTGAGTAGTTAGGATTACAGGTGTGAGCCACCAGCGCCCGGGGTCTAAATTTATTTTAAGTAAATAATAAAAATTACTTCAGTGTACAAAGTTAGGAATCTGGGTTGAAACCCTAGACAATGTAACAAATTTCTACCAATATATTTGCTTGTCTTCAAAACCTACCAGAGTTTCGATTGACTTGGTTCTGTGGAATAATAATCTGGCAAGAGTTGGCATCATTGGTGTTCTTGATGGGATGACTGAGAACACAAATAACTCTGATAACCTGGCCTACTTTTTCTACCCGATCTTTTACATAGCTGGGGTCACAGATGAGCTGCTTACAACGAGCAATCTACAACAAAAAATTTGAAAGAACACTATAAAGAAGTCATGTATGGAAATATATCCCATGTTCATGTATAAGATTATCTACAATTCAAAACTCTCAAAAGAGAACAGTGGTGAAGGAATCACTAAAGCTACAGTAGTTCACACGGTGTACAAGATAAAAAAAAATCCTGCAATAAACCTTCACATTTAGTCAAATGACTTGACAAAACCAAGACAGGTAAGACAAAAATGTTCTGAAAAAATTGTGCTGGGAAAATTGTATTTACATCCATCCAAGAGAGTGAAGTGAGACCTTAATTAACATCACACGGAAATTTAAATTTAATTTAAACAAAAATTATTAAAACAAAAATTCAGGGCAAAAATTTCATGATACTGAACTTAATAACGTCTTTCTCACATCTCAGACACCGTCAACTCAAGAAAAAGACAAGCCGACTACACTACCTGAATCATGGATCCACCTCAAAATAAGTACTTATTGACACCATTTTCACAAGAATGTAGTGATTTTGAAATTGTAAAAGTCACTTACCTCCCCTTCAGATTTTACACCAACCACTTTTCCATTCTGCACAATGATTTCCTCAATTGGCTTATTCAGCATGTAGGTGCCTCCATAAATAGCACTTAACCTACAAAGTTCATTAAACCTCAGTTATAATAAAGAACTGTTTAACTGAGGAAGTCTTTCTTAGATCTTGAATGTATTAGGGATAATATTTATTTGCTCAATTTCTTTCTAGAATGATGTTATAAAACATATTAAAAACCTGAGTTAATTTCTCATACGATTAAGTCTACCACAGCAAAAGAATCAAATGACCAGTACACGGAGATAGCTTATATACAATGCTCTAGTTCTTCTGCACATATACTTTGGACTTAAAAAGAAAGCATTAGCAAAAGTCCAGGAGGAGCTGGGAGTTTGGCCTAGTGGTAGAATGCTCACCTAGCATGCACAAGGACCTGGGTTTGATTCCTTGGTACCACATACATAGAAAAAAGCCAGAAATGGTGCTGTGGCTCAAGTGGTAAAGCTCTAGCCTTGAGAAAGCTTCCAAGGACAGTGCTCAAGCCCTGGGTTCAAGCCCCAGGACTGGCAAAAAAAAAAAAAAAAACAGGAGAAAGGCAAACATAAAAGGGAAAAGAAACTAGAAGTGAAACAAGTGGCTAAGCTTTTGACTGATTTATGTGGTTCTGAGCAAACAACATTTATCATTGTAATATGGACAGTTTTAAACAGCCAAAACAGAAGTGAGAAGCCTGCAGTCTATACATTGGTCTTACCTTGCAAATCCTTGAGGCAGTTCACCAAGACCGTAGAGTGGATAAAGGTATGGGCTTTTGCCGTATCTTGCCAAAGACTCACTGTAAAGTTTAATCCTATTAATGGTCTCACAACATGGCTGATCTAAGTAGCTGGAAAAAAAGAACATTCAAATAGGGGTTTGGTTTTCATGTTCAGCTTCAAATCTCTCTCAAGTAACTTCAGTCTATCACTGTTTTATTTCCCTTACAAGGTTCCAATATCAATTTTTAGTTAGAACCTCTTCATTCCCAGTACAACACAACCCTGTATTTGTTGTGTTAAATTTCTACTTCGGAGAACTGGGAAATTCACTTTAGAGTTCCAAGAAAAATATAAGTTATAAAAAGACATCAAGGCCGGGGTGTGTGGTCTAGTGGTAGATCTTTGTGCCTAGCGTACACAAAGCTTTGATTCCTCATTAGCACATACACAGAAAAGTGGTGCTGTGGTTCAAATGGTAGAGTACTAGCCTGGAGAAAGCCAAAGGGCAGTGCTCATCAGGGACTGAGTTCAAAGGGGGCGGGGGAGCCATCAGTTACTTACTCATCAGTTCTATAAAGTGCAAGAGAATGACCAGTGAAATCTATGACATCTTGGCCCAGATCAAATTTTTTATACACATCTCGCATTGAAGTCTTCTTTGGATCAATGCCCTCAAAAGTTCTAGGATCATTTTCATCAAAGTTGGCAACATAGACTAGAAATTTCCTGAAGCGACGTTTTTCAAATAGTCCCATTAAGCCTGCAAGAGATTTTTTCAAAAGGCAAACATTCACAATAGGATACATGGGAGATTAAACATAACATGTCACTAACTTGGGCTCCTCTGATGTAAAAAATGATTTAAGATAGGAGAATCTGGATCACATGGCTTCCACTTTCACATTTTAATCACATAATTAAAACTGGATTTACAAAGACTTTAATTTTACCATACAAATGCAAAGTATATTACGTTTTAAAGTTGAATTAAGTCTCTTACTAATACAGAGTACAAATGACTGACAAGAACATCATCAATGAAAGCATCTCAATGCTAAGCCCATTACCAAAAATCCTGAATGCTATTTCTCTTCCCCTTCTGCATGTTAAGATACACTCTGGCAATTATTTGGAGACACTTAAGATATCAAGGATAAATTGTATCCAAATAATCAGGAAGTAGACTGTATTGTGGATCACTGTTTAATGAAGTATTTTAGACAGAAAAGTTCATTGCTTTTTACACTAAAAACAAACCATCAGATGAAGTGACAGCAATAAATTACCTCTTTATATATAGTATTCAGTTGTTCCTACTGGTCAGTAGTCCTACAAATAATCTGGACCTTGTAAGAAGACAATGAAAGGTATACTTTTTAGTTTTAGCTCCCTTGTCTCTTTAAATGGCCTAGAATAGTGCCTGGCACATACAGACCTTCACGAATACTTGGAAGACCAGTTTCTGAAATTCCTTTCCACCACAAAATCTCATGATTCTGGGCCAGGAGTTTGGCCTAGTGGTAGAGTGCTTGCCTAGCATGCACAAAGAGCTGGGTTTGATCCCTCGGTTCCACATACATGAAAAAAGCCAGAAATGGTGCTGTGGCTCAAGGGTAGAGCTCTAACCTTGAGAAAAGTCCAAGGACGGTGCTCAGGCCCTGAGCTCAAGCCCCACAACTGGCAAAAAATAAATAAATAAATAAGTTTTTAAAAATCTCATGATTCTGAGAGGGAGGATAAATGAAATCACTTACTAGATGCCAAGGCTTCTGCTTCAGTGGAAGGAACCTTATAAATTTTTCCTCCCTTATAGACAAAGCTCCCTTCGATCACTTTGAAATCCATATAGCGAGTGACCTCTGTATAAAGCAGCATCTTAACCAGTTGACCTAGAAGAGTCATATAATTCAAATTATAACATAAAACCTTAGTATCATGGGAAATTAGCAGAAACACTATGCATGAACGGAAATGTCATCACAAAACTCCCTTTTTTTTTGTTTGTTGGTCGTGGGGCTTGGAGTCTGGGCCTGGGTACTGTCCCTGAACTTTTCAGCTCAAGATTACTGTCCTACCCCTGGAACCACAGTGCCACTTCCAGTTTTCTAGTGGTTAAATGGAGATGAATCTCATGGACTTTAGTGCCCAGGCTGGCTTTGAACCGTAATCCTCATATCTCAGCTTCTTGAGCAGCCAGGATTACAGGCGTGAGCCACCACGCCCGGCACAAAACTCCCTTTTACAATAATTATATGTTAATAAAAAATACTACTTTGCCAGGTGCAGGTGGCTCCACCTGTTCAAAGCCAGCCCAAGCAGAAAAAACTGAGACTCTCTTCTCCAATTAACCACCAAAAAGCCAAAAGTAGATGTGTGGCTAATGAGGTAAAGAAGAAATCAGGTAGCCAGGTGCCGGTGGTTCATGCCTGTAATCCTAGCTATTTAGGAGGCTGAGATCTGAAGATCACGGTTCAAAGCCAGCCCGAGTACGAAAGATCATGAGACTCTCATCTCCAATTAAACACCAGAAAACTAGAAGTGGTGTTGTGGCTCAAGAAGTAGAGCATTAGCCTTGAGCTGAAGAGTTCAGGGACAGCACCCAGGCCCAGAGTTCAAACCCCACGACCAACAAGAAGAAGAAAGAAGAAGAGAGAAGAAGAAAGAAGAGAAGAAAGAAAAAGAGAGAAGAAGAAAGAAGAAGGAGGAGGAAGAAGAGAGGGAGGGAAGGGAGGGAAGGGAGGGGAGGAAGGGAAGGAAGGGAAGGAAGGGAAGGAGGGAGGAGGGAAAGAGAGGGAGGGAGGGAAGGAGGGAAACAGATGAGAATATGAAGCTCCGAGTTCAAGTTCCAGCACACACACACAAAAGAAATGTACATTTACAATTTACTATTAATAGCTGCCAAACTTTACCCTGTCTTAACTCCTACCAAAGAAATCTCCAAATCCTTATTTAAAAGGTAGAACCAGAATGTATACCTGCTGTATACTTACGAATGCTGTACCTGCAAGACTCAATCTTATCAACTTGCTTAGCAAAATCTATGTATTTTATTTACTTCAAGTATGAGGTTTAGAATTAATAGTATCACTAAAATTTTATCTAGGCTGCTTTACACTTCTATTATATTTCAGAGACACAAGATATTTCAATGTCTAAGTCAACTTATACTTATTCAACTGAAATGAACATCAGATAAACAAGGCTCGCAATGAGGTCTAACATCCTATGTAATGCTTGAGCCTCAGGATGTGCCAACACTAAAAGTATAAAAATGTGCAGGGCATGGGCTGGCCAACTCACTACCTACAAAAGGTGATACATTTCTAAACCTCTTTCCATTACCTTGCACTAGGACAAAATGACAAAAAGTAAAACTTCTAGAAGTAAACAGTAAGGTATGTATCAGCACATTCTCTTTCTCTCTCTACCACCTACATAGGCATTCATACCACACTAGCTGAAAAACAATACTCACTGGAACAAAATTTATGTGTATGTGATACACATATCTGTATATATCTATACATACACATATATACATGTTATATGCTAAAATAGTCACTATTATTAAATTTGGATGGTGAAATGTTGGTTATATAAATTTTATTTCCTTTAACTATTTTTCTATTTTTGTGCACGTATGCCAATCCTAAGGCTTGAACTCAGGGTCTGGGTACTGTCCCTAAACTCTCACAGAAGGCTAAGACTCTACCACTTGGGCCGCAGCTCTACTTCTGGCTTTTCTGATGCTTAACTGGAGGTAAGAGTCTTATGGACTTTCCTGCCCAGGCTGGTTTCAAACTGCGATCCTCAGATTTCAGCCTTCTGAGTAGCTAGGAGTATAGGAATAAGCTACCAGCACCCAACTGTTTTCTAATTTTAATAAAATAATAATACTTAAAAGAATAAAAAAATTGTTTATTAAAGAACTTGGTTCATTTTAAATTTCAGAGCATCTTCAAACTTCCAACTCTTTCTCTTAATAGAAAGTATAGAATATAAACTGAAAAAAAAAAACTTTGAAAAGGGTAGTACATATTTCATGGAAAACAGATTTTGAACCAAGAATCTAGTTTTTCGAAGTCATCTTAGAAAAAATTATCATGTGGGGCCAGGAGTCTGACCTAGTGGTAGAGTGTTCGCCTAGCATGCACGAAGATCTGGGTTCAATTCCTTGGTACCATATACATAGAAAAAGCCAGAAGTGGTGCTACGGCTCAAGTGGTAGAGCTCTAGCCTTGAGAAAGCCTAAGGCCAGTGGCTCAGGCCCTGAGTTCAAGCCCAGGACTAGAGAGAGAGAAAGAGAGAAAATAAAGAAGGAAGAAAAAAAAATTATCACAGCAATTTAAATACTTTATGCATCTAAAATATGAGATTAATATGAAAAATTCTATAAAAATTTAAAAGCCTACAAACTGGAAATGCATTAAAATGATAGTTTCTGAAGATCTAGTTATCAAAGATTGTTACCAAAGCATCAAGAGGGAAGTCAGTCAAAAAAAATCACAATTTTGGTATGTACCACTCTACATAAATTATGCCAAATATTTATAACTATGTCAAATGCTTACAAAAGTCATCTTTACAAAATGCTTTTGATTTTAATTTGTATAGTGCGGCATCATAATTTTGTTTCTCCAGAGCTGTTTATCAGTAAGTCTTCTCCCCAGTTCTTATTGACTCGATACTCCTAACAGATCACTTATTAACCATATTGTTGGCATTCAATAAAACCCAGTTCCTCGCACCCACAATACTGTCCAAGAGTTAGTTTCTACTTCCAAATCACTCAATATACTGTCACAAATTAAGTTAGAATTCTTTACCATTAGCCATAAGGAACTTGGGAATTAAGTCAACATTCCAGTCTCTTCCTCTCCCCATTGATGCTGGTGGTTCTCCTGGTAATTTAAATCTTTTGTATAACTAAAAGTAAAACAAACAATTTCCATAATGTAAGAAAATTTAATCTTCATTATAAATGAGTAAGTGGCTTTGGCATAATAACTAAACATTACTATGTAAGGGAAAGTATGAGGGCACTTTACTTTTAATCAGGTAACATTGGTATCAAGATTCCAATACATTTGTAAATTACTCAACTCGTGAATGCTAAAACTCTTTTATTTGTTTTTATTTGTTACTAGCAGAAAAGCAAGAATACAATATGTGTCAGTGACACACACTAGTTCTAGAGGAGTATTTATTTTTTGTAGAAGTCATTTAAACTCATTCTCTCCTAAATAAAAGGGGAAAAAGTCTTAGTTTTGTTTCTGTGGTTATGAAGGAACTTAAAAAATAAATTTGAATTAAGTCAAAAGAAAATTCACTAAAATTTTCAAGTTCTATTGATAACTATAAAGTATAAATTGTAGCACACATCTAAGGTTTACAGTTATAGCCTAGACATATTCATAAACCCATTATTACCAAATTAGCTCATCAAATTATCACAAAGAACTAAGTATATCCATCATTCCCCAAAGCTTGTTTTATGTGATTTTAGCAGATGTTGGTAGATATAGGTGCTGTGGATATTGGACAGCCAATTCATTTATAATTTCTATGAGCTAAGTATAAGCTTAGATAAAAGAAATTGTGGCTGATAAGTCTGAGAATATGAATTGGGTGCTGATGGCTTATGCCTATAATCCTAGCTACTTAGAAAGCTGAGATCTGAAGATTATGGTTCAAACCCAACCCAGGCAGGAAATGTCTGTGAGAGTCTTATCTCCAATTAACCACTAGAAGACTAGAAATGGAGCTGTGGCTTAAAGTGATAGAGCACTAGCCTTGAGCAGAAAAGCTCAGGGGTAACACCCAGGCCCTGAGTTCAAGCCCCATGACCAACAAAAACAACAACAAAAAAGTTTCAGATGGGGCCGGGAGTTTGGCCTAGTGGTTAAAGTGCTTGCCTAGCATGCATGAAGACCTGGGTTCGATTCCTCGGTACCACATACATAGAAAAAAGCCGGAAGCGGTGCTGATGCTCAAGTGGTAGAGCTCTAGCCTTGAGAAAGTCCAAGGACAGTGCTCAGGCTCTGAGCTCAAGCCCAGGACTGGCAAAAAAAAAAGTTTGAGAATGTGAATTCAACCTCTTAATTCCCAGTAGAAGCAAGGAAACGTCTGGTGAAGGCTGTGTCAAGCACAGGAATTACTTGGCATATGACAGTATAAACACATATGCTTTTTGTGTGCTTCTTGTCAACTTCCCAGAACTGTCTCCTGTAGAGATCATTCTTATCAGCTGCAAATGATCTTAGAAATACCCACATGGGGCTAGGGAGCAGTGGCTCATGTCTGTAAACTAGCTACTAAGGAGGCTGAGGTCTGAGGACCATAGTTCTAAGCCAGCCCAGGTGGGAAAGTCCATAAGAGTCTCATCGTCCATTAAGCATCAAAAATCCACAAGAGGAACTGTGACTGAAGTGGCAGAACACTAGCCTCAAGCAGAAATGCTCAGAGACAGTGCTCTGGCTCTGAGTCCAAGACCCAGGAAGGGCACCAAAAAAAAAAAAAAAAAAAAAAATCCAATGCTTCTTTCTTGGCAGAAGTAACAGGAAAAAAGGTTCCCCAGCCCTAAGCAATACTGGCAACAACTGAATAAAACATTCTGAGGAGAAAAGGCAATGGTAAAGTAGAAAAGAAAGCTTGTTCATCTTAAGAGCTACAGTGAGTATGCTAGTGTGAATGTGCCAGCAGAGATCAGATGGTCATCACCTGAGCCACGGGTCAAAGCTGTAGGCTTTATTCACAGTAGGGGTAACCTGATATTATGTGCCTCTAATGTGATGGAGAAGGAAATAACCAACAACTTATAAAATATCCTAGACCTCTGAAAAGCAAAAGAAAAGGAGGGGAGGGGCAGTAATATAGTCTTATAGACTAAGAAGAGAAACAACAAATTCAAAACTTAAAATCAAAACAAAAATCATTAAACTACTGCACAACAGAGACTCACTGGAAAACCTGAGCGGTCTAGATACTGTCACTTTTCATAAATATGTAATGATGTTATGATTATGAAGGAGAATGTTATATTTAACAGCTGAATGCTATCATGCCTCCATTACTTTCAATGGTTCAAACCCAGCAGCAATCCGAATGTGGTGACACAGTGAGTGGTACACATTTGTAAGTTGAGCCCTCAGAAAGCAGAGGCAAAAGGATCATGAGCGTTCAAGACCAGCCTCGGTTCTACTTTACCTCCAACAAAGATACCCACAAAAGAATAACCCCAAACCACTAACAACAATAAAAAAGACATGCAACAAACACATCAAAACATTAATTACTCAATTCAGATGGAAGGATTCTGATACACTGGTAACAGTCTCTCAACTTGTCTGTATCCTTGGATATAGAAAAAAGGGTCTTAGGATATGCAAGGATTAAGTTCAGTAAGTCACTGAACACATAAAAATCATGGAATACGTGTACATATTTTTTTTTCTCTCTCTCACATACATGGAGAGGACACTGAACAGCTCATATCCACACATGTATCTGGATGGTCTAAAGATCCACACAGAGAAATAAACAACTAAGTAGACAGAAAATAGTTCATGTGCCCATGGCCTAAAAACTGGGAAATCATGGCACATGCTTCAAGAGCTGCTCTGAAATGTGAACCCCACAAACAATTCTGTCGCCAGAAAAGTGGGGGACAAAACATAACTAAGAGACTGAAACAACCAATAAGACTATGGAGAAAACACTGGCACTGTGCCTGGCACATGTCAGGTCCCCAACCATCCCTCCTGCTCTGTACAGTATTAACTCTGAAACACTAAGTGCTACACACACAGCAACAAAGTCACAATTTAGAGTTCTGTAAGTCCCAAAGGAGAAGCTCCTTGAAAGTCACAGTGCTACAGACTTTCTAGTTAATAAAACAAAATTAAAACCACTCAAGCAGTCAAATGGTAAAATCCTCCAATTACAAAGGTGTATGAATTCCTACTAATACGTACATCTTCCAGCGGGGTGATAGATGCGCTTTCACCTCCGTAATACGGGTTCTGATCCATGTGGAGAACCTTCTTTCCATTCACTGACATTATACCTGACAGGATACATTCCTGCAGAGAAAACAGACATCTCTTTAAAAGAAGAAAACTGATTTAAAAAAAAATAGGAAGAAACTGTTGCTAGGTGTCAATGGTTTATGTTTGCACTCCTAGTGACTCAGGAAACCGAGATCTGAGGATTGTGGTTCAAAACTAGCTTAGGCAGGGAAGTCTGTGAGACTCTTATTTCCAATTAATCACCAAAACCTAGAAGTAGGAGCTGTGGCTCAAGTGGTAGAGTGCTAGCCTTGAGCAAAAACGCTCAGGGATAGCACCCGGGCCTTGAGTTCAAGTCCTGGTACTGAAATGAAAGAAAGGAAAAAGGAGAGAAAGAGGGAAAGAAAGCAAGAAAGACTGCATTACCCAAAGTAAACCAGTATTTTCCAAATAATAGAAATGATGTTATAAAATAATGCAGGGGCTATAAAATAATGTAGTGACTTACCCATATGGTAGTAAAAAAATAAAAATAATAAGCAAACAAAGTTCTGACAAAACAAAGAGGAAGACTGAGCTAATAAAAGTAGATAACAGGGTCCAATTTTTGGAGGCAAAATCATAGCAAAGTGAGTATTGCATAGCCTCTACATCTAACTTTTTCCCACTCCACTACAAATAAGCATAACACATTAGTTTACAGCCCTATAATAAACACTGTAAGAACTACAATAAAGGACCCAATGGTTTAAAGATCTGGCAGTCTAACAGCTGACAGTAGCTAACTTCAAAGGCACTGCTTGGAACAAATACGACCTAATAAGGTTTCTATAGGCTCAGAATATATACTCATCTACAGAAGACTGTTTCTACATAACTAAAGTAAAACATAGGAACATAAATTAATGCTTGAAACTTTACTTTAAACATGGCATGAAGTCACTAATTCACTGATAAAAAACCAATCCTACCTGGGCATATATTAATGATCGTAAATGTGAATATCTCCAAAAATTAAATCAAAAATAAAACTTATTACTACCTATCAATGGTAGAAGATATGGAATAACAAGCAAATAACATTAAACTCATAGGAAATACTCAGGTTTTCTTTCTTTGCACTAGAAACTAGGAGAGAGGGAAGGGGAGACATGGCTTGTGTCATGTAACTGTAACCTCTTTGTATATCAACTTTACAACAGCAATACAAATTTTAAAAAGAAAAAAGTGTGTGTGGGGGAGAGAAAACCTGGCCCAGGACTGGGGATGCAGTTCAGTCACAGAGAATACACTTACATGGCAGGCATTAAGATGCTACTTTTGAATTCCAGCACGACAAAAAATAAACCACCAAGAAAGAAAGAAAGCACAGTCTGTCAATAGTGCAAGTCATTAACAGTAAGGGAAATGAGTATGATTATCCATCAACAAATTAGGCTTAGATACAACATGTAATTTTAAACTCACCCCCCAAATGACCTACACAAAATGAGAACACACACAAACATCAAAACATACAACTATGTTCAAACTGCAAATTCTCTATGAGTTGCTAGCCTTCTAGCAAGGGGGTGAAAGAAGATCAAAAAGTAGACCAAGGAATTAAAAAGAGCAGTCTGATACTAAAGGAGAATCAAACTCCCCACAAAGCTTACTAAGTCTTAACGAGGGTGCATATATTTTAGCACAGCACAATACTAAAACTCGAAGTGAGATACTAGCTATCAAGAAACTCAATTGTGATGGTTAAGTTATTAAAGTGATAGTATCATTACCAAGGCTTTTTCCAAGAGCTATAGTTCTTCAAAGGGATAACTCAATTCCTTAGGAATTACACAATTCACAAAATTCTCAATTGCACAAAATACTCCATTTTTCCCAGCCATAGCAAATCTTCCCAGCTTTTACCCAATTGTTTCAGGTCTCCTTTATAAAAGTTACTGTGCACATTTGTGGATTAAATATGAGCTTAATTTAGACTTAATGGACAGAAAACAATGGCAAAAAGAAATCCTCTAACAAACCCTTACACTTGTTTCAAAGATTATCTTGAAGGAAGATGGGTATAGTGGATCACACTTTGTTATCTTAGCAAAGATGGCAATCAAGAAACAGGAGGATCTATATGGGAGTAGGAGTAAAAGATTCTCTCTCAAAAAATAACCAGAACAAGGGCTAGAAGCTTGCCTAGACAGCATGAGGCCTTAAATGCAAACCCACTACGAACAAAAATAAGTAATAAGTTCTTAACATCAAAGTACTTAGTACGTGGGGCATTATATCTTTTGATAACTGTAACTGACAGCAGATGCCCTCACTAGGTCTTTAAGCCTTATATACTCAATGTTTATATGCTAAAAACTAAGGCAATACATTAATAATATGTTAACTCGAAGTTAGTTGTAATTTGAGGGCTTTTAACTTTGATGATCCTTTAGTCATGTAAGTCTTAATACCACTAAGAATGAGAGTCAACGATTTTTCTTTATTGCCAGGTCCTATTGGCTCCAACCTGTAATCACAGCTACTCAGAAGGCTGAGATGTAAGGCTTGAGGTTCGATGGCAGCTGTGGCAGATGCATTCTTGTGAGACTCTATCTCCCCCTAACCACTCCAAAAGTGGAAAGAAATGAAGATGTGGCTCAAAGGGGCAGAGCACTAGCCTTGAGTAAAAAGAGCTCAAGGACAACACTCAGGCCCTGAGTTCATGACTGATTAAATTTTTTGTTCTCGTTATCAAAATCATCCTTGAACACTGCTTCTATCAAGGGTGTTAACAATGTGATTGCCATGAATTGATGCAATTCTTAAAGAATGTCTCACAAAATAGTCTAGGAAGGCTCATAGAGATTAATGCTTTTATACCAATAAAACATAGGCAGATAATCTGTACCATTTCAAGCTCAGTATATAATCAACACCCATCGATAAGTTAATGTCTTGGTTGTTATAAAAGACTGCTTCATCCTTGGTCAAAGCAAAGCTTCTGAACTAGGCAAGTGAAACTTGCATGATGGGTTTGTACTCCTCTGTGTTTAACAGACCTTAAGCAGGAGCAAATCTGAAATGCTAGCAACACCCAGAGAAAAACACAAACACAGTTCTTATGAAAAGAAATTCACCCAAATGCCCCACATTCAAAATGACTGAATGGCTTTGGATTTTTGTTTTTATTATCTTTATGAAGTTGTACAAATGGATTACCATTCAACATGCTAATTTATAAGATCAATATCACCCCTCCCTTTCATAATTCTCAGCCCTCATCCCTCTCAACCTCCGGGAATGGCTTTTTGAATAAATATTAGGTATGTATTTGGTACTACTTCCTAGGCCATCACATGCCTATTCTTGACTGGTCCAATATAATAAAAGTAGAAAGTACATTCAGAAAAGACTATTATTCAACAACAACCACTAATCACTTTTTTTTGCGGGGGAGGGGGGGGAGAGGAGGGTTAAGTGGTGGAGCTTGAACTCAGGCCTTGGGCACTGTCCCTGAGCAATTTTTGTTCCCTGTGACTTTTAATTCTTCCTTCCTTCCTTTCTATTTTTCCTGGATTTACTAACAGCCAAATAAAAACTCAGATTTTTCTCATGTCAAGAGAAAGCTGCATAATTATTTAGGGGTGTTATCTTAAAATATATATATTAATAATTTGATCGCGAGACAACATTGCAGGTCAACAAACTTTAAGTAGCGGTTTATATTAAATGATTCACTTATGTGAAGTCAAATCATATGAAATTCACAAGACTTGTAACAGTACTTGTATGATTAGTATTAATGATATGGAAAGCCAGTTTAAATTTCAAATGTTCCCCCAAACTGACAGCCAAAGAGGTTAGTTTTGCAAGATGAACTTTTTTTTTTTCAAAAAAAAAAGAAAGAAAGAAAGAAAGAGGGGCCAGGAGTTTGGCCTAGTGTTACAGTGCTTACCTAGCATGCACAAAGATTGGGGTTTGACTCCTCGGTACCACATAAATAGAAAAAAAAAAAAAAAAAAAGCCAGAAGTGGTGCTGAGGCTCAAGTGGTAGAGCTCTAGCCTTGAGAAAGTCCAAGGACAGTGCTCAGGCCCTGAGCTCAAGCCCAGGACTGGCAAAAAAAAAAAAAAGAAAGAAAGAAAGGAGAAAGTACAATTTACAAAAATCTGTCTGCATTACTTACAGGGTATTTATCCCTGAGCAGACAAGATACCCAGGAAAATAAGTATACTATGGTATTATATATACCTTAGCCATATTAGGAATGCATTCTTCGTGCGATTGATTTAATCTTCTAAGTCTGGCAAGCTCTATCACTAATCCAGTCCTTAAGGAAAAGCATCCAGATGAGGCAAGTGAAAGCAGGAAAACAAATCACACGAAAGGAGCGGAGCAGAGGCCCGGAGGGTGAGAGTGCCCTGGACACACAAGTCTGGAAGAAAGTGGCCTCCGACGCACCGGAGGCTCGGTAAGTGAATGAAAGGACGGCTCCTCCTTCCCGGGAAGTGGGGGTTTAATATGAAGGAAGAAGGAAAAGGCTAGTGTGTCTTCCTTTTCTCCACTAACCTCCGGCGACGACCCGAGGACCCGCGTCCCGGCACCTCCCCCGCGGGACTGCGCCGGCCCAGGGCGACTCGGAGACCCGGGAAGTGCGAGGGCCGCGCTTCCCCTCCGCCCGCTTCCCGTCGGAAGCGGTCAGCCACCCCCGAAGGGGAAGTGCGGGGACCTCGGCGCGGCGGGCGGGCCGCTCCGCCCCAGCGTCCTCCCCGCCCCGGCTCCCCCGGCGGGGCGCGCGGGGCGCCCACCCACCTCCCCGTCCCACTTTCCAAAGCCCCCCCCCGCCCCGGGGCGGACGAGGCCACCAGCCCGGGAGTCCACGCCGCCCGCCCGGGGAGGCGCCCGGGGCCGGGCCGCGACCCGGCCGGGCGGACCGGGGAGGCCGCGGGGGCCCAGCCTCCCCTCCGGGCCGGTCCCCACGCCCGCGCCCGCGGACCCCGCTCCCCGGGCCGGCCCCGGCCGCCCCGGCCGGCCTCCACCTCCCCCCGCCGCCCGCGGCTCACCGTCAGGCCGGTGCCCAGCACGATCACGTCGTATTCCTCATTCATGGCGGGGAAGGGCGAGGCTCCGAGGAACCGGAAGACGCCGGGGCACTGCAGCCGCCCTCGAGAAGCGGGAAAGGACTCAGGCCGTCCGCGGGCCCGAAGACACGGGGAAGGCCGAAGGAGAGGGAAAATGGAGCTGAGGAGGAGGCAAGGCCGGCCGCCACCTCAGACGAGAAGAGCTGGCGGGGAGGGCGCGGGGCGGGGCGGGGGCGGGGAGGGCGGGGAGGGCGCGGCGGGCGGCGGCGGCGCAGCCTCCTCGGCCAGGGCGGGGCCTGCGGAGAGGTCGCGAGGGCCGTCAGTCACGCACTCCCCGCCCTCTGATTGGCTAGCACCCGATCCCTTGGGCCGACCTCTTTCCTTTTCCCTCCACTCGCCAGAGGAGGGCGGGATGTGGTCGTTCCGGCTTCCGGTTCCCGCCCGTCTTCTGCCACCGTGGTCTTGGCGGCCGTGGCGTGCCTGGACTGAGTCGAGCCGGGCATGGAGGGGCGGGGTCCGCCTGTTGGCCGCCGTGTTCACGACTCCGGCCATTGAGCAGGAGGTGCTGGCTGTATCCAAGGCCCCAGAGCCCCGACCGACCGCTGCCCTTGGACTCTGGTGCCCGCGGGGCCACGTGGGTGAGGAAGCTGGAGGCCCGGGCCACCCCCTCGACGACCGGCAGCCACGTCCCCTCAGGCCGGGCGCCTGCTCCCGCCCGCGGGGTTGGGCTCAGTGGTGCTGGGAAGAGCTCAGACACATAGTCCGTGTCTTACTTTGAGTTCTGCGTCAGACCCGGCTGGCTCTGGTGAATAAGTTTATCCCCACACATTGGTGTCCGCGAGCGGTAAAATCTGGCCCCAAGTGGCCACCGTACACCGCGGGTCCGCTTCCCACCTCGAGGTGCCCGCGCCGAGGAACCTACCCTCAGTGTTCCCTGGTAGCCTAGCAACAGGGCTAGGCCCGCCCCCTGCACCAGGCCGCCAAACCCTGCCCATATAGGGCCTATGCTGAATTGCGCTCTTGAGTTGTGAACAGTTGTAAATGTAGTTCACCACACTTGAGTGGGGAAGCATTTGTGAGCTCTCTTCGGTGTCCAAAGTGCTGCCTGGTCCCAAGACTCTTATTGTCTTAAACTTCAGTTTAATTCATTTCAGTTTTTGTTGTTGTTGTTGTTCAACAGATTAGCATGGTCTGCCAGACCTAGAATTAAATACGTTAGTGGTCCCCCAAGATCATCAGACTCACACGTGAGGTACCCACCTTTTTTGCTGCAAGTTTCATGAGCCTCGGTAAGTTTTTTTTGGTTTTTTTGGTTTTTTTGACCCAAGCTCCACTCTCCTTTGTGTAAATTAGCAGAATTGAATTCCGTTAGCAGATTTCACTGGTCGAAAAATAGGTTAAATAGAACTTGAACTCTGTTCATTTTCCAGTTGGAACTGACGGTTACTGGATTAGATTCAATTTATTGTCTTTTGTATACTTTTTTGGTGATTTTGTGGCATGCACACTCTCAGCTTTTATGCTTTCTGCTCCAACTCTGCCACTTGAGCTGTACCTTGCACTTCTAGGTCTGTACTGACTAATTAGAGGAAAGAATCTCTCAAGATTTATCTGTTCTGACTGACTGCTAACCTAGATCCTTGACCCTCAAAGCTCAGAGTAGCAAGGATTATAGATGTGAGCCATCAGCAACTAGTTTGTTTTTACTTTTTTGACTAGTGATAGGATTTCTTTTTCTTTTTTCCATTTTTGTGGACCAGTCTTGGGGCTTGAACTCGGCCCACGAGCTGGAAAGGTTCTTTTTCTCAGTGCTAGCCCTCTTCAACGTGTACCACAGCCCCACTTCCAGCTTTTTAGTAGTTTATTGGAGATGAGTCTCACCTGGACTTTTCCTGCTAGGGCTAGCTTCAAACCATGATCCTTAGATCTCTGCCTCCTGAGTGTAGCTATGATTACAGATATGAACCTCTAGTGCCTGCATGAAATTTTAACTCAGGGCCCTGCTGAATGCAGGTTACTTTAACACTTGAGCCACTCGTGTTTTTGCCTTGGTTATTTTCATGTCAGAACCTCTCTGATGTTTGGTGGCACTGGACTGTGACCTCTTACTTCTGTTTCTGTGTGACCATTACTAGGAATGACAGTCACACAACACTTCACCCAGCCATTAAGTTGGAAGCTTACATACTTTTATGTCCTGATGGGCCTCAAGCTACAGTTCCTGCCTCCCTAGTAGCTAGAAGTATTGGTTTGAGCCACCAGTCCTATTTAGGAGAGAAGTGGTGGCAGAATCCTGATAGTCCCTCTGACTTGCCTGCTCAGAGTGAATTTGGAACTAATATCCTCGGATCCTCACCTCCTTCTGAATTCCTGGGATTACAGTCATGAGTCACTGGCACCTGGCTTTAATAAGTAACCCTCAACAACTTCAGGATTCCGAAGTGATCAGCTTATGTCATTGTTTGCAAAACTTGCACCACTACTGATACTTTCCTCCTACGGAAATTTGCAGAGTGTAGACCCACGTGTGACCCCCCACAACTAAAGATAAAATACTAGTTTAAATCTCCATACTTCAATTGACTGATATACATTGTATACATTAAAAGTCTCATGGACTTTTGTGCTCCGGCTGGCTTTGAACCACGATCCTCAGATCTTAGCCTCCTGAGTAACTTACAGGCATGAGCCACCAGCTAGGTCTTATTGTCTAATCAGGAGTCACAAAGTCTGCATTTTTAAACCAATGTACCATACCCCAATTTTTTTTTTGAACTAGCATCAATAGTAAATCAATGTTGAAAAGGGTTTTAAGTCTGTCTACTAAAGTATACTATGAATGAAGAATAGGGTTGCAGAGCAACTTAAAGGCATTAAGATAAGGGGATTAAATGTAAGACAGAATAAGAATGCCTTACACTGGCGAGCTTCCTTCAGCCCTGTAGAAAGGTACAAAAATCAAATGGTATCTTCAGGAGACAGAGTCTATCCAAAAGTGTGTGTCTCTGGATCTTTATCTTCATTTACCACAGTTGTCAAGCAACTTGGTAAACAACAACAACAAAAAATTGTGGTGAAGTAGCTTAAAAGTTACTATTTGGTTCAGTGGATTTGGGGGGTCACACATTTTTAAGTTCCTTCTGGACTGAAACCTTAGGTTTAGAGGAAGTAGGTTCGTTGGTGAAGAATAGTAAAAAGCACCATCCATCTTGAAAGTATTACAGATCTTTACACAAACTAGAAGTTTACAGCAACTGTCTATTGTTTCTTAATTTGTTCTATTATCTGTATTTTATAAGGGGAGAAAATGAACCTAAGGAGAGAAAGTTAGAGTGAACTTTAATTCAGGCCACTTCTCACTCTCCTGAATCACTGCATTCTGCAACAGGTTTTCCCACCTCTCTTTTACCTTGTCTATTAGTTTCTTAAAATAAGATCATGTCCATACTTTTCTGTATCTTGTAGAATGCAATGCAAATCCTCTAATAGTGCCTCTGAGGGATTGTTTGCTCTAACTTTGACATACTCTCCAACTTTGTCTTACACTGTTTACTTGCTTGTTGATCACTAATCGTCAAGCCCTGAAGTTTCTCAGTTCCTAGAATCTGATCAACCTTTAACCACACAGTGGCCTTTGTACTTTTATTGGCTCCTTAACTGCCAAGGTTCACTTCCCCCTTGCACCTCTTCACAGAGTCAATTCTTTCCACTTCCCCTCAGCCACTACTACTGCACTCAACTAGTTCTTATCAAATTGCTATTTATTTTCTTCACTCGTTCTTTGCCCACTAGGGCAAGGATATCATCTGTTTTGCTCACAGTTAACATTCCTAGCACTCAGAAGAGTGCTGAGAACCTTGTAGATGTTGAGCAAATATTTGATGAATGAACAAATGACCCAAAAGTCAACAAAGGGGCCAGGAGTGTGGTCTAGTGGTAGAGTGCTCGCTTAGCATGCACAAAGCCCTGGGTTCAATTCCTCAGTACCACATACACAGAAAAAGCCAGAAGTGGCGCTGTGACTCAAGTGGCAGAGTTCTAGCCTTGAGCAAAAAGTGTCCAAGGACAATGCCCAGGTCCTGCATTCAAGCCCCAGGACTGGCCAAAAAAAAAAAGTCAACAAATACTAAATGTGGTAGAATCAGTCCCAATTTTTCCGGGCACTTGTAAAGTAGATCTTTTCTCCTAAGACGAGACAGGAGACTAAAATCACTATTTCATGAAGTCTTAGATGTGATTTGTTTTCAGATTCTGTGCTAATGCTCTAGAAAAAAGCAAATAATAGGCTATTTAGTTCAATAATGTTATACAGCTTCAAAGGTATGTATTTCCTAAGATGCCTCCAACAAACTCTTCATCTGCTCCCATGCTCCATTTCATCAGTGACTGGTTGCATCTTCTGCTCAGACAGAATTCTAGATGTCATATTTGAGTCTACCTTCTTTGTCCCTTGTCTTCTTTGGTTTCATTGCTGTATACAAACCATCCCCATCTTTAGGGGCTTAAAAATAAACAGTGGTGCTGGGCATGGTGGCTCATGCCTGTAATCCTAGCTATTCAGGAGCCTGAGATCTGAGGATCGCAGTTCAAAGCTAGCCCAGGCACTAAAGTCCATGAGACTCTTATCTCCAATTAATCACCAGAAAACTGGAAGTGGTGCTGTGGCTCAAGAGGTAGGAGGCAAGCCTTGAGCTGAAAAGCCCAGAGACGATGACCAGGCCCGAGAGTTCAAATCCTATGACCAACATAAATAAATAAATTCTTAAATAAATAACATTGGTAATGGGGAAAGTGAAGGAAGGGGTGAAATTGTCAAATAAAAATGTACTTACTATCTGATATATGAAACAGGAACCTCTCTGTGCAATACCTTAATAATAACAATAAAATATTTAAAATAAATAAAAATAAACAGTGATTTAAGACAGTAAGGTGGTATTACCTTGTCGAATGGGCCATCTGTGTGGGAACTGCTTAGGTTTATTAGGAAATTTTTGTCAGTGGCTGAGACTGCAGTTGTCTGAAGACTCAGTGGGATTGGACATCTAAGACGGAGCACTGATGTGGCTGATAGTGGGTTTGAGGGCTAGATTAGTGAGGATTGCCCACTAGAACAACCACGTATGTGTGGCTGGTAAAGAAAAAGATAAAACCCAAGAAGAAACTGAGTATCAAAAAGACTTTTTCTGCTGGTCCATCAATTGTTCAAACCTATAGTCCTCATCCTTGATATTCAGAAGACTGAAAACTGAGGATCGTGGTTCAAAGTCAGCCCAAACAGACTTCTCTGATTAACCAACAGAAAGTCAGAACTTGAAGGTATGGTTCAAGTGATAGAATGCCAACTGTGAGTGAAAAAGTCAAATGGTACCAAGGCCCTGAGTACAAGCCCCAGTGCTGGTATGGGGCAGGAGGTATGACGACGGCCGGGCGGGGGAGGGGGGGAACTATTTCTCATGACTTACAAGGATTACAACTTTTATTGAGTTTTATATATAGTGGAATGAAAGCAGCTTCCAGACTCATGGTGTACTTGCAAATAGAAATTACATTGCATGGCAGAAATCAGCTGTAAGTGTGCGATCAGCCACAGCTCTATGGAATGCTTTGTATATAAGAACTAGAATTGGTAGTAATGGGTGGGGCTCACAGATAGTAGCAAAGCAGGTTGGCCCAGTGTTCTGATTTCCAAAAAGTCTGGTAAGCAGGCTTCAGGCATGTCCTATATCCCTTTGCTCTTTAAAAAGCATAGACTCACTCTGGCACCTAAGTGTAAAGGGAACAGGAAGATCACAGTTTGAGGTTAGCCACCCCAAGCTTTGTGGAAAGCTAAGAATGAGAAGATCTTGGTTTCAGGTCAGCCCAAGCAGAAGAGCCTGAAAGACTATCTTCACAGAGGCAAGCTGGATATAGTTCATTTTGAAGGGCATTATCTCTGTTTAAACACTCAGATGTAGAGCAATCTGTCAACCTCACACAGTCACTATACAAAGTTAAGTCATTCTTTTCTGTGCATTCTGTTCTGTACATTGGATGATGCTTAAACTCTACACACTGGCTGTCTATATGCACTTCATCCACCTTACCTAGTTGTGATAGTCAGAATTCCTTCAGATATTGCTGGATCTCTGGTTGACAACATTTGCTTTTGTTGAAAACCACTGAACTAGATTACCTAGATTTCTAAAATTCCTTATCAGATTTCCAGGAGACAAATCTCATTGGCCTAGCTTGGACCCTGTGTCCAACTGAATCCAGTGAATTATAACCAGAGCATGGGATCACATGGCAGAGATATGGCTGCCAACAGACCACACCTGTGCCAATGCTGGCCCATTTGGACAGATACTCCAACGGGTAGGTGTGGATTACATTTCCTTAATCCTACTCATGAGGTTTTTCTAGTCCATCTCCATGTACTCTGACTCCTGTGTGGTTTAGCTGAAATGGTCAGATACACTTAGGTTATCTCTATACCCTTAAACAATTTGGAGCTGGGGTGTAGCAAAGTAGAGCACTTGCTTACCATATATGATGCCCTGGGTTTGATTCAAAGCACCTTAAAAAAACAAACAACCAAAAAAAGCCACCAACAACCACAAATCTTTGTTTTTAGACCTCCAATTTTTCACTACAAGGATTTTAAGTAAAAATATCTAATTTCACAATGTATGGTCTCCAAAGGAGGCTGTTCTTAGGAGAGGATCACAAAGGCTCAATAGCTATTTGCATGTGATCATATAAAATTATGTTTATCTAAATAAACTCCAAGAAATGGACATAAGAGGGGTTTTTATTTTACTTTTTGTGGGTTTTTTTGGGGGGGTTCCCCTTTTATCACTGTTACTGAGTTTTGTGCTCTTTGTCTTGTATGTGAGTTTATCTGTTTGGGGGAGAGCAAGGAGAAGCACAGAAATAGTGAGACAAAAACTGAACAAATTCATTAGTGATACTCACTAGACACTATGTTGAAAATAAACTATACAACTTGGGAGCATAGGCGTTTGGGAGGCAAAAAATTGGGGAAAACAAGGAAGAGGTGACACTGTTCAAAAAGAAATGTACTCATTACCTGACCTGTATGACTATAATGTATACATCACCTTTACAACAAAATTTTTAAAGAAATTAAAATTTTATCTCCTCAATCTAAAGCAAAACCAAAATGTACATCCTCAAAATGTATTTATCATACCTCCTCTGCCAGGCATTGGGTAGATCTCAGCAAAGTAGGGCAGACTCCTGCTGCCATAGAACTTACATTTCAGTTCGAGATTGATGCAAAAATTAGAATACCTAACATATCCTAATTTAGATCAGCACTTTTTAAATAATCAGAACCATTTTATCCTCACTGTCTAATTACTATTTGTAAACTATAATTTGGGGGGCAGGGGACTGCGCACACACTAGACCTGGGACTTGATTTTTTGTGCTTAAGGCAAATGCTCTACCACTTGAACCGAAGCTCTACTTCTGGCTTTTCCGTACTTAAGAGTTTCATAGACTTTCCTGCTCAGGCTGGCTTTAAACCTCAATCCTCAGATCTTTGCCTCCTGAGTAGCTAGGATTACAGTGTGAGTCACTAGCACCCAGTATAAACTACAAGTTTTAAAAGTCAGTGTGCTTCTTTATACCATTATCTTGTTACCTGAATGTGAATCCCGTGTTATAAGCAAATGCCCTGAACAAATGTCCTGTCTTACTGGAATAGTTGCAGTTTTGTGCACTGAATATTATTTGTCCCAAGCTTAGTCCTAACTCCTAGAAATAAAAAAACACTGTTAGAAAAGACATCTTGTTTTTTCCCAGATAACAACAAAGTATCCAGTTTAGCTTGTTAGGTTGAAAATAAGCTAAGGAACTGATCTGTCCTGTTTCTCAGGACAGTGGGCCCCTCCTGCAGTCCCGTTAATCTACATCAGGATCTCCAGCATATTCTAAAACCCCAGAGGCTTTTCAAGGAGAGGTCAGAGAAATGTTCCATGCTACACCTTCTTGGGAGAAAATCATGCCATTGACATGTTAGGGATTCTGGGAAATTTTCATTAATATGGCTGTTTTGGATAGAAACCTGGTAGTGCTTAATAAATTGACTTCCTATAAATTTGTCTTAGCATTCTATCCCTGTAGCGAAAAGAACTATTTTCCACCTGATGTATCAGAACTACTAGCCAGGTATCCTTGGCTCACACCAATAATCCTAGCTATTCAAGAGGCCAACCTGGATAGGAAAGTCTATGAGATACTCACCTCCACTTAGTCACCAAGAATCCTGAAGCAGAGGTGTAGCTCATGTGGTAGAGTACCAGCCTTGAGTGGAAAAAGCCAAGTGAGTGCATGCAGTCCTCCGTTCAAGCGCCCATTGCTGGCCTGGGTACATGTGTGCATGTGTGCGTGCGTGTGTGCGTGTACACACACAAATACACTATACTGAAATGCAAACGTGCATGAAATGATAATACATGGTACATGAGAATTGCCCATTTTTCCCCCTCACAGAATGATAAGTAAAATGTGATGATCAAGGAGACTTCCTGCAACAATCCAAAGCCTTATGCTAAGAGGTAACAATAGGAGGGATGAGAAAAAGTTCAAGAGAGGAACAGAATGTTCTCCTCCATCATTATTGTAAAAGATAAAGGAGTGTGCATGTTCGCCCTTGTTCAAATTATACTTAATGTGTGAATACATGAGTAAGGTTGAACAGCGAAGGCATTGACTCAGTGAGGGGGTATAGATGGAAGAGGAGACAATTGCAGGAAATAATGACACAAAGGGTTGATTTTCAGGGAACGTTTTGCAGATTGAACACATTCCCATGCTTTTCTTGATCCTCTTCAACAATGCCATTAAAGGAATTTTCTTTTTAAAGATGCTGACTCATAAGTTCAAAGAGAATAAAAAAGGAGACTCAGCAATTTAAAAATGAGGGAATCTTGTGAGATAAAAAGCCGATAGTTAAACATAAGGACTTAAGCCAGGTATAGTGTAATCCCAGCATTTAGAGGCTGAGGCAAAGGGATTGCAACTTTGAGGTGACCATTTCAAAAGAAAAAAATGTTGCTGGGCACAGTGGCTCACTCCTGTAATCCTAGCTACTTAGGAGGCAGAGATCTGAGGACTGCAGTTTGAAGCCAGCCTGAGGAGTAAAGTCCCCATAAGATTCTTCTCTCCAGCTAACCACTCAAAAGTTGGAAGGGGTGCTGTGGCTCAAGTAGTAAAGTGTTAGCCTTGAGCACATAGATGCTCAGGGACAGCATCCAGGCCCTGAGATCAAGCCCCACAACCAATAACAACAACAACAAAAAGAAAAGGAGTTGTCTTTGTGTTAGCCCAGAGGGAGTCAAATTAACAACAACAAAAAGAGCTAGCAGAAAACAGAGTTCCCCAGATGAAAAAACGGGCCACATAGAACACAAGAACTAAATGGTGCAAGACTCATACAAAATGTGTCTGCTCAATTACCTTGACTATGCTGGTGGTAAGAGCCTCCCCATCCCATGATCCTGGCAGTGGGGCCCCTGGTTCTTCTGCTTTTCTATGGCCAGAGGGGCACCCTTGGCTCCTCTAGTGGGCACCTAAGAATAAGAGACTCCCTACATGCAAAGTGCAAAGAGCCTAAGAAAGGACCTGGGCTGAAAATGTCAGAAAGATAATCCTGGAAGCCTGGTGTATAAATGTATGCACAGAAGCTGGAACCGTTTGGGTTTTTTTGGTTTTGTTTTTGTTTTTTGCCAGTCATAGGCTTGAACTCCGGGCCTGAACACTGTCCTTGGATTTTCTCAAGGTTAGAGCTCTACCACTTGAGCCTCAGCACTATTTCTGGCTTTTTTCTATGTATGTGGTACAGAGGAATCAAACCTGGGTCTTCGTGCATGCTAGGCAAGCACTCAACCACTAGGCCAAACTCCCGGCCCTGGAACCGTTTTTATTCTGGTCATTTTCACACTTAGACTTGCTTATCATCTGGGGATTTTGTGATCTATAGTTAGATGATGATACCAATGATGAAGATTCACTGGCTTGTAGAGTGTTGCTCTCCAAAGCTCTTCTCCATGCTGGAGTCTTCAGACCATGCTGGAGGAATTTCAGAGACCTCACAGAATTTCCCTTACTCACTTGGGGTGTTAGGAAACTGCTACTTAACAAAGTATCTTGTATCATTAACTGTTATCTTATAGATAATTAAATTTCTCTCCTGGTAGATCCCTGCCCAGGCTGTGTGCTTTTATGAAAGCAGGCCTTATGCTTTGAAGGTTGTAATTTAGATGCCGAGAGTTACTTCATCTTTGTCACTTCAAAGGAACCATTTTCATTGGAAATCTGTCAGTGATGGTTTATATCTGTGAGGCAGGCTGAGCTCACAGGTTTGACCTCATTGGCTATGCTTGCCTTTGTCTTACTGGTTGGTACAGCAAGAAGGCAGCCTAAATGCGAATCAACTATATGCATACACTTATGGCCTCGAAACTTGGATCACTCTTACTCTGTCTCCCTCCTTCGCTTCCTCTCTCCTTTCTTCTCTTCCACCTCCTCCTTCCTTTCCTCTTTCCTTTCCTGTGATTTCTAGACCAGGCTGAGCTCCATGGTAAAACTATCTCCAAAACAATCAAAGGGGTAAAGAATTTCTACCTGTCTGGTATGACAGACAGGCTTTCTGGCTGATACATCCTGTGCCCCCAGTTGTGTCCTACACAGATGGAGCTTCCTAGAGCTCTAGTTCTCCAGGGTTTTGCTTATTCCAACACCAGTGAATTGTCAGTGTGTGGGTAAAGTGTCCCAGGTGCAGCTTTGAGGAGCTTACCCCCTCCCCATCATATACTATATAGTAGTCCATTTGTGAAAACATGGTTAATGGCAGACTACACCTTTCAGCTCACAAGGCTGGGAGAGGCATGCCTAACATGGTAGAGCACCTGCCTAGAAAGTATGAACCCTGTCCCCTAGGCCCACAAAACAAAGGGAAGAAAAAAAAGAGTAGCTTGTAGGCCTGTTTTATCCGAGTGTTTATACAGTCCTGATTTAATTGGATAAATTCACAGATGTCAGATTTTACTGCATAAACATTATTAGTCTGTGCTGGTGTTAACTGAATGATTGTTTACTTGTACAGCAGATGCAGAGTTGCTCTTCTTCCACATTTGCACTCAAAATGAAGTAAACGGAGTCACTCGGGGCAAGGCCTAGGCTGTGAGCCATGTTCTACCCCGTACAATATGCAGTAGCATAGAGCTGGGCACAGCCTGACCTGCGCACCATGTGTGAGGGCTGGACAGTGGGTGAATACTCTGGAAGGATTCCGGTGGATGCAGGGTCCGCTGGAGCCACTGGGAGAAGGGATCCGCATGGGGGGGGGGGGGAGCAGGGCCCAAAGTTCCTGTCTGTTTGGAATGTAGGAGAAGACTCTTGTCTCTCCCCTGGAGGTGGCTCTCCATTTCAAGTCAGCCCTCAAAGTGCTGGTTGTGTTTACTGATGCCGTCCTCTGCAAGTTTGTTCCTTTGATTTAGTCTGGGATAAAGGGCCATTATCAAAAGACTGCATGTTCCCAGCCAGCTCACGATAGGCCCGAGCAGCCTCCCGGAGGCCACAAATTTGCTGGACAGGAACAAAGGTACTGCTGTTATAGGGATAAAGCTGACTGGAAGTCGAGTTTTCTTTGCTAGTAGATTGATTCCTGTATTTCCGACCACCTGGCTCATGTCTGAGGGGGGAAGGGGGGAAGGTGGCCCTCTGTGCCAGGCTCTCCTGGAACCACCTTGAGGACTGGTGGAGACAGTCCACCAGGCCTACTGAGGACACCGACTTCCCGGAATTCAAGCCCCACATCCCAGCCTGGAAGGGCGCTGCAGTGGCCTTGGCAGGGTTCAGCCTATGACACTGCCGTCCTGGAGGCAGGCCAGGCTAGTTAAGCCAGGCCAGCATGTCCTCAACCCTCCAGCTCCTCCTTACCCCACCTTTTTTTTCCTGTCCTTCCTGGCTAATTTAAAGGCCCCCGTATCCTGAGTACCAAGCTCCTCACAGCTCCTGAAGTGATAGTGCATTATCTGACTTACATTCTAGTGTTCTTTGCATCAAGGACACTATTATTTTAAAGTTCCATTTTAGCCAGGCTCTGCCTCGGTATTTAGTATATGTTGATTTATCTATTGTTTTTAATTACTCAAAGTAAATATCTCTGAGTCCATTGTACAGATAAGGAAATTGATTCAAAGAGACTGGGTTCTGATCAAGGTAAACAAACGCTGGGCTCAAATTTAGGAGTTGTTGTACTCTACATCTAATGTTCAATAACCAATCCCTATTAATAGAGATGCTATTCCTCCCAAATAAAAGATAAGTCTTGGTCTGGGATGCAGCTCAGTGGCAAAGCGCTTGCCTAGCAAGCACAACATCAAAGGTTTGATCCCCAGCACACACACACAAAAAAAAAAAACCCTGAAGTCTTGTTAACCCTAGTCTTGTCATTTTTTTTTCTGTTCTGCAATCCCCTTCCATTTAGCCCTGTAAATATTTTCTACATATAATTTTATGTATCCCATTCTAATATTCTGGTTTCTCATGTCTCATAAATCTGTACACTTTGACTATATCACATTCTAGCTATCTTCAAGTTTTTACAATGCTTATCTATTTGTGTATCTTTGTGCCCTGGTTACGCTTAATTACTAATGCATTCACCATGGTCAAGTTGTGCTTTTAGGAAGAGCTGAGGGCCAGAAGTCCTGGTGAAAGTGGTGCGGTTCACTCTTGGGAAGGGCAGGTACAATGAGCCACCACAGGCAATCACCATCCTTGGTTGAACTGGCCAGAACTGTGGGCTGCTGCATGGAGGCAGGACTCAAGACAGGACTAGAAGCAGGAGGAGTCATTAAATTGTTATGCTCTGGGACGAGAATATGAGCGCTTCAGCAGCCAAAGAAAGTAACTGTAATTAGGAAGTGAAGGAATAACAGTAATTATCATCATTGTGTGTAGCATTTTAATGTATTAGTACAGAAATATATTGTTATTACACAGTATAAGCACTTTTTGCTGCAATTAATGTTGTCGTTATAATTATGGCTGCCTCTGGCTGTTGATTCATCACAGCAATGGCCTCTAGTAGCCAAGGTTTATATCATGTAAATACGTAGGATCTGGAATCACCAGGAAACAAGTGTGACATGCATGGTACCGTCATTGACTAGTTTGTAAGGCCAGGGGAAAGGGACACATAGGAACTAGCTGTGCATGCAGGAGGCTGCAAATCAGAAACGATTGGCTATGCAGTGGCGAGTGCCTGTCATCTTAACACTTGGGAGACTGAGGCAGAAGAAGTGCAAGTTCAAGGCCAGCCTGGGCTACAGAGACTTGTCTTGAAAAGAAAAAATACATAAATAAAAACAAAGTGCTTTAAGTTTATAGTGAAGGGAAAGCAGGTTGGTTGTAGGCTGATGTCTGGCGCCCTTGCATGTAAGGATCATTTCCATATCCAGAAGCCCCAGGCAGCTATCTCTGACGCAACCAACTAGTAATCCCACCAGCCTGGAAGCGTCACAAGACAGGACTGAGTTTCTACCTCAATCCTGTGTATTTGGGAGTTAGGAATAGGAATCTGCTGACGTGGGGGAATAATCAAGAGGAACTGGAAATTCTTGGTATTTTCCAAGGCCAGCACAGGCTGAGAGTAAGGTGTGTGTTAAGTATTTGCTGGATTATGATGAACAAAACAGGATTAAATCTTCCTTAGGATTGATGTATTCCACTTTTAAAAGACTGACTTGGACACAATAATTAATCTTTACAATTCAGAGAAGATGATGAAACAGTATGCATGTTGCATACTTATAGAAGGAAGCCTGAAATTCACTTCCTAGGCATCATTTTGACTATGATTTACAGTTAGGAAAAGTGAGATGTGGACTGTGGAAGGATCAGGACTGTGCTCGGGATTCCACAACACAGTAGGATCCAGACCTGGTCATTTGGGAAGTGTGAGAGGTATGTGCAGAGCAGCAGGCGAGGTTGGGGGATGAAAACACTGGCAACTGGCTGATTTCATAAATCTGTTAATGACTGAAGAAAAGAAGCAGAGTGGAAATTGCCATTCTTTTTATTGTCTCCGTGAAGAAACCTCCTTCTATCATAGTGCAGGGTCAAAGCCTTGGAGGATGTCTGCTCTTGGTGTGAGCTGCTGAGCCAGGGTGCCCGTTATATCTGCAGAATCCTTCAGCCCAGATCGCAGGAGAAACTGGGTGCAAGCCAAGTGCTGACCTGCACAGGCCAGATGCAGGGCTGAGAGACAAAAATGACATGGGCTTATTAGAACACAATCTCTGGACGTGCACAGACCTAACAGAAATATTTGCTTGTTCAATTAAACATTGTGTGTGTGTATGTGTATATATAAGGTTTGAACTCAGAGCCTTGTACTTGCCTCAGCATGCGTATGTGCCTCTAGTCTGTCCTTTTGCTAACTGGTTTGGACAGACATTGATGCCTGGTCTGGTTTTGAACTTCTATCCTCCAGATATCAATCTCCTGCTAGCTGGGATTACTGGCATGAGCTACTGGCACCTGGCTTACACAAGTTTTATATTTTCATAATGCATCACAGTGGCTTTGCTTCTACTGGATTATAATATGTGTTTACACCTGACAGGGTTGAAAGTACTTTTAAAGACAACAAACCAGTAAGAAAGGATTTAATAAGCCTTTAGTCTGCTCCTTCTCAGGCATCCTTGTGCCATTTAAACATGGTTGTAGTGGCACACAAAACTTGCTCCACATTTTGTTGAGTTCTTTAAGCAAAAGGCAGCATGAGTAAGAATGAAGTGACTAAAGCTCCTGACCAGCAGGTGAGGAGTCCTACTGGCACGAGAGTCCAGCGACATCGTTGGTTTGGTTGCCTGGATTTGATGCGCAAGTTCACATCCATGTCTGGACTAGCATCTGTCCCTTCCAGCCCTGCAGTAAGAATCAAGCCATCTGAGAGTTTTTCAACCATGCACATCCCACTGAACTCTTTCAAGATGCCCTCTGACTCACAAAATACTAACAGAAGGTTTATTCTAAAGTCCAAGTCTAAAGAAGCAGTGAGCTTCTTACAGATGTGTGCCAGTCGCTCACACCTGTAATCCTAGCTGCTTAAGAGGTCAAGATTTAAGATTGCAGTCCAAAGCCAGCCTGGGCAACAAAGTCCATGAGACTGTAAGTGGCACTGTGACTCAAGGGATAGGGTGGTAGCCTTGAGCTGAAGAGCTCAGAAACACCACCCAGGCCCACAGTTCAAGTCCCACAACTGACAAAAAAAAAAGAAACTCAGATGTGTCAGTGCATGTTTATGGTTCCAGCTGCTCCAGAGGCAGAAACAGAGAACCAGTCTCAGCCAAGTGATTTCAACACCTTATCTGAAAAGCAAACTAAAAGCTAAAGATTGAGTGCATGGCTCAAGTAGAACAACACCTACCTAGCAAGCACGTGGCCCTGAGTTCAATTCCCAGTACTGCAAAAGGAAGACAGGAAGGGAAGGAAATGATTTTATGCCCCAGGTATTATTCTGACTTGTTCTGTAACTTTACAAGCACAGGAAAAGTTATTTTAAGAAAAAGTTAGGGCACTTAAGAATAATATTTAAATCAATATCTTCTTTTCCTTTTTTGAGACAAGGTCTTGCTAGGTTCAGGCTAGGCTTGAACTTGGGATTCTCCTGCCTTAGCCTACTGAGTGCTGGATTATAGCCATGCACTGCCACAGCATTTTTTTTTTATTTTTGAGTTCTGAAGATGACATTATGGGTTTTGTGCATGTTAGGTAAGCACTCTGCCACTAAGCTGCACTTTCCACCCCAGATATGAAACTTGGTATGTTGACACATTCAATACCTGATCGATTTCGTTCATCTTTACAGTTGATGTCAGCACCCAAGGATAAGAGAGTCTCAACTGTACTTGTGTGTCCTTCCTGAGTGTCAAAATAAATTCATTATCACTGTGATGGTAACAAAAACAAACCTTTAAACAAACTAGTCATATTAGGTACTTTTTCTAAAATAGTCAATTGCAAAAACTAAATTGTATATATAAAGGGTAATGACTCATTATTCTCAATATGGCATCAATCATTAAATACCTTGGTCACATTTTATTATTGGCATACAACTTTGTATGTCACATTGTGATCTAATACATCACTATAAGCCATATAAATTTTGTGATTTATACAGAACTTACAATTGCAAAATTTCCCAGGCCAATATATACCTCACTAAAATCTTTAGGATAAATATAGATGGCAAAAGACTATATAACTTTTCATTGTAAAAGGGAATTCTACTGCAGCTAGCACAGTCAGTTATGAGGTTATTTATATACTCTTCCTATGTGTTAGTCTATGAGTTTATGTACAACCAGAACCAAAGCTTGAGGTTCAGTCTTTCCTGAAGCCTGGAAAAAAGACAAGCCTGTCTCCCCTTGTGGCAGATTAGACCCTCAGCCCGTCCTTACACCTTCCCACATTCTTATAAGGGGAAAACAGGGCAAAAGCATGTAGATGAGTAACAACAACAAAAACCCTGCTTCTAGAAAATCAAGTGTGGGATGACTAAGTGATGCTTCCTTTCTAGTGGAAGCATTTTGTTTTCAGGGTGACAAGGAGACCAGTGAATGCCATTCTCTTCTCCCATTTAACTTAAAATCTTAACTTCTAAATGCAGGGTAGTTTCAACCAACAGACATTTATGGCTTAAACTGATTCCTGAAAACAAAAATGTTAGGAATGGGGCATAAAGCCTAAGTATATAAAAGGCACTTCTTTTTCTCCTTCCTTCCTTCCCTCCTTCCTTCCTTCCTTCTTTCTTTCCTTCCTCCCTCTCTCCCCCTCTCCCTCCCTCTCTTCCTTCCTTCCTTCCTTTCATTCTTCCTTCCTTCCTTCCTTCCCCCCACCCTTTCTATTTTTACTTAGAAATAAAGTCACGTTTCTTTTTAAAGGGATTAAGGACTTCAGAATCAGGAGCATTTCAAGTATATGGGCAGTTACCATTCATGGAAATGAATCTATAAACTGGGTGTGGTGGCTCTTGCCACCCATCTCAGGGTGAGATCTGAGGATCACAGTTCCAAGCCAGCCCAGGCACTAAAGTCAGTGAGACTTTTATCTCCAATTAACCAGCAGAAAACTGGAAGTGGCCCTGTGGCTCAAGGGGCAGGGCGGTAGCCTTGAGCTGAAGAGCTCAGGGACAACACCCTGGCCCAGAATTCAAGTTCCACAACTGACAAAAAAAGAAAAGAAATGGAGCCATAAAAACTGGACTACAGACTGGGTGCTGGTGGCTCACACCTTTAATCCTAGCTACTCAGGAAGCTAAGATCTGAAGATCCGAGGTGCAAAGACAGCCAGGCAGTAAATCCTTAAGACTCATCAACAATTAACTAACAGAAAAGTGGAAGTGGACCATGGGTCACAGTGGTAGAGTACCTGTCTTGAGCAAAAGAGCTCAAAGACAATATCCAGGCCCTTAAGTTCAGGCCCCACAACTGAAAAAAAAAATGAAACAAAACCAAGCCCCCCAAAACAGGAATACAGAACCATCCATCCATGAAATAATGCAAATCAAAACCAACCTTGGCTGCATAGTGAAGTGCTGTGTGGTGGGTTGTGGTTGCTCTCACGTCTACTTCAATGCCAAGATCAGACACCAGGAAACGGATGGCCTCATCCTGCCCAGTGACAGCTGCCCTGTGCAAAGCCTGAGCCCCCAGGCTATCCTCCGCTGAAGAACAAGCCTTGTAGATGGGAAGAGCAGAGATCAGAAGAAGCAGAGAAACCTGCTGGGTGGAGCCTGGGCCCATACACCCGGCTGTCTGTGCCTTCCTTCGGGCAGAGGATGTGGAGCTTCTGTCTGATTCTCTAAGGACTCTACCAAAAAATGGATGAGTCCAATGACATTGATCAAGATGTATTGGACTCAACCTGCTTTGTTGAACAGCAACTCCTTAAAGATTTTTTTTTTTTTACAAAAAGAACAGGATGAGCCAGGGCTCCTGGCCACAATGCCAAAAGTGCTGCCAGGGGACTCTGCTGTTCCTACCATCAAAGACCGCTATGTCTTAGAACCTCAATGTTTGTCTTTATTTTTTCCAGTCCTGGTACTTGAAGTCAGGGCCCAGGTACTGTCCCTGAGCTTCTTTTGCTCAAGGCTAGCACTCTACTACTTGAGCCACACCACCATTTCTGGCTTTTTCTGTTTATGTGGTACTGAGGAATTGAACCCAAGGCTTAGTGCATTCTAGGCAAGCACTCTACCTCTATGCCACATTCCCAGCCCCGCAACTTGTCTTTATTTTATAGCTGGAAACACTGATCCTTAGAACCCAGGAAATCAAGTGTGGTGTGTATGCTATAATCTAAAATTTGTAAGAAGAATCAAAGGAATAAAACGAAAGCATTTTGATACCTGGTGTTTTTCAAGGAGCAGCCTGGCTATGTCCACATGACCACACTGAATTGCATCCATAAATGGGGTGACACCACACTTGTCTCTGTAGTCCGGTTCATACTGGCACCTAGAGCCCAAACCCAGAATTACAGACCTGAGAGCATTCACTTCTTCAAACTCTCAGACAGTTGACAGCTGGGCACCTGTAAGTACACCGTATGTCAGACAAACTGTCTCTTCCACTCCTCCCCATCTCAGAATCAAAACAGAGCTCTAGGGTTTGGGACCCACTCCTCTTCTAACCTCCTCCCTTCCCCTTGATGGCCGCTTGCTCTCCAGCTTCTCGTGCCAGAAGCTTTGAAGAGATTCTTTCGACTGCCTTTCCTTCCTCTCATAAGGAATCCATTATCTAAATCTCTCAATTCTGCAGCCAAACTACTTAAAACATCAATACTCTTCCCCTTGTCTGTGCTTTCACCTCTAACACCACATCGACTGGCAACAGTCTAATTATTCCCCCATTCATTTCTGCCTCCCCACAGAAGCTGCAGACCTCCTCCCACAGTGCCAGTGGCCTCCTGAGAACAGGCCATTGCTCTCCATGCATGAAGAGATACTGTAATTCCTTGCAATATTTTAAGTCTTACAGAGATTGTTCAGTTTGTCCTGTTGGCAGTCTGTGAGCTTTTAGCTCTTTTAAGTAAAAACCGTATTAACATCTTGTTAAACGGGATGAGAGTTTGGCCCAGTGGTAGAATGCTTGCCTCGCATACACCAAGACCCAGGTTCCATTCCAGTATCACATACACAGGAAAGCTGGAAGTGGTGCTGTGGCTCAAATGGTAGAGTGCTAGCCTTGAGGAAAAAGCTCAAGGACAGTTCTTAGGCCCTGAGTTCAAGCCCCAGGACTGGCAAAAACAAAAAACAAAAAAAAAACCCTCTTATTAAAATGTTTAACAAATGTTTTTCCCCAATTTATTGCTCTTTTCTTACCTCTTAAGAAGTAGCTCTACTGCTTCTAAACAGCCATGCATTGCTGGAAGAGAGTTGAGAATTAGAGCTATTAGGAATATGGTATACTCAAAATACTTCTTGGCCGGGGATGTAGCTCAGTGGGAAAATTTTTACTTGACATGAATTAAGCCCTGAGTTTGATTCCTGGCACCACAAAAATAAAGTTCTTCTATCCTCCTGGTTCTCCCTTCTGCCTCCATCTTCTAGTTAGGACTTACAGGAAGGAATACTTAAAATTATATATACTTTTACTGCCCCCCCACCTCCGCCTTGAAATTCAACTCATTAGTGACAATGATGTTTTTACTTTAGGAATGTACAACCAGTACTTGATTCTTTCTTTTTTTTCAGCTGGTCCTAGACTTGAACTCTGGCCTGGGCACTGTTTCTGAGCTCTTTTGCTCAAGGTTGGCATTCTACCACTTGAGCTACAGCTCCATTTCCAAATATCTTTTTAAGCACTTTCATGGCAAACTTTCAATCTGAAACTTTTCTTTCTTTTATTATTTATTTATTTTTGCCAGTCCTGGGGCTTGAACTCAGGACCTGGGCACTGTCCTTAGACACTGTTTTGTTCAAGGCCTGCGCTCTACCACTTGAGCCACAGTGCCACTTCTGGCTTTTTCTGTGTATGTGGTACTGAGGAATCAAACCCAGGGCTTCATGCATGGTAGGCAAGCACTCTACCACTAGGCTGTGTTCCCAGCCCTTATCTTCCTATTTTTGTGTTGTGTCAACTTTTCTCCAGGAAATACAAAAACATTTTGCTTGTTTGCACTAATCCTTGACAAAGTAACTTTCTCCATGAAAGTATCTCCAGATGTGTATGAAGGGGTATATGGCCAAATAATTTATAAGCTAAAGAGATGTTTTTCTACTTAGGATGTTTGAGAAGATATTCTTGCATACCTAAGTGCTACTGTGTTTAGAAAATAACTAGATATGTATTACCTAGACTATATCATATCACAGGCATTCATTTCTAGAGAAACTAAATTCAGCATACTACTATACAACAAGGTTATTTTCCAAATTTCTTGTTCTGGACTCTTACGCCCCTTAGTGTAACAACAATTTCACAATTTTCTTAATTTAAAATAGTCTACAGCTATATCTTACAGTTAAAAGTAACTAAAAAAAATGGAAACTGCATCCTAAATTATATCTGCCATTACCACTAGGTACTAGGGCTCACATATCTATAAGTGTTTGTACTTATTTAGACATAAAAACATGATGGTATTACCAGAGCTATAAAGGAAATACTGCCCTTTTTTTCTCTTGTCTTCAGTAACAATGTAAAAAATGTTACAAAGAAAATAGTGGTAACTATTTATTCTGGGCCCACATGTGTCAAGGATTTTGCCAAGGAACTCACATAATGACCTCCTTATCCCTACAGTGATTCTGGGTCGTGGCAACATTACCATTGTTGTTTTGCTGATGGAGACATTTGTTCTAGAGAGGAACTTAGGTTTTCTACTGAAGGTCAAAGACAGAGGAACAGAACCAGTCTGTCATCTCACTAATGAGTCAGATAAGCTAGATACACAAGAAGAGTATACTTACACAAGGAAAGCACCTAGCTTGTAACACGATCTGTACGTGTGTGTGCTATATAGCCTAAGACATGCTTATTCCTTACCATCTATTTTCTCCTAACCTCCATTTCCCTACAGGCAACTTGAGCAGGGTGACGTAGGCAGTGCCGGGGGGAGTGACTGCACATCTGCACCTGTCTGCCTAGGGCTGCTGGCTGTACCTGCAGTGTGCAGAGGAGTTCTTCTAATTTTGCTCTCTGTTTTCCAGGCATCTGGGCACTTCTCAAGCAAGTACTGGAGGATCAGAGGGTCACCTTCTCGACTGGCAATGTGGAAACTGTTCCAGCCATCTTTGTTCTTCAGGAGTGGGTTAGCACCATGTTCTACAAGGACCTGGATCACCTCAAGATTCTTCCTTGTGCAAGCCATCATCAGAGGAGTCCTAAGGCCAACCAGGGCAAGCCATCAGATGGAAGGAAGATGAGACATTAAAAGCAAGAGGTCAAGTCTTCAGGAAATTGACATCCTTGGCACAGACTGACAACCCAGAAGGCCCAGGGGTCTTGGAGGAAGGAAAGGTGCCTCGACTGGCAAATCCTCTGCATGAAGTAAGGACCATGGGGGAAATCACCAGGGGAATATAACTGAATATCACCTACAAGTAGCTGGGGGCCTGGAGGCAAAACTGCTTGGGAGCCAGATAGCAGTGAACAGGGACAAAACTAGTAAGAACCACACAGGATGGGGGTCAGCTTTTCTCCCATAGTGGGGAAGATGAACTTTGTAGCAATCTCTTCTGTGTTTTTCTTTTTCTTCCTTTGTAATGTCCAGTATCAAACCTAGGGCCTCAAACATACTAGGTAAAGGTTGTAATACTAAGTTGCATTCCCATCCCCTGTGGGGGTTTTTTTTTTATGAGATCAGGAATCATTTGAAATAGAAACTTCATTATGTAGTAAGCCTTAAGAAGTTCATAGCCTCTGAAAGACAAGATACAGTGAATAAAAGAATTTCAGGCAGATACAGGTGGCTCAATCCTAGTCACTCAGGAGGCTGAGATAGGAAGGTCTAGTAGGAAGCTAGTTCAGGCAGACTAAATTCTTGAAACTCTTACTTCCAATTAACCAGCAAAGGGGCTGGTAGTAGAGTGGTAGAGTGCTTGCCTAGCATGCATGAAGGAAGACTGGGGTTCCATTCCTCTGTACAACTGGAAGGGTTCTGTGCCTCAAGTGGTAGGCTCTAGCCTTGAGAAAGTTCAAGCACAGTGTTCAGGCTGAGTTCAAGTCCCAAGACCAGTTTTAAAAAAAAAAAAAAAAGCCATCCAGTTAACCAACAGAAAAGCAGAGCTGGAGGTGTAGTTCAACTAGTATAGCACCGGCCTTGGGGGACAAAAGCTAAGGGACAGCCCCAGTACCAGCACCTAACTAAATAAATAAACCCACTCTAACTAAAGAGTTTGGATTTGGGCCGGGAGTTTGGCCTAGTGGTAGAGTGCTTACCTAGCATGCATGAAGACCCGGGTTCGATTCCTTGGTACCACATACATAGAAAAAAGCCGGAAGTAGTGCTGAGGCTCAAGTGGTAGAGCTCTAGCCTTGAGAAAGTCCAAGGACAGTGCTCAGGCCCTGAGGTCAAGCCCAGGACTGACAAAAAAAAAAAAAGAGTTTGGATTTGTGTGAGGGTAGAGTTTCCGGAGTGTGTTGATGGTAGTTGTTACAGATAGCAAGAGATGAAAAGCACAGAGTGGCCTATCTGTACCTGCACCCGTATCAGTCATATTCTGTACATGGTCTGTACAATGCCAATTAAAATAACGCAATTTATGAAGCAGGAATCCAGCTAGACATCCCCGAAAGAACATCACCTCCTGGGCTGTGGTAGACAATTCCCTACCTGACCACACTGAGCGAGAAGGTTGGGGGCAATAAGATCTTGCCGTCGGGTGATGATTCTGCAGGGACTAGAGAGGAGGCGTGTCCTTCTGGACCCTCGCCACCTACCAGTCGCCCTTCTTCAGGCAGTCTACGGCCGCCCCTCGTTCCAGCAGGTAGCGCACGCAGTCCCGGTGGCCCATCGAGGCAGCCTCGTGCAGAGGCCGCTTGTAGTCTCGGTTGGCGGCCTCGACGTCCGCGCCCCAGGCCTCGACTAGATGGGCCAGGATGTCCAGGCGTCCGTGGCGGGCGGCACAGTGGAGGAGGCTGTCCCCAGCCGGGCCCGGGCAGCTCCCGCCCGCCCGCAGCTCCGCCCGCAGGGCGCGCAGCCGGCCTTCCTGCACCAGCCTGGCCAGGCGCCGCGGGTCCCCGGGCCGGGCCATCCCGGGGCCACGCGGGGCACGAGCGGGAGGAGCGGGAGGGACGCCGAGCCCAAGTCCTCGGCTGGGTGCGCACCCTTGAAAGGTGCCCCGGGCCGGGCGTCGGCGGAGCGGCGCCGGTGGGCCGCTGCGACGGGCGGGGACCCGGCTCCAGGCGCCGTCGTGGTTCCGCAGCCGCCCTCCGCACGGGGACCCTCGGCAGGCGAGAGCGTCGCCCGAACGCGGAGCCCCGCCCGGCCGGCGACGCTTCCCGCGGCCGCCCAGCCGCCGGGGTCCCCGGAGCCTCGACACCGCCCGAGTCCGAGGGATGCTAGGGGACGGGGCGGTGCTCCCGGGCTCCGCCCCCTCCTCGTCCAATCGGCGGTCGTCCCGGCTTCCTCCCCCGAGACCCGGGCAGCGGCGCGGGAACTCTGGGAAAGTTTCCCGAAGCCGCCTTCGGGCCAGCGGAAGCACGGAAGGGGGCGGGGCCCAGCTGCGATGGCCACGCCCCCCTCAGGGCTCGCGTTTCGATTGGCTCAGGCGGCCGTCCTTCCGGCTCGGTGGCAGGCTCTTCCCTGGGCAGCGATGGGGCGGAGCTCGCGGAGGAAGTCGTCCGTGGTCTAGGCTCGCTGACGGGGCGGGAGGAGGGGCTTGCTGCTAGGGGCCGCTGGGCTGGGAGGCCAGCAGCGGGGACCGGGCGGCGGCGGCGGCGGGGGCGGCGACGGCGGCGGGGGCCCGGGTCCGGAGCGTCCGTAGTGCGTGAGATCCTCGGCGAGACCGGGCGTGCGGGCCGGGCTCCGATGCGTGGGAAACTTGGCCTTCGCGGGGCTCGGGGGTGGGGCCGCGGCCCCGGGCGGGCGGGGCGGGGCCCGGCCGGGGGTGGGTGTGGGGGCTCCGGGGCTGCGCGGGCGGTGGAGGGGGGGCGGGCGGCGGGTGAACCCCGCCGGGCCTGGGCCCCGCGCCGGCCCCGGAGGCCCTGCAGTCCCTGCTCGGGACTCGCGGAGGTGGCCGGGGAGACGGGGCCGCGGTGCCGGGCGAGCTGGGCGTCTCTGCTGGTGTTTTGACCTTGTCGTTTCACGCTCCCCGGCGAGCCTCTTCCACTGGCTCTCCTCCCTTTTCCTTGCCTGCGGAGAAGATGATGAAGGCGATGCGGGAAGGCCGTGAGCTTTTGGAGGGTCCCTTGAGATCGGGGAGCGCAGCGCTGACTGGGGTGATGGAAGAAATTAGGGTCAGGTGTGGTTTTGATCGCACTTGTCGTTTAGCCTCTTGGTGTTCAAGTGGTGCTGTGGAAATCGCTTCCAAAGGGCCAGCCTTCAAAACAACCGCCCATGCCCCCCCCTCCCCTCCAGAGCTGATTTTGTTCTCTCTCCCTCTGGAGCTCCACTTGGGGTTTTGGGTGGTGGTTAGTTGGAGATAAAGACTCTCAAGGAGACCCTTACGGAGCCACCCTAGGCTGGCTTTGAATCTCCATCCTCAGATCGAGTAGCTGAGTTGTAGGCATGAGCCCCCGCCCCGGGGCAGGGTAAAACAATAGCTCTTTAACTTGTTTCAGCGCTTTGGTTTAACAAAACCCTTGGCATGAAGTAAATCCACCTACCCTCTCATCAAGGCGCCCTTCTGGTCTTGAAGGCCTGATGAAGTTAGTGACTTTACCATAAAAGGGGGGTAGTTGGCCCCCCGTCTAAAGTAGGAAGGAAGGAAGGAAGGACGGGTGCAATCGCTGAGTGTGTTAGTGCCTGACACAGGCGGCAGAAGACCAGAGATCAAATGCAGAGACACTTGAATTTCCTATGTGTTGATATCTCTTTTTGTCTGCTTGTAGTGTTCCTCTGTGGAAATTGAATTCAGATTCTGTCTCTGCTGTTTCTGGCTATGAAATTACTTAACTCATAGAAATTTGTCACCAAAGCAACTCAAGTCTTCCATACTCACTGACCATTCACATGCCTTTTCTTTTTTTTTATGGCCTGTCCTGGGATTTGAACTCAGGGCCTGAGCACTGTCCTTGAGCTTTCTCAAGCTTAGAGCTATACCACTTGAGCCACAGCACCATTTAGGGCGTCTTTCTATGTATGTGGCACTTAGGAATTGAACTCTGGTCTTCGTGCATGCATGCTCCCAGCCATTCACATGTCTTTTGATGACTACTCTCCTATTTCACACTGTTTCCTAAGCTGTAACCTGATTCTCCACCGACCATTTGAAAAGATGGTGGTGGATGCTTGTAATCCCCGTACACAGAAGACTGAGGCAGGAGGACCTTGAATTCAAGGCCAGCTTGACCTACTTATTGAGACCCTATCAGAAAAACAATAATCATAACCCCAGATTACTTTTAAAATTGGAACTTTGGGCTTCCTTCCTCACTCTAGGAAAAAAAAAAAACATGATTAGTAACATCTCTTCATGTTCTAATAGGAATGTCAGTTGTCCTTGCTATTCTTTCTCTTTTGTCTTTTCTTGTCAACAGAACAAACACATTTTTTGGTGTTTTCTGTCTTCTCTGTTTTGCTGCCCTCAGGCAATCACTAGCTCTGAAATAGGTTTCTGACTTGTTTTTCTGACAGTGTTCATGTCTATCTAAATTTGATTGTATAAGGACCCTGCTTAAAAACTACATGATATCCTGAATTGCCTATAAAATAAAGGTTTCTTTCTTCATCTTTTTTTTATAGCGACACATAATTAACTGCATAGTAAGATTTTTCATCATGGTGTTTCCATACACAATTGTATTGATCACGTGATTACATTGATCACGTGATTACGTTGATCATATTGCCCCTTCTGTTACTTTTTTTTTGGGGGGGGGGTCATGGCATTTGAACTAGGCCTGGGCACTGACCCTGAGCTCCTCAGCTCAAGGCTACTGCCCTACCCTTGAGCCAAGCCCCATTTCTCATTTTCTAGAGATAACTGTTTTGGAGTCTCAGATCCTTTTGTGCAGGGGCTGGCTTTGAAACTTGATCCTCAGATCTCAGCTCTCAGCCTTCTGACTAGCTAGGATTACAGGGGCAAGCCACCTCACCTGGCTCTGTTACTCTTTCTTATCCTTCCTCCTCCTTCCTGATTCCCTTCTCTTTATTGCATGCCCCCATGCCTTGTTGTTTTTTGGGGGGTTTTTTGTTTTTTTGCTAGTCCTGGGCTTGAGCTCAGGGCCTGAGCACTGTCCTTGGACTTTCTCAAGGCTAGAGCTCTACCACTTGAGCCTCAGCACCACTTCCAGCTTTTTTCTATATATGTGGTACCAAGGAATGGAACCCAGGTCTTCGTGCATGCTAGGCAAGCACTTTAACCACTAGGCCAAACTCCCGGCCGCCCATGCCTTGTTTTTATTTTCATGATTTGCTTTTTCTTTCTGTCCCACAATGAGAGAAAACATTTGCTATTTGTCTTTGTGGGACTGGCTTATTTCACTTAACGTGGTGATCTTGAGTTCTATTCATTTTGCAGCAAAAGACATTTTACTCCAAATGGCTAAATAAAACTCTATTCTGTGTTTTCTTAAGTATGTACGTGTGTGTGTATAAAATCTTGTTTTTCTTATTTGTTCATCTGCTGATGGGTACCTAGGTTCATTTCATAACTTGGCTATTGGCTAAGTGTGTACTGGTACTACAGTATTAACAGCCTTACTCTATCCCTTGGTTTTTTGTACTCAAGGCTAGTACTATTCCACTTGAGCCACAACTCCCCTTCTGGCTTTTTGATGATTAATTGAAGGTAAAGATCTCAGACTTTTCTGTCTGGGGCTGACTTTGAACCATGATGCTCAGATGACAATCTCCTGAGCAGCTAAGTTGACCAGCATGAACTACCCGCACCTGGCTGACTTTGATTCTTTTGAGTTTTTATCTACCCAGAAATGGATGGCTGGGTCATAGGGGAGTTCTAGTTTTAATTTTCTGAGGAACATCCATAACTGATTTTCATAGTAGATGGGATCATTTACATTCCTGCCACCAATGAGTAAGAACTCCACCCCCATATTTGTTTTCTTTAGATAGCCATTTTGATTGGGCCATATAGTTCAGGGTAGGGAGAATGAGTCCTGGAGCTTGAACTCAGGACCTGGACACTGTCCCTGAGCTGCTTTTTTTTTTCTCTTTTTTTTTTTTTTTGCTCAAGGCTAGCACTCTACCTCTTGAGCCATGGTGTCACTTCCAGCTTTGTGGTACTGAGGAAACCAGGGCTACATACATGCTAGGCAAGCACTCTACCACTAAGCCACATTCCCAGGCCCCCTTGCATCTTTAGGGCTCAATGTTTCATAAAGAATCTTCCAACACTGCTAGTTGTATTTACTTTCCTTTACCATCATAGACAGTGCTTTATGTATTTATATAGCACTTATATTGCTCTTGTGTTTAGCAGTTTGTGTTTGTTTTGATACTTGCCTTATGGTCAAGCATATTCATTTTTATATACGTCAGTGTTTAAAATAGCATTGAACAAGCGTACTATAAAGAAGTCCCTCAAGGAGCTTATAATGAATCTAGGACATAGTACATACATATATGTGGTTGTGGAGAAAGCCTTTCAAGTATGGAAGGATATATTCTGGACAGTAAATAGTAGTCTTTCTTTTGCCATTCCTCTCATGTGAGAAACATAACATGAGCAGTGTAACCTATCTGTAGAAAATGAATGCTGTATCCAAGGGAATCGTGGTAGCTGTGGATATGAAGTGTTAGGAGAGTCAGAACCTCCAAACCTGCCCCCTGTGGGTTTAGAAGAAGCAGGAAATAGGCGCTCATATCCAATTGACTGTGCATCAAGTTAACACCAGCTGGCACAGTGGCTCACACCTGTAATCCTAGCTACTCAGAAGGATAAGATCTGAAGATGAAGGTTCAAAGCCAACTCTTAGACCAGAGGAAAGTCATTGTATCTGTTTTCCCTCATTAACCAGTAAAAAACCGGAAGTGGAACTGTAGCTCAAGGAGCAGAGTATCAACAATAAGTGAAAAACCCAAGCAAGAGCATGAGGTCCTGAGTTAAAGCCTCTACCAACACACACAAAAGAGTTAATACCAGAGAGCTGATCTGGAGTTGTAATGTGTCCCCTACATTTCCTTTAGAGTTAAAGAGAGCAAAATATTTTGAGTTTTCCTTTTTGAGTCTGCAGAAAATAATAAAGTTTTCTTACAGTTTTCTGTTTTTATTATTATTATTATTATTTGCCAGTCCTGGGGCTTGAACTCAGGGCCTGGGCAGTGTCCTTGGGCTTTCTCAAGGCTAGCACTCTACCACTTGAGCCATACCACCACTTTTGGCTTTTTCTGTGTATGTGGTTTTGAGGAACCAAACCCAAGGCTCGTGCATACTAGACAAGCACTCTACCACTAGGCCACACTTCCAGCCCCGAATATATTAAATTTTTGGTATAGGAATTAAACTTGAGGATTTTTTTCTTCTTTTTTGGCAGCATTGGAATTTGAACTCAAGACTTGTGCTTTCTAGGCTAGTCCTCTTTCATTTGAATCACACCCCTAGCCCCTTTGTTTTATTAGTATCTTTTTGCTTTAATTATTTTTTACATAGGGTCTGGCAGTTTTTGCCTCCTCCCTAAACCTGAATTACACACAGCAGCTGTTTCTTCTTATTCTTCCCCCTCTTTCTTTCACTTCTTCTCTTCTCTCTTCCTTTTTTTCCTCTTCTTTGTTTTTTTGTTTTTTTGCTTTTGTTTTGGATAATACTGAGGATTGAACCCAGTGCCCCTTCTCCCTTCTTTTCTTCATTTCCTCCCCCTCCTCCTCCTCCTCTTTTTCTTCCTCCTCCAGTTGAACTCACTGCCTCCTATATTTGCTAGGCAAGCACTTAGGGTAACTTGAGGTTTCTCCAGGTTCCCTTAAAGCTTTCTGACCCAGAAAGGAGAATATTACAGTTGGAAGAACAGTAGACCTGACAGAAGACCAAATTCATCATTTACGAGCCATGTCGTGACTTTCAGCAGGTCTTCTCTGAGCCCCAGTTAATTGTGGCACAATTGTGGGATTACTGTGCAGATTAAATTGGAGTATAGGAAAGAACAGTAGAAATTGCAAAGCACTCAGGAGCTGAAAGATAATTGAATTTAGGGCTTCCAAGCCAACGGAGACAGCTCAACCTGAGAAGGCAGCTCTGTATCGGTGCTGTTGTTCATTTGGTGAGCAGTTATTTATAAAGCATTATGTTAGATTCTGGGGATAAATGAGCTAAGCATTACCATTAAGATTTTAGCCTAGGAGGGGAAGACTTATTAAGTAGGTTCTTAGACAAGTAATGACAGAATAACTGCAATGAAAATAAACCCCATTTATATAAGGTATGCATACCTATCAGATTGAAAAAAAGTTATTATAGTATGCAGTGTGTCAGAGGTCATTTGTTGTGGTTGGGTTAACTTGTTAAGTGCCTCCTTGATTAGATATATTCTACAGTGGTGGAGTTGAACAACAGCTCTAACTGTGTTTAAGTTGGGCTCTCAGTTTACTCAGGCTTCAATTGGACCCATCAAATTTGAGAGTGAATGTAAAAGGCTGGGTAGTAGTACACCTGTGTGTTCTCTGTGGAGGCCAGGTGCCCGTGTGCCTGCTGTTGGACAAAAGTACAGAGCCTGTGGAAAACTTGCCAAGTGAAGGAATAGGTGTCTCGGCTCGGTGTATGTAAGCAGAGGTAGATAGGGTGTTAGGAGCCATTTTTCCAGTTGGGTACCTTGCTTTGGGAAGTTGATTTTTTTTTGGGGGGGGGGGTCAGTCGTGGGGCTTGGATTCTAAGCCTAGGCACTATCCCTGAGCTCTTCAGCTCAAGGCCACTGCCCTACCCTTGAGCCAAAGAGTCACTTCTAGTTTTCTAGTGGTTAGTTGGAGATAAGAGTCTCAGGGTCTTAGGGCCCACCCTGGCCTTGCTTTGAATCTTGATCCTCAGATCTCAGCCTCCTGAGTAGCTAGGATTACAGGCGTGAGCCAGCACCCTGCATTTGGTATCAAAACGACTCCAAGATGGGTAGGGTAAGATTTGCTGCAGTAACAAATAAATCGAAACCCGCAATGACCTCACAATAGGAGTTTGTCCGCAATCACGGCAATCTCTTCATAATCCAAGAAGATTCCAAGTATTGACGACCGTTGGGCATTGCTGTGTGAAGGGAGACAGTCACTGCCCAGTGGTTGCTTTTGTGCTTTGGGGTTAAGTGATGAGACATTATCCCTCCCTTCAGTGAAGTGACGTTTAATACTGAGTGTTCAGGGGAACCTAAACCTAATCTTCATTAGAGGCTCTGCCTTCAAGTGGTCAGGGTCAGAAAGACAGCCCTGAAGTGATCTGAGGACCAGGACAAATCTGAACTCGAGGTAACAGCCACCTTGAAATCCACAGCTAAGACCAGGAAACTGAGGTGCCAGCGGCCCCAGAGCCAGAGCTGAGAGGCAAGGGTTATTAGAGCTACCCGAGGTTAAGTTGGCGGGGGGGGGGGGGGGGGGGGGGGGGGGGGGGGGGGGGGGGATCTGAGACTGGAGGGAGGGGGGCCGAGATAAAGCACAGTAAGAAAGCTAACCCATGAAAAACAGGATAAGTTTACTTGAACCTGGCAAAATTCTGTTTGACAAAATATTTCTCCCACATTCTTGATCTTTTCTACCTCGTCACCTGAGGATACGACACATGTCTGTTAGGGCAGTGGAGTCTGAAAGGGGTACAGGTAAACGGGCATCGTGCTGCGGAGGTGAACTTGAGTGTCTGTGGGGCCACATGGAGTTTGGAAAGCCTCACAGTCACTGCTCCCTGGCTTGGACAGCTTCGCCGCACCCGAGCGTGCCCACCAGGGCAGCCAGCGCTTTGATTGCAGACGTCCTTTTAGAGACATGCCGGGTAGACGGGCTGTGCAGGGGTGGCGTGGAGTGGAAAGTTTTATGGAAGGGGGAGGGAGATCTTTGGAACATCTTTAAGTTGATAAAGATGTACTAGAACTGCTTGTGGAAAAGGCATACCAATAAAAATAAAAGGGTAATTAGAATTTCAGTGTAAACTATACTTTTGCAAGAACACAAATGCTTTTAAAGTAAAAGAGGGCCCTTTCAGGGGACACTGCACTTGGTATGGTTGCCTCGATATTGTTCTAATGCTTCTGTTGCTAGGCTTTGACACAGGTATAGAGGTAGGTGTTAGCCTCCACGTGGGTGTCGCAAGTGCTTCTGTGTGGATTTTCTCCTGTGAATTCAGTATGACAGGTTCTTATACCCCTTGTTTTCATCGACTGTAATAATCCAGGGGACCCAGCACTCAGCCTTTAAGAGGCTGCACATTTCTGCTAGTCTGTCTGTCCTATGTGGTGTGTGAGAGGTACCTTTCTGGCTGTGCTCTTGCCCAAATCCACATAGAAAGACTAATGATCTAAGCTTAGGTCCTTTTCTTTCTCTTTTAGCCTTACTTTCTGTAACACCTGAGCCTAGATCACATCACCTGCCACCCTCATCTTTCACTCAGTGTGTCCAGAACATGAAGGCTATTATGGCTTATCAGTAGCACACAATTATTTTGTGTGGGGGGGATCATGGTACTTGAACTCAGCCTGGGCACTGTCCCTGAGCTCTTCAGCTCAAGGCTAACGCCCTATCCTTGAGCCAAGCCCCACTTCCCACTTTCTGGAGGTTATTTGGAGATAAGAGTCTCGGGTCCTTTTGTGCCTGGGCTGACTTTGAACCTTGATCCTCAGATCTCAGCCTCCTGAGTAGCTAGGATTACAGGCGTGAGCCACCGGCACAGAATCTTTTTATAGCTTATTCTACCACGCCTTGTAATTTAAAAAAAAAAATTCTTTTTTAGTGGATTCTTTTTTAGTACCTTCGTATGGGTGAATAAGATGTGGTGTTTAGAGAATAGTTCAGCAATTTAAAAAATTATAAAATCCTTCAAATGAAGGGGATATTGGATTTTCTGTTTATAATATCTGATTGAGATACTAGCTATTTTTAAACTATTTCTAGTTACAATTGGATGAAATAGGGCTGATGGTGTGATCTTACCATTAGATATTATCATTATATTTTGAAGGTATCTCCATGTTTTATGCATGCTAATCAAAGAAGCTAGAGCTTCAGTAGAAGAAGCAAATAGGTGTGTTTCCATATATCTGGGTATTTCTTTTGTTTTTGTTTGTTTCGTTTTGCCAGTCCTGGGCTTGGGCTCAGGGCCTGAGCACTGTCCTTAGGTTTTCTCAAGGCTAGAGCCACAGCACCATTTCTGGCTTTTTTTCTATGTATGTAGTACTGAGGAATCGAACCCTGGTCTTCATGCATGCTAGGCTAGCACTCTACCACTAGGCCAAACTCCCAGCCCTTGTGTTTGTTTTTTTGTTTTGTTGAGACAGTTCTGGGGCTTGAACTCAGGCCTGAGCACTGTCCCTTAACTTTTTCCCCTCATAGGTGACACACTAGCACTTGAGCCACAGGTCCATTTCTGGCTTTTTTGCTGATTGGTTGGAAATAAGAGCTTCACAGACTTCCTTGTACCAGGACTGGCTTCAAATCACGATCCTCAGATCTCAGCTTCCTAAGTAGCTAGTTGTGAGTCACTGGCACTCAGCCTTATCATCTAATCTTTTTTTAATTTCTAACTATAACACATATGTATGCATATGATTTGAAGCCAGTCCTGGGGCAAGAAAGTCTGTGAGACTTTATTTCCAAATATCTAGGGAAAAAAACAAAACAAGAGGAGCTGTGACTCTCATGGTAGAATGTTCTGTTGATTAAATCCAGAATCGTAGCTATGTTAGGCAAGCGCTTACCACTGGACTATTACTGCCAGTCCCCTTTTTGGTACTCTTGAAAGAGATTCTAGGCTCTATGGTTGCTATAACAGATTGTTAGGGAGGACAGGAACTTTCTTCCTCCGAGGGTTCTGAAAATTGAATTCAGTTCTTCCACTCCAGGGCCTTACTGCTATGTATCAAAGTCTGTTCTCAGTACCACACTTTCTTGGGGCTGAGAGGTGGTCCTTGTAAGGAATTTCTAGCCTATTTTATTATGACTGTGTTTTGCTTTTAAATTTTGAAGAAGCTGGTATATACAATGGATGGTAAGTTTATTTATAAGAAGCTCAGTCTTTACCTAAGGGTCATTAGCTCATGCCTAGCTTGAACTTCTTAGTCTAGTCTTCTACCACTTGCCTTACCTCCAACTCTATTAAATTCTAAAGAATACTAAGACATTGTCACGTTGGCTGAATGTTGGTGGGATGGGAAATGGGAAAAGGCTGGCTGGAGTGATCTATAAAATCAGTCGTCGGTTATTATATTCTTAAAAACTGAGTAATTTGCTGGCTACTTAGAGAACTAGTCATAACTAATGAGTATCTCATTTCTTCTGCTTGTTGATACAAAACAGTGAGGCGATTTAAGCGGAAGCAACTTACAGCTATCGACTGCCAGCATTTGGCTCAGAGTCACTTGGCTGGCACCCAGCCCTTCGGCCAAAGATGGACAAACAGAGACCCCAACCGTGGTCTCTATCCTAGACCCAGAACAAAAAGAGGGAGTAGGGGTAGGTCTTCAAAAGAGAACCTTATATCTCAAAATCCCATAGTTTGTGTGGCCTTTGAGTATCTCCAGTTTAAAAGTTTTCGAAAATACTGCTGATAAAATTTTTTTTTTAAATAATCATTTTATTTTATTTATTTATTTATTTTTGGCCAGTCCTGGGCTTGAGCTCAGGGCCTGAGCACTGTCCTTGGACTTTCTCAAGGCTAGAGCTCTACCACTTGAGCCTCAGAACCACTTCCGGCTTTTTTCTATGTATGTGGTACCGAGGAATCGAACCCGGGTCTTCCTGCATGCTAGGCAAGCACTCTACCACTAGGCCACACTCCCGGCCCTGCTGATAAAATTTTTTATAATCTTGTTGCAGTAGTATGATTTTTTGTTTTCAGTTCCTGTGGATTTTCCTTGAGATTTCTGTCCTAATGATTGACCAGCGCCTCAGGACACCTGCTAGCATGTTCTGAGAGACATGGAACAGTATCTCTAGATCCGTGATGTCATTACTCCCCCCCACCCAAGTGTGCTTCATGCCAGAGCCTGGTCTTTGTCATCCAGGAACCCTTCTCCTTGATGAGACTTTAGTTTTTTCACATCAACTGGAATATATGCTTAGTTTTCTTAGGTCAGTACTGGGGTTTGAACTTAGGACCTGAGCACGACCCTTAGCTTTATAACGGAACGATAGTACTCTACCACTTACATCATAGCCCTACTTCAGCTTTCTGTTGGTTAATGAGAAGAGTCTCACAGCCTTTCCTGTATGGGCTGCCTTCCAAGCCTGATTGGCAGATCTCAGCTTCCTGAGGAGCTAGAATTACAGGCACGGGCCATTAGCACCCACTTGGAATGTATGTTTTGACCTAATATTTTTGGACATGAGCATTTTTTAGTTTGTCACAGTCATTCCTTAATAAAGTCACTATAAAATGTTTCCATGTTCCTGTAAAGAACTCAAGCTTATTCTTGCCATCACCTGATTCATTTATTTTTGTCAGTTGTGGGGCTTGAACTCGGGGGCTGGGCACTGTCCTTTAGCTCTTTTGCACAAGACTAGCACTCTACCATTTTGAACCACAACACCTCTTCCAGTTTTTGAATGTTTAATTGAACTTAAGAATCTCATGGAGGGGGCCGGGAGTTTGGCCTAGTGGTTAAAGTGCTCGCCTAGCATGCACAAAGACCCAGGTTCGATTCCTCGGTACCACGTACATAGAATAAAAGCTGGAAATGATGCTGAGGCTCAAGTGGTAGAGTGCTAAGCCTTGAGAAAGTCCAAGGACAGTGCTCAGGCCCTGAACGCAAGCCCAGGACTGGCAAAAAAAAGAATCTCATGGAGACTTTCCTACCCTGGCTGACTTCGAACCCCAATCTTCAAATCTCAGCCTCCTGAGTAGCTAGAATTATAGACATGAACCACCAGTACTCATCCACCTGATAATTTTAAACTTTAAAGATGGTGTGTGTGTGTGTGTACACTGGTACTGGGTCTTGAATTCAGGGCTTTGTGCTCCTTTTTTTTCTTTTGCCAGTCCTGGGGCTTGAACTCAGGCTCTGGGCACTGTCCTTAGATGCTTTTTACTCAAGGCTAACAATCTACCACTTGAGGTACAGTGCTACTTCTGGCTTTTTCTGTGTATATGGTACTGAGGAATTGAAATCAGGGCTTTGTGTGTGTGAGGTGAGCATTCTAACACACACACACACACACCCCACACACATTTTTTGGTGTTGCCTTGTGCTCCTATGTAGCTTTTTTATTCAAGGCTGGCAGTCAACCTACCTCCAGACTTTTGGTAGTTAGTGGGTTTGTCTGTCCCGGCTGGCCTTGAAACACAAGCCTCAGATCTTAGCTTAGGATCTTAGCTAGGATTATGGTCATAATCCACAATGGCCAACCAAACTTTAAAGATATTTCTTCAACATAATATCTAGTCTTATGGGATACATTATCATGATTTGATACAGTATACAATATGTAATGATTTAATCAGGATAGTTTATATTCCTATCAATTCATAATAACATGCTGATATTATTAATACATAAAATTGTGCATCTGGCCATTTGGTTCTCTTTATTACTCTCTACCCCAAATGAATTCTTTCTTTTGCTAATTCCTGTCAATGTAAGATAGATTGATACATCTGATTTTGGCATAGAATTTTGATACAACCTACTGTTCTTAATAGATTACAATATGTTTCTCACTGTGGGGATACCTGTAAAAACATTATGAGGCAGTTTAAATCTTAATTATTGTTTGATACCTGGTGTCTCATGTGTGTAAGTCAACTTCTGCATTGTGAGTTCTTCAGGTCTCTGAGCATGGTCTGAACATGTATGTGTTAGAATCTTCACTGTTAGGGTAACTGAATTTGACAATTGGGAAATAACCAGGATTTAATTATGCCTGACTTGAAAACCCTGTGTTTCCATCACATTTCTCTAGAAGGAGCTATAATGATTTCTTTCCACAATATGAAAAAAATACTCATTGCAATTCCATAAATTCACTTAGAGGCTGAACCTAGTTTCAGTCTATTCTCTTATTTTCCCAAATCTTAGCTATACCCATTTAAAAAAAACACAGATATTACTGTATATTGATAAAGTGTTTATTTACTTTGTTGTCATTTAAAAATAACTTTTAGGGTTAGAAAATGTCACCAGGATGTATGAAATTACCATTGAGGTTAGGAATTAATCATTTTTTGTCTCAGAATTAGTTAATAATGCTGACTAAGGACATGCATATAATAAATTAGGAATAACTAATAATACAAAAATAATTATGATTCCTTAATCTTAGTGTATCAGCCTCACAGAAGCAAGTAAAAAACAAAAGACTTTTAACTATTAAATTAGAAGAGTAAGATTTTTTGAACATGGTAACCTAAGGCATTTTTTTTTCTGCTTAAGCAAACAGACCAGTAGGAAGGAGCCAGGAGAGGTGTGTTGCGTTGAGAGAATGAATGAATGTGAGCAGTTACATCCTGTCTGTCCTGCCCAATGCCCAGTGTGCAGCATTTGACCTTGTATGTACTTCAAGGTCTAACTTAAACAGTCACAATACACACAGTCTAATCTGTCTTTTTCTTAACATGTGTCTGATTCGTTTTTGAATTAGCTACTCATCTAACCACTTGGCCTATGAACATCCTTGTCTCTTCCTCTGTTAGATAATTAAGAATTAGGTTGTCATATTTGGGTCCGTTTTGGATCAGTAATGGCTAATCCTCGCTTCTCCATTTTCCTCTGGCTCTTCCACAGGTCCAGGATGTCCAAGAAGACACAGCCCTGAGTTCTTCCTAGCTGGCCAGCAGCAGCGCACCAATGACATGGCCAAGAGCAGTTCAGTTGGCCAGGAAAGCTGTCAGGACTCTGAGCGTCCCATGATCTTTCGTGCGGAGGGTGGTTGTGCCCTGCCCCTGGAAGGCGATGGAGAAGGGACACTGGGCTCTTCGAGGTCTGCTCTGCCTCCCAGGAAGAGATCTTGGTCCTTTGAGGAAGACAGCAATAAAGCCACAAGGACCAGCCAGTGGGATGGCGTGGCTAAGAAGACTGCACGGCTTCAGTTGTCCCCGTCGTGCACAAGGCCTAGGGAGGCCTTGCAAGAAGCAGAGGATTGTTTGTCATGGCGCTCTGCGGATTCGGGAGAAACTGTCCAAGACATTGAGGACATTGGTCCTGACCCCATTCCTGACTCATACTATGGCCTTCTTGGGACCTTGCCCTGCCAAGAGCCACCAAGCCACATTTGTAGCTTGCCTAGTGAAGTCCTGAGGCACATCTTCGCCTTCCTCCCTGTGGAAGACCTCTACTGGAATCTGAGCTTGGTGTGCCACTTGTGGAGGGAAATCATCAGTGACCCACTGGTGAGTACCTACCATTCCATCCACTAGCACACACATCTGCTTCTCTTAACACAGACTTGTGGTTAGACACTCTCTTCAAACCCGGTGATTCCCGGGGCAGGGAACATGGCTAGGCGTAGAGTGCTTGTCTAGCATGCACAAAGACCCAGGTTCAGTTCCCCAGTACCACATATATAGAATTGGTGCTGTGGCTCAAGTGGTAGAGCCCTAGCCTTGAGAAAGCCTTAGACAGTGCTCAGGCCCTGAGTTCAAGCCCCAGGACTAGCAAAAATATAATCAGCATCATCATCATGGTTCCCATCCCATTTGTCTTCAGATTAATGTCCGAACTCCAGCTGGCCTTTAAGGCCTTCCAGGCTTGTCCTACCATACTAGCCAGCTTCCTTGACCCTTATCTAAACACATCTCTGTGGTATACCAGAAGTATATGATCTCTTGTGTTATAGTCCTAGATTGTATTTTTGTGGTCCACTGTTGGTTCTAGTTTCCCCACGCGATTTATTTATTTTTCTGTTGGTCATGGGGCTTGAATTCAGGGCCTGGGCACTGGCTCCGAGCTTTTTCACTCAATGCTAGCACTCTAGCCATAGTGCCACTTCCAGTTTTCTAGTGGTTAATTGGAGGTAAGAGTTTCATGGCCTTTCCTGCCCAGGCTGTCTTTGAACCATGATTCTCAGGTCTCAGCCTCTTGAGTAGCTAGGATTACAGATATGAGCCACTGGTGCCCGGCTAGTGGTCCCCTTGTTTCTGTGGCCCTCTTCAAGGCCCAGCAGTTCCAGTAACTTCTCTTTTCATTTTGCAGAACTCCATTTTCTCTTCTTTGAGGCACTTTATGCCTCTCTTAACATCATTTATCATGGTTTTAGACAGGCGTCCTGTCCACTTAGTTTACGGGTAGAGACTAATGATTTAAGCCAGTTACCATATTTGTTGATGTTTGGTTTTAGATTCACTGTTGTACCTTCCCATTTTTTTTCAATCTATGAGCAATGGTTGATACGTGAGTGTTAGGTAGGAATCACTGTGGCTCATCCTTTGAAATGGACATATTGGAAGCCCATAATGTCAGGAAAGATTTCCTGTTCTTTTCCTTCATTGTTCCATTCTTAGTGATGGAGTGCAAGATAGATAAAGCAAGAGAACATACTTTTCTTTGAAGTACAAAAGATTTTGGAGGAAATTTTGTGTCATTCTAGCTCTATTCTTTGTTTGGATCCAATTCCTGAGAAATGTCTGTCTGCTTATAGAGGTGTTTATATCACAGTATTTCTGCTCAGTAAATTGAGAACTGGTGAGAACTTTCTGAGAATTTTCTTTGTTCCATTTGAGAAGATCTTTGGGGCAATGCCCTCGTTTATACTTAGCTCTTGTGATGGTAGAAAAATGCCGTTTTTGTTATTTCTGACAATGACATGATGCATTTATTTTTGGTAATCTGTCAGAGCTGAAGATATTTCCCGTAGCGTCTGTCTGGTTTCATGTCATGGTAGTAGAGTGAGTTTGGCAGTGTGCCCTTTTCAGTGTTTTAGAAGAGAATGAACAGGAATTGATTGTTCCTTAAATGTTATGTAGGATCCCCCAGTGCAGCCATCTGTTCTGGGATTTCCTTTGGTTGCTGATCTGACTCCTTCATTCATTATTGACATCTTCGCAGTGTCTGTGTCTTCAGGCATCAGTCGTAGTAGGTTGTACATCTCTAGGAGATGGAACTTCTAAGTAACTCAGTTTATTAGAATGTGGTGGTTCTTATGTCTGTACCTCAGAAATAATGTTAGAATATCCTTTCATTTCTTCGTTTTTCCTTAGTCTCAGGGCTTATCCTCTACCCTCAAAACTCAGCTTTTTGTTTTGGTATGGTCCCGCCCCTGCCCTGTTTTGCTTATTATTTCTGTTCTAGAAACATGCTTAGAACACACACGTGTTCCTCCCGCCCCAAGGTTCTAAATTGCTGGGATTACAGGTGTACTGTCAAGCTCAGCTCTTTGTTAGAGCTTCCCTAACCTTCACTGGGGAGGGGGAAAAGGAGGAAAAGAAAAAAAGCCTCCCATTTAAAATCTATGTGCAATGTGCCAGTTTTCCTGCTGTTTTGATTTCTAGTTTCATTGTGTTTTTTTTAAACTAATGTGTATAACTTTAGTCATATTAATGAGATTTCTGTGAGTCTCCTGGAAAAGGTTCCATGTGCACTTGAGAAGAATACGTATTCTGTTGCAGGATATTGCATCCTCTTTGCTAAGGAGTTGTTCAAGTCTTGTGTTCCTTATTCAACTTCTGTATGGTTACTCATCCATTGAAAGTAGCTGATACTACCTATTTATTTCTATCAGCTTGTTCCATATGTTTAAGAGCTCTGATATATGTGTGATCTATATACATACACGTAAATATATATTATGAAAATACATGTATCTATTGAACTGGTTCTTTTGTCATTATATAACATCTTTTTGTCCCATTATTTTATCTTCATTGAAACTCTGAACTTATTTTTGTGTTTTGTTTTGTTTTTGTGTTTTGGTCGGTTATGGGGCTTGAACTCTGGGCCTGGGCACTGTCGCTGATCTCTTCAGCTCTCAAAGATACTGCCCTACTCCTTAAACCACAGCCCCACATTCGGTTTTCTATTGGTTAATTGGAGATAAGAGTCTCACATTCTTTAGTGTTCAGGCTGGCTTTGAACCATGATCCTCAGATCTCAGCCTCCTGAAAAGCTAGGATTACAGGCATGAGCCTCTGTGCCCAGCTGAAACTCTGAAGTTTTATAGTGTCCTGATGTTTCTGATAAGGAAGCTCAGTCATTAGCTTTTTCCAGACTCTGTAGCAAATTACTGCTAGAACCAAGACCCCAGTTTTCCTGGTTTCCCCCAGATGTGGTACAGTATTTCTACCTGATTTGCTTAGCCTCTGAATTGTGAACTCTTAAGTGAGTCGATAGAGAAGGTTGTCTATGTGTTTGTGGCCTGGTTTTCTTTCTAACAGCTGTTGCCTGCATGGTATTTTGTTCTGTTTTCTAACCACACAGTTCATTCCTTGGAAAAAGCTTTATCATCGATACCTGATGAATGAAGAGCAAGCTGTGAGCAAAGTGGACGGCATCCTCTTGAACTGTGGCATAGACAAGGAGTCAGACTTGTGTGTGCTGAACCTCATACGGTGCGTTTCTTGCCTGGAGCCAGGGAGAGGCCTCACGTCCTTCTCCTGCATTGCTGCTCACGCCCCACCCGCACTCTGCCTTAAGGATTTGCCTCTGAATGTTTTGCAGATACACAGCCACCACTAAGTGCTCCCCAAGTGTAGACCCCCAGAGGGTGCTGTGGAGTCTGAGGGATCACCCTCTCCTTCCCCAGGCGGAGGCGTGCGTGCGGCAGTTCCTGCCCGACCTCTACATGGCTGCTGGGGTACGCTGAGAGGGGACCCACGGCACGGTCGGGGCAGTGGGTTTTCAAGGGAAGAAAGTCGATTGACGCTGAAAGTTTAATTTCAAAACCGCTATGTAATCTCTGCGTTGAAGCATTCATCTCATTGTGGGTCCCTTTGGAGAAATAGAGGGCCATGTAATTCCAGATGCTTGGATGTGGAAGTCATTTTAAGAAGCCATTTCCTGTTCTCTTGAAGAGTGCTTACCTAGCATGCACAAAGACCCAGATTCGAGTCCTTAGTACCACGTACATAAAAAAGCCAGACGTGCTGGCTCAGGTAGTATAGAGTACTAGCCTTCAGAAAATCCAAGGACAGTGCTCAGGCCCTGAGTTCAGTCCCCAGGACTGGCAAAAAAAAAGAACAAGAACAATGTTCCCATTGTTAATTAACTCCTTCTGTGTTAGTCGACATTTACTTAGATTTCCCCAAATAGAACGTTATTATCTTCATAGAGTACATTTAAAATAATGTATTTAATGTGTATTTAACTTCACATTTAGGCCAGGAATGTCGCCTGGCGGTAGAGTGCTTGCCTTCCACGAATGAAGCCCCGAGCTCAATTCCTCAGTACCACATACACAGAAAAAGCCGGAAGCAGTGCTGTGGCTCAAGTGGTAGAGCTCTACCCTTGAGAACACTCAAGGACAGTGCCCAAGCCCCGAGTTCAAGTCCCATAACTGCCCCCCAAAAAACGTCTAATCATTATTAAATAATAGAAAAATAAATTAATGTTGTAATGTGAGCCATGATATCTCTAAAGACTGCACTGCTTTGTGTTTCTGTCTTTTGTGTTTTGAGACTGGGAGTTACGATGTAGCCCATCCTTACCTGGAACTCACCACGTAGTCCAGACTGGCCTGTTAACACTTGATCCTTCTGCCTCAGTCTCCCGAGTGCTGGCATTACAGGCATGGACCATTGTACTCTGCTATATCTTCATCTTTTGTGCCTCCCAGGTTGGCACTGAGGACTTGGGGAGCTCATACTGACCTAGAAAGGAGCGATGGGGCAAAGAGAAGAGACTTCATTTCCATGCAAGGTTTCATGTTCAGTACTTTATTAATGCTCTTTAACCCTAAAGAAAATCAGGATTTCAAACCTGAAAGTGAGGAGAAGGAATCTAGAGCAAAAGGAAAGGTCCCATGGCTTCCCAAATCTCATTTGAGCCTCTTGGGCTCAGTTCAGATATCCCTGAGTTTTCTGGTGCAGATCCTGCCGATTATGTCCTCTGCCGGAGCCACTCCTCTCAGCCCCCCTGCCTCACTTCACAGGGCGTTAACGTCTGGGCCTTGGTGGCAGCCATGGTGCTTCTCTCCAGCGGTGTCCACGACATCCAGCAGCTGCTGTTCTGTCTCAGGAGACCCGGCTCCACGGTGACCGTGCCAGATGTCACCGAAACCTTATACTGTATCGCTGTGCTCCTCTACGCCATGAGGGAGAAGGGGATCAACATCAGCAATAGGTGAGGGGGGGAGGAGCGAGGAGACCTGAGAAGGACGATAAGGCCCCACCCGCGCCAGTGCCCCCTCCCACTTGCCAGCAGCAACATCTGGCAAGCCACCTGGAATGAAGAGACCCCAGGGGGAAAGGCAGTAAGCATGCTGTGCCGGCGTTAAGTGGATTTTACTGCTTTTTCATTCCCTCCGTACTTCCCTTCCTCTCTGAGGCACCAAGGACAGAACTCTCGAGGCCTTAGGTTTTCTAGGCAGGTTGGGGTTTTTTTTATGGGGTTTTTTTTTTGTTTTTTTTTTTTTAATTGTAATTAGTAAAAGGGTTACATGATATTTGCCAGATAGAAGGTGCATTAATTCACATACATTGATACCCTTTCACATGTACCCATTTCCCTCCCCCCCCTTGTTTGTTTGTTTTTTTAAGATAGGGTCAGGTGCTAATTTTTTCTGGCCTTGAACTGACATCCTCTTTTCTCTTCCTCTTGAGTTGCTGGGATTACCATACCCAGATCAGTTTTGAGGTTATATCTAGAGTTCCTGTTCCATGGGTTGCACGGCCCCATCTTGTTCTCTTTTTGACAGTCATACATAGAAACAAGTGCCTTGCTCAGAACTGTTTCCTGAGAGTGCTTCTGTCACCTTAGAGAGATACTGTCACCTCTAGAGACATAGATTATGACCAAACTTTGAAGGTCTTTTTTTTTTTTTTTTTTTTTTGCCAGTCCTGGGCTTGAGCTCAGGGCCTGAGCACTGTCCTTGGACTTTCTCCAGGCTAGAGCTCTACCACTTGAGCCTCAGCACCAATTCCGGCTTTTTTGTACGTATGTGGTACCAAGGAATCGAACCCGGGTCTTCATGCATGCTAGGCAAACACTTTAACCACTAGGCCAAACTCTTGGCCCCTTGAAGGTCTTTTAATACAGATTTCTGCCTTATAGGATTCACTACAACATTTTCTACTGCCTATATCTTCAGGAGAATTCTAATACTCAGGCCACTGAAGTTAAAGAAGAGCCATCTGTCACATCAGGGTATGTATGTGTATATATATGCATGCGCTTTCTCTTCCATTATGGATTCTGCTAAGTAAGGAGGGGAGACATTTTACTTTAACATTTTTATTATGGCATAGTGTACATTGTGTAAATTTCATCCATTCAAAGAGTATAATTCAGTGATTTTTGAGTAGCTTTACTGAGTTGTGTAGCCAATATGACAATCTGGTTTTAGAGCATTTTTAATCGTCTTAAGTGGAGGCCTGTTTTGGGTCAACTCCTGGTTATCCAGTTTGCTCATTTGGTTTTTATTTTATTTTATTTTAAATATATTTTTTATTGTAATTAATAAAAGGGTTACATGATATTTGCCAGATAGAAGGTGCATTAATTCACGCTCATTTGGTTTTTAGACAGTCAATTCCTTGCACTTTTTCATTACTTTTTTCTTTTTTTTTCCTCCTTTTTAAATTTCTCTTTTGTGATGATTATAGCAAGAAAACATCCATTCAACTTACACATGAGCAACAGCTGATTCTGAACCATAAGATGGAGCCTCTCCAAGTGGTAAAAATTATGGCCTTTGCAGGTAAGGGAGTTCATAGCATGTTCCAGGCTCTTTCCATCACTCCCTCCACTTCCTATTACCCGCCAGAACATCTTTACCTTGATCTTTATCAAACAATTCAGTCAGATAATCTCAGAAGCCATAGGCCAAGAGTACTTCTCGAACATTTTCAACAGTAGAATTCCTGTTTTGGCAAATATTTCATAGATATAATTTAGTGGGATTTATCAGTGGGATTGGTTGAAACCATCACTTACCATTGTATGTGCTCAGTAACGGATTGCTTCTGGAAAGTTAGACCATTACTAATCAGCTTAAAGGGCTCCAGTAGCTTTCTAGTTTTATAAGGTGATGTCTTGAGGGCCCTTGCTTCATTATTTCTAGCTGCTTCCCTAAATATGTTGTCACTGAACTGATCATATAGTCTCCTGAAGTACTTGGCCAGTCTTTTATCTAAATCTTTTCTCATGACATTTTTCTTTACCTAGGACCCTTTTTCTGTTGCCTTTCTACCTGCTAACTACAGTTTATTAAATGCATGTTGTATACTGGCTTCGTATTCTCTTTAACATCATTCTGTAAAAGCTGATTGCCTTACACGTATGGAAGTTTAAGCTCTGAGAAATTTATTTTAGATTACAAAGCAAATAATGGTAGAACTAGAATTCAAAGCTGGTTCTGTCTTTCCAAAGACACATCCCATCCCCTCCCCTTCCTCTCTCCTCTCTTCCCTCCTTTTCTTATATCCCTTCTTTATTTTTCCATTTTCTTTCTCTTTTCTTTTTCTTTTTTTCCTTTGTCATGTGCATTGACTCTAATCATTTCTGTATCTCCCTGATGAAGTCTTCTTCAGTTATTTGAATCCTATTCAGTTACTATCTTTTTTGGGGGGGGGCAGTCCTGAGGCTTGAACTCAGGGCCTGGGCACTGTCCTTGGGCTTTCTCTACCACTTGAGACACACACAGTACCACTTCCAGCTTTTTCTGTGTATGTAGTACCAAGGAATTGAACCCAGGGCTTCATGCATTCTAGGCAGGTACTTTATCAGTAGGCTGTACTCCTGGCTCCTCTCCCCCCTCCAATGGTCCTGGGGCTTGAACTCAGGGCCTGGGTGCTGTCCCCGAGCCTCTCTATGCTCAAGGCTGGCACTCTACCACTGAGACACAGTACAACTTCTGGCTTTTTCTAACTAGTTTATTGGCGATAAAAGTCTTATTGACTTTCCTGTCCCTGCTGGCTTCCATCCATGATCCTCAGATCTCAGGCTCGTAAGTAGCTAGAATTATAGGCTTGAGCCAACAGTACCTGACTTGTTCTCTTGCAACTAATCATTTGTTAAATGCTTCTTTAGTTTTCCACTGTTCTTCAAAACAACCCTGTTCTTCTGCAGGTAAAATTTCTGTTGTTGATAATTTATATTCTTTTTTTTTCCCCACCAGTTATGGGGCTTGAACTTAGGGCCTGCGCCCTGTTCTTGGGCTTTCTCAAGACTAGAACTCTAGCAATTGAGCCTCAGCACTACTTCTGACTTTTTCTATGTACATGATACCAAGGAATCGAACCTGTCTTTGTGCTTGCTAGACAAGCATTCTACCATTAGGCCAAACTCCCAGCCCCGATGATTCATATTCTTTTTCCCTGTCTTATGTTGGCATTATGCTCTCGTGTTGGTTCTTTCACTTGTGTTGGTGTTTTATTTCCAGCTAGATTGTAGTATATCTTCTTTTAGTATCTCACAATGCTCAGCACAGAGCTAAACATGTAGTAGGTGTTCAGAAATCCTTGGTAACTAAGTGACAGAATAATTGAGCGATGGAGAAGGGAGAACAGACAAGAGAGTTAATTTCAAGCCAGAGGAGAGTGAAGCTGATCAAGACCTGACTGGGGTCCCCCCTTGGGGCGTATTTTTCTTGAGCATAGGGTCACATCCTCTCCTCTTGGCTTCTGCAGGCACCGGGAAGACCTCTACCCTAGTCAAGTACGCCGAGAAGTGGTCTCAGAGCAGATTTCTGTATGTAACATTCAACAAGAGCATCGCAAAGCAGGCCGAGCTGGTCTTCCCCAGTAATGTCATCTGCAAAACCTTTCACTCCATGGCCTACGGGCACGTCGGGCGGAAGTGAGCATTGCCGTGCGGGTGCCATTCTCACATCTCTTTCTGGGTTTTGTGTGATCCTCATGATCTCGTGTGAACTTACCCCGCCACATATTGTCTTCATTTACAGGCAGCTTTAGTGATTGGTTCTTTTTTTCCTGGAAAATATATTATTCCCACATAATGTTTTGCTGAGAGGCGTATTGTCATTTCCCTGGCATTGAAGCACAGACAGTCAGAATGACTTGATTAAAGATAAGGATGTCGCAGATCCTGACACTCTCAGGCTTTCCTCAGAAGGCTGGGTGGGGAGGCCTGCAGGCACCCATGGCTTCTTGTGCACAATGGCTTCAAGGAGCTTTGAGTATCCCATTTCTGGGCCTCGGGGAGCCTGGACCCCTGCTAGGAATAGTAGCATCTGCCATGAGTAGAATCCTCTTGTGGGTCTGTGATATGTTTGTTCCTGAAACCCTAGCAAAAGCCATTCAGAGCAAAGACTTGTCAGGGCTTTTGTGGCTTCCTAAGCGTTCTGTTTCACCTTTGTGAGGGGACGCGGAGGGGCGCTCATCACCGCAGTAAAGCCGGATGGCATTCACGCCGCACGTGCATTACAGGTACCAGCTGAAGAAGAAGTTGAACCTCTTCAAGTTAACGCCTTTCATGGTCAATTCCGTTCTCGCTGAAGGGAAAGGTGGGTTCATCAGGGCCAAGCTAGTGTGTAAGACTTTGGAAAACTTCTTTGCCTCCGCTGATGAAGAGCTGACGATTGATCACGTGCCTATTTGGTGTAAGAACAGCCAAGGACAGAGAGTCATGGTTGAACAGAGTGAGAAGCTGGTAAGTAACAAATGTCCCTAGTTTTAGGGATCTGGTGTTATTTCTGTCTTGCTTGGCTTTTTCACTCAAGTCTGGTACCCTACCACTTGAGCCATAGCTCCACTTGTGGCTTTTTGCTGCTAGTTAATTGATTTTTCACAGATTTTTCTGCCTGGGCAGGCAGTGAACTGTGTGATCCTCAGATCTTAGCCTCTTGAGTAGCCATGATCACAGATTTAAGCTACCAGTAACTAACTTACTTTCTTTCTTTCGTTCGTTCTTTCTTTCTTTCTTTCTTTCTTTCTTTCTTTCTTTCTTTCTTTCTTTTTTTTCTTTGCTGGTCCTGCAGCTTAAACTCAGAGCCTGGGCACTGTCCTTGGGCACCTTTTGCTCAAGGCTAGAGCTCTATCACTTGAGCCACATCATCACTTCCAGTGTTTTCTGTGCATGCAGTACTGAGGAATCAAATCCAGGGCTTCATGCAAGCCCCATCTCTATCTTTTTATTCCTTCCCACAAAAAGTTGAAAATAGGTGAAATTAAAGTCTCTCAGGGCAAATGCAGTCATAATATTCAATGTTCCATATGAGAAAAAAAAGCGGACAACTTGATGTAACTGAGGGGAGAAATAGGTGAGGAGGAGAACGATGAAGATGGTCACTGATCAAGATGCACTGTAAGCATAATTTGATGTGGAGAAACATAACCCTCTTGTACAGCCATTTGAAGATTCAAAAGATATATAAAAAATAAAGGTATAGGCCTGACATGGCACCTGGGAATTGTTTTATTACTTATTTGTGTATTTATTTGTTGGTTTGGGGCTGGGACTCGGAGCCTGGGTACCATCCCCGAGCCTCTTTGTGCTCAAGGCCTACCACCTGAGCCACAGTGCCACTTCTGGTTTGTGAGTGCATATTTGAAAATAAGAGTGTCACGGAGACTTTTCTGCCCCGGCTGACTTTCAGCTGTGATCCCCAAGATCTCAGTCACCTGAGAAGCGACTGAGACATGAGGCACCAATGCCCTGTGGAACCTGGGAATTGTACAGTATTTTCTCCAGTGAAGACCATGCACAGATATCTCAGTCCTCACAGTAATTCCTTGTTAAACACACGAAAACAGACATTGAATGATTTTACCACAGAGCTTATGATTGCATCCTCAGGCCCTAGAATCTGGTCTTATATAATGATCAGGAGTCTTTTCTAATTCTTTTGGTGATGGATTCTATACTGATTTTTTTAAAGAATTTATTAACATTAATTTTTGCATCATATCTCAAATGACAAGTTTAACAAACAAGTATTCAAGAAGGGAATCTCTATATACAATCACTGGCACTTAGATTTTAGAACATAATTAAAATTAGGCTGAGGGTTTGTATATCATAGATAGGTATTAATCAATGTAATAAAACATTATGTCTATAGAATCATAAGTTTGTATGTCTATATAGGTGTGTTTATATTTCCCGTACCATGTCCATAGCATTGGTTATGCAAATATTGAGTCCTCGCTCTTGCACTGTTTGGATCTAATAGCCACATATTAAGGCACATACCATGCGCCTTTTGTTCCTTTGGTCTTGACTTGTCTCACACAACATGATTTCTATACTGATTTTTATTAGCAGAAAAGTCACTAGTAAAATCAAGTCTATTCAACCATTTCTCTTTTTTTAGTGCCAGTCTTGAGGCTTGAACTCAGAGCCTAGACATTGTCCCTGAGATTCTTTTTCTGAAGGCTAACACTCCTGAGCCACAATGTCACTTCCATCTTTTTTGCCAGTCCTGGGAACTGAATTCAGGCCCTGAGCATTGTCCTTGGGCTTTCTCAAGGCTAGTGCTCTGCCACTTAAGCCATAACACCACTGCTGGCTTTTCTATGTGTGTGGTTACCAAGGAATCGAACCTGGGTCTTTGTGCATGCTAGGCAAGCACTCTACCACTAGGCCAAACTCCTGGCCCACTTCAGCTTTTTCTGAGTAGTTTATTAGAGATAAGACTCTCACAGACTTTCGTGCCTGTGCCAGCTTCGAACCACAATCCTCAGATCTCAGCCTTCTGAGTACCTAGAATTTACAGGCGTGAGTGTCCGGTGCGCAGCTTATTTCTCATTATTTTCATGACTATCCATAATGAATCTAATGGCAGCTGGGCCATCTCTGGTTCTTCGGCCAGAGAGGTCTTTGATCTCTGCTCTCACATGCTTCACCTGGGCCCAGCTTCTCCCTCCTCTCAGCATTTGAAACCTCCATGGTGTTCAAGTGCAGCTTTGGGAGGGTGCCTATCCCTTTCTCCTTGATAATGCGTTTGCTCATACTGCTGTATGTGGTACTGAAAGCAAGATGTCAGCTCACTCTCTCTTCCAGGCTCTTAAACTTTGGATCATGTGTCACTTGCTTTGTAGAATGGTGTCCTTGAAGCAAGCCGACTCTGGGACAACATGCGAAAGCTAGGGGAATGCAAAGAAGAGGCTTACCAAATGACTCATGATGGTAGGCAACGTTCTGTATCTCACTCGCCGTTGGGAGTAAGTGCTTAAGGAAAGTAAGTTCTGAGTCCCACTGTTCCCCTCTTCCAGGCTATTTGAAACTCTGGCAGCTGAGCAAGCCTTTGCTTGCCTCTTTTGACGCCATCTTCGTGGATGAGGCTCAGGATTGTACCCCAGGTGATAAACCATTCGGGACCTCAGTAGTCTCAATACGTAGAAACACCATCGGGATTACGTAAGAGGACTATGTATCGAAGGAGTTGATTGTTCTTATTGGTGATAGAGAAGAAGAACAAATGATATTTAGTCATTCAGAAATCCTTTGTATTTAGCTAAGGATGTCTATTCTCCTCACTCAGCACAGATTGATCCTCCTCCAGCTGTTTTCCTGAAGTGGGGCTGGGGATATAGCTCAGTGGCAGAGTATTCGCCTCACATGTACGAGGCCCTGAGTTTGACCCCCAGCACTAGAAAGAAAAACTAAACAACAAAAATGTGCATTGAGGAGCTCACCCAGAGATAAGAGACCTAGACTCATGTTGAATGGGGGAACAGTCAGTTTACAGCAAAAGTTGGTTTCGTATTTCTCAAGAGGTATGAATATGACTTTCTAGGTAATTTTGGAGTCTTAGAGTATTAGAGAAAATAATTTGCCTCATTTTATATCTGCCTATAAATTTTCCCCCCGAGATAAAGATCCATTTGCATTTGTAGAACCAGAACTTGTTTCCTTTGACTGTTAAAAAACTGTTCCTTTGGACTGAGCACGTGGACGTCCTTTTCTTTCTTGAATATGGTTTCTTTTAGCGATATGGGTTTGAGTCCTTCGGGTATCTCACTCTTCCTCTTGTTGGTTGCAGCTATAATGAATATAGTTCTGTCTCAGCCATGTGGGAAGATCTTTGTAGGGGACCCACACCAACAGATCTACACCTTCCGAGGCGCCGTCAACGCTCTGTTCACGGTTCCCCACACGCACGTCTTCTATCTCACACAGGTAAGTCTCTGCCCCTCGCTCCCCACGAGCGTAAGCAAACATTACATTTCCTGCCCCCTCCTAGTTTTGTCTGTGCTAGGCACTGTGTATGCGCCTGTGCTAGGCTCACAGTATAGAACATACGCTTCCTGTAAGCAGTGGTTCTACACAGTCAAAACTATTGTCATAATAGTCATGTTGCTTCATTCTTAAGGTGACAGATCACCTTAAGTTAGGTAGAGATGGGTATTTGGCATTTTCTCAAAGATGAGTGAAAAGCACAGTGCCTTTAAGGAAAGTTGCCAAAGACAAAATTCATACTTTTAAGTACTCAGAGAGAGCAGGGGAAAGGGAGACACTTCAGAAAGAAATGTACTCATTACCTGACTTATGTAACCTTCCTGTACATCACCTTTACAATAACAATTTTTTTAAAAAAGACTCTTTCAAATAATTTCAAAACTTTGAAAGATCCTGAGCACAAGAACTCCCCATGTGCTAGCATTATGTAAACGTTATATAAGCACTCCTCCCTCTCCAGCCACACGTCTGTGTGAGGCTAGATTTTCTTCCCACACTTTAGCCAAGGTAATGTAGCACCAGACTGAATGCAGATGTAAGGAAGAGAAGCCAGACATGAAAGAAGAAGTTGGCAAAAAAATGTCAAACACTATCCTACTTGCTAATTTCGGCAGGGAAGGGGGGGGAAGCTTATAATGGTGTTTCAAAAAAGTATTCTTTATGGGACCTCTGTCAGTTGTAAAAAGCACTCCTTCACCCTATGGGATTTGAGTTTTCTTGTGTCCAAATATACACTACAGAGTTTTGTAGGTTAGTGAGAGGTCTGTGAACTGATTGTATTTTCTTATACTCCCATCTGTTTGTACTCATTAAAGATGACAGAAGAAAAGTTGTGCTTTTTAAATTGACCTAATGTTTTTTTAGATTTACAGAAAAGCTGAAATGATAGTATAGACAGGTTAGTTCTCATATAAGCTTAATAATCCCTAAGGATTCACATTTTCTATTAATGAAGAACACTTGCCACATTTAATGAACCATGGCCGATTGTTTGTTATAAATGAAGATACAGAGTTTATTACGATTTCTTGATAGTTTTTGAGTAACGTTTTCTGCTGCTCTAGGACCTATCTAGGAGACCACATTAGGTATAGCCGCATCCTGAAGCTTTTCTTGGCTATGAGAATTTTTTAGACTTTTCTTGTTTTTGTTGACTTGACAGCTTTGAGAAGTATTAGTCAAGAAAATGCTTTTCAAAAGTACTGGTCAGACGGGGGCCTGATGGCTCACACCTGTAATCCTCGCTACTCAGGGGTCTGAGACCTGAGGATTGCAGTTTAGAGCCCGCCCAGACAGCCAGGCTGTGAGACTCTTGTCTCCAGTTAACCACTTGAAAACCAGAAATGGCGCTGTGGCTCAAAGTCATAGAGTGCTAGCCTTGAGCTGAGGAGCGTGGGGACAGACAGTGCAAGAAAAGTACTGGTCAAGTATTTTTAGTATGCCCATGTATGGAAACTTATCAACACAAAATAACCACCAAAACCCTTAGAAATAAAATCAATAATTTGTTGATCTCCAGGCTCCCTTTTACTCTAGGAAATTTCCACATCCCCCAGGTCATGCAGCACGAGTCAGGTCTTGGCAGTGCTAGCTGACAGCTGCTTTGGTTTGTTGTCTTCCAACAGAGTTTTAGATTTGGTGTGGAAATAGCTTACGTGGGAGCTACCATCTTGGATGTCTGCAAGAGAGTAAGGAAGAAGACGTTGGTTGGAGGAAACCATCAGAGTAAGGCTTGTAGTTGCTCTTTTAGAAAGCTACAAGTTGGAAAATTAATTGCTGTCTTTCTTTTGATCTGCCATGGAATGTATGCTTTCTTCCCAAAGGTGGCATTCGAGGCGATGTGAAGGGACAAGTGGCCTTGTTGTCACGGACCAATGCCAACGTGTTTGATGAGGCTGTCAGGGTGACCGAAGGAGAAGTACCTTCCAGGATACATTTGATTGGGGTTAGTGTAAATTTCTGGGGACCATTTCACGCACAGAAACGTAGTGGGCAAACATAACCACCAAAAACGTTCCGTTTCATTAGGATCATCTTGCAAGAAAGCCTTTGGGTTTTTGAGTTCTTAATTGGCTATATCATATCTGAAGTCCTTACTTCCTGGCTCGTACAATTATGGTATCAGAATATTCCCATGATCTCAGACACACTAAGGACCAAGTACCTTTTCTTCCACTCTAAAAGAAATGAGTCTTGGCTCTGGATGGGAGACTACTGTCTCCCTGAGATTTTTCTTGTTGTGTGTCATCCATGTGTGTGAGAATAGTGGAGCTGGTGACACTTAGGCCACACCAGTTATATTAATACACATGGACTGAGGCCCCTGGGTTCCAGCTCCACCTCTGTCACTAACATGTGGCTTGGGATAAACCACAACATCTGCGTGCCTGGGCCTTGAGCTCAGGGCCTGAGCCCTGTCCTTGGGCTTTCTCAAGGCTAGAGCTCTACCACTTGAGCCACAGCACTACTTCTGGCTTTTTTCTATGTATGTGGTACTGAGGAATCGAACCCAGGCCTTCATACATGCTAGGCAAGTACTCTACTGCTGGACCAAACTCCTGGCCCTATATTTTTTACTTATGGTAAAAAGGCCTTACTATGTTGCAGGCACTCAGTAAATATGGTTGGTCACCGATAGCTCATACCTTGCATCCTAGCTACTCAGGAGGTGAGTCTTTCCTGGACAGAAAAGAAATAAATTTAACTTTAAAAAAAAAAAAACAAAAAAACAAAAAACAAGAACATTTGGAACTAAAGGGAAAAATTTCAATCCCTGTATTTCATGTAACCTATCTGGTATGGTTATTGTTATCTTTATCCTTATAGATCTGCATTTGTGTATAAAATTATATTTATTGTATACGTAAGAATCAGATGCTTGTTTTTTCTTTCACTCAGTACATGAGCATGTTTTCATTCATTGCTAGAGGGATGACTTTGTATTATTTCCTCTATTAGCATTTAGCCATTTTCACTATAAGTGAATCCCATCCTTGCAAGTGTGAGAAGAAGCAAGTTAGTTCCCTCCCCCTTCTTCATCCACTCTGCCTGTAGCACATGCCATTGCACATGTGATTGTGGGTCATAACATCTGCTGTCCTATTGATCTGTGCCGTATGTCATTGTTTTTCATGCCTTTCCCTGAGAGATGAATGGCCGAGAAGGGTAGAACCTTTATCATGTGTGCCTTCTGATCTGGGCCTGGTGCCATAGGAATACTGGGGCAAACCAGGACTTGGTAGGTGGCACTGCTTGGCTAGAACAAGGTTAACCAGTGGTATCCTCAGGCCCTCCCCAAAGGCTGACCTTCAGAATCACAGCATGGACTTCAGGCATTCAGTGGCTCTTTCTCTTAAGAAACAATGTTAAGTATTCTCAAGTGTGTTTATTACTTGGTAACATAATTTCTATTCCTGGAAGGTCTGTTCAAATTGTCCTTCTGTTGAAGAGAAAGCTCCTGTCTTGCCCTTCTTATGATCACAGGGTAAAAGAGAATTTGTAAATTCTGAATTTCTTGCCCTATTCTAGCTCAGTGCTTTCTGCTTGATAAAAGTTCCCCACTTCTGTGGGTTCAATGGGCGATCCATTTCCAAGAAACCACCTTACTGTAAAATCCTATCCCTGCTTTTGTTTTATTTTGTTATGTTCAAAAGCAACACAAAACACTCCACCAACCAACTTTTTCAGGGTATCAAATCATTTGGACTGGATAGAATTATTGATATTTGGACTCTTCTTCAGCCAGAGGAAGAACGGAAGAAACGTGAGTAGTTGCCTGGCCTCACCGTGAGACGGGGATGGGGGCTCCCAGGAGTCAGGGTTTTCGTTGACCTTCTGGAGGAGGAGATCGTTTTGATATCTCTCTACATCACCCAACAATAAAATAATTTTTTAAAAAAGAGTAGAATGGAGGGCCGGGAATGTGGCTGAGTGGTAGAGTGCTTGCCTAGCGTGCATGAAGCCCTGGGTTTGATTCCTCAGTACCACACACGCAGAGAAAAAGCTGAAAGTGGTGCTGTGGCTCAAGAGATAGAGTGCTAGCTTTGAACAAAAAAAGCTCAGAGACAGCGCACAGGCCCTGAGTTCCGGCCCCAGGACTGGCACCAAAACAAAAAGAGTGGCATGCCCTCAGCCTGCTGTTTTCAAAGGTAATAAGACTTCCAGGGCCTTTGTCCCACAAGCCTCCTGCTATCTGCTGCCGTCCCTCGGCTGTCTTCCCCTGCATCCGTCGGCCTGGGCAGCTTTATCCATCACCACTTTCATGCGGGCCCCAGATGGTAGCTTCTCGTTTTTCTTTGCCTTTGGACTGTGCTGCCTCAAATCCTGTGCAGTAGGTGAGGCCCATGGATACAGCCTGTTGGTCCCTGTGGAAGTGGAGAGAGCTCCACACTGACTTCCCCGGGGACACGCAGCAAGTTAGTGATGCCATCCCAACCCCGCCATCTGCCTTGGTGCGTGGTTGGGAGTGCACATTTAATAGTCTACCTCCATCCAACTGTGTGCATCCCTTCTTAGGAAACCTCGTCATCAGGGACAGGTTCATCCGAAGATGGGTGCACAGGGAAGGCTTCAGTGGCTTTAAGAGGTATGTGACCGCTGCTGAGGACAAGGAGCTTGAAGCAAAGATTGCGGTAGTCGAAAAATACAATATCAGAATTCCAGAACTGGTGGAAAGGATAGAAAGATGCCACATAGAGGACTTGGACTTTGCAGGTAAGAAAGCAGTTTGTTCTTTCTTTCCTTTCAGTGTTCATTCCTTCCCTTCCCTTCCCTTCCCTACTCCTTCCTTCCTTCCTTCTTTTTTTATTAGCTGTGGGGCTTGACCTTGGGGCCTGGGTACTGTCCCTGAACTCTTGTGCTCAAGGCTAACATTACCACTTTGAGCCACAGCACCACTTCCAGTTTTTAAGTGGTTAATTGGAGATGAAGAGTCACAGGGTCTTCCCTCTGCTGTTTCTCTACCCACATCAAGTATCAGTAACTGTGGATAGCCTTCGAAAGCTTTTGTCTGCTTTTGTGTTGGAAGAGAGGGCATTTATTATTAGGAGAAAGGGGTAGATAAGGCCCTGGGGTGGTTATACAGCATTAAGTTAAATATAATTAAATAATGACAAAAAGGGAGCAAAGCAGGGCCTTCTTTATTGCTAGGCCACTTTGAAGCCAGTAGAATGAGATTTTTCTAGTCCCAGCTCCACCAGAGATTATGCTAACCAATTTACCCACCCTCTTCTGGGTTTCTCCCCCTCCAGATGTGAAGAGTAGAGATAGGGTGGGTCAGGTCATGTCGGCTGTGGTTCTAGTGGCAATCCTGGGTGTTCCTCCCAGGATTAATAATAATTTAGGTAACAGTGTTTTTGCTTTTCCTCTCAGCTTTTTTTTTTTCCTGATGATAAATTTTGCGTTCCCCACAAAGCCTCCTCCGAGACCCTCCCTAACAGTTGTTTTTCTGTCCTAGAGTATATCTTGGGCACTGTACACAAAGCCAAGGGCCTGGAGTTTGACACTGTGCACGTTCTGGATGATTTTGTGAAAGTGCCTTGTGCCAGGCATAACCTTGCCCAGCTTCCTCATTTTAGAGTTGGTAAGGACACTGACTGGTACTTTTGACATGTATTTTAGTAGGTTCCAGTTGGTTGCATGTTCCCTCTGAGTGCCTTAACTTCATGTGTTCTCTTGCCGTGGTCCTTTTAGAAGGAACCAAAAACAATACCATTAATCTAAACTCTTGATTATTAATGCTGAGGTTTATAGAAAAGGCTAACTTCCAGAGGGTGTTCCTCTCTCCGGGGTGTCTTCCTTCTCTGTGATAATGTAACACATTTCCTCATTCATCTGAGTGAGCCCACTGGGAAGTGGGAAGGGAAAGCGCATAGGTACCAGCAGACTTGGGTCCAGCTCTGGCACTTGATTCATACTGGCCCCACATGGATGAGCGACTTTTCCTCTGTGAGCCTCAGTTTCTCCATCCACCTCTTGGGTGTATGGACGACGTGTATCTGCATCCATCAGGGACATTGCAGGTGTGGTACGAGTTAACATAGTTTAGGATTTATGGTCGAGCTAAAAAAGAAAAGAAAAAAACCCCAGCATTTCTTGCTACTCGTCTGTGAGGTCCTTGTTTATTTTTATGGTTGCTATTTGTAAGAAAATTGTGTATATACAGCCAGAAAATGTAGAGAGATATTTTTGGGGTTGAGTATATTTGAATGAAAACATATGGTTCAGAGAGAGGCTTTGAGCTGACTGTGTTTCCTTTCCTTTAGAGTCATTTTCTGAGGATGAATGGAATTTACTGTATGTTGCAGTAACTCGTGCCAAGAAGCGTCTCATAATGACCAAATCACTGGAAAACATTTTGACTCTTGCTGGGGTAAGAGGAACGGGAAAGCCCGACTTACTTCACGAGCATTTGAATGCTGTTTGGTTTGAGGAATCGAGCTGGCTTTCACAGGCTTTCGGATCCAGATGTTGGGTGGTTTCCTGGGTGTATAGAAGCCAACTGCTTGTGCACGAAGAGTTCCCAGCAGTAAAATAGAGTATGGCTCCTTCCCAGATTCCTCCCTGAAACTTTCACTCAAGGCTAGCACTCTACGTCTTGGAGCCACAAAGTGAAAGCCAGGCAGTCGGTGCTTTTCAGGTTAGGTCAGAAGGTCGCAGTTCATCTCTGTCTGGCTCTTTCCTTCCAGGAGTACTTCCTGCAAGCAGAGCTGACGAGTAATGTCTTAAAAACAGGAGTGGTCCGCTGCTGTGTGGGCCAGTGCAGTAACGCCATCCCCGTCGACACGGTCCTCACCATGAAGAAACTGCCCATCACTTACGTACGTCTGTGCTTCGGGGGTTGGAGGCTGCCATATGCATGGCCTCACTCATAGGCAATGTGCTTACTTACTTGGGCCTTGGGGTAAACCAAAGAGAAATGTGTGTGAGCCTTTCCGAAGAGCTTCTCATGGGTACAAGCCCGGCGGAGGTGAGGGCCGCCCGCATGTCAGGTGGAATAGGCAGGAGTCACCGTGGTCCTTGCTGTCTGGGCCTTGCTGCCTGTCTGGATGTGCTAATAAGCCTTTCCATTGGGGAAGTGAGGGTGGGACTAGAGTTTTGGGGTTTATTTTGTTTTCCTCCGCAGAACCTTGTTCAGTTTTGCTTGGGTGTCATTCTCTCTCTGGCGCTCGTATTTTTTTATTTTTTTAGTTATTTGGTGTTTGGGGCCCAAATCAGAGCCTTGCACAAAGGATGCATAGGCTCCTTCACTCCAGAACCTCGTTCTTCCCTCCATGCTTTTGCTCATCCTGGGACTTGAACTCGACCTCACACTCTTGCTGTGCCCTTTCATCTCAAGGCTGGAGTTGTACCACTTGAGTCACTTCTATCTCTTCATCTCTTGACCAGAGGAAGCCCGGTTACTTCTCAGGGGGAACGTGGTAGAGTGGCGTCTGCGCTAGATGGTAGACTGCTGGGAGGGCTGGTGTCTGTCAGGATCACAGTTCCTGTCACATGGCCTCCACGACGAGAACTCAGCACTTGGGGGTGGGAAGTCCTCGTTGCTAGGTTGTTGTCTTACCTCTTGTTTATCCTGCACCACAGAGCAACAGGAAGGAAAACCAGGGTGGATACCTGTGCCACTCGTGTGCAGAGCAACGGATCGGGCCTTTGGCCTTCTTGACGGCCGCCCCAGAGCAGGTGCGGGCCATGGAACGCACAGTGGAGAACATCGTCCTGCCCAGGCATGAAGCCCTGCTCTTCCTCGTCTTCTGACACGGAGTGGCCTGCGGTGGCTCCACGTGCTGCGGACAGCCAGTGCGGGCTTCCTGCTCACCGGAGACTGGGAGTTCCATCACGGACCATTAGCTGAGGAAGAAGACACCAGCCGGAGTTGGACCTGCCATTTCTCTGTCCCCTACAATAGCCAATTTTCCACTTGCCTGTCCTCCGTGTCTATCAGGTCAGGGGAGTGGGGGAAGTTCTTTTGATATAAAAAAAAGCAAACTACATTTTATGTATTTAAACTTTTATTACAAGGTTTCAATTAAACAGGCATTGCACTGACATGCCACTGTGACACCTAGCTTCAACACTGTCATTTCTGAACTTTCTCCAACTCTCCGTATTTTTTTTGCTTTCAGCAGCATGTTGCTGATCACGTGACCCTCGCCGGCCATTTTTCTGTCACGAGAGGCTGCCCATGAAAAGTTATGGTATGTGTCTGTCATTATAGTGAGCAAGTCACATCAGACACAGAAGACACGTGTTTGCAGTCTCTGACTCAGGCCTTTTTTGTTTGTTTTTTTGAAGGGGGTTGGGGAGTTATGGTCAGTGGAGCTGAACTCAGGGCCTAAGCTCTGTTCCTAGTGCTCTACTGTCAGGGTCCTTCATCCCCAGTCCCTCTCGACTGGGAGGGATGGGGAAAAACACACCCCGATGAGTCCAAGCCGTGAGAGGAGAGGGCCCACTGTCCTCCCGCACTCAGCCTTCCTTCCCCGGAGCGCGAACAGAGACGCCACGCAGCTTCATCAAGGCAGGAAAATCTCTCTCCCTCCAATAAAACCCCCTCCTGGGGCAGTCCCTCCAGCGAATATACCCTCACTCTAGGTCTCAGCAGAAAGGGATAAACAATAACACATTTGTAACCAATGGTAATCAAGTAAGTCTTGCTCCTTGCCTTGTCTCAGCAGGAAGTTATTAGACATGGGGTTACTCGGCCCCCAATATTCTACCATTTCTGGTTTTCTGGTGGTTAGAGATGAGTCTCATGGACATTCCTGCCAAGGCTGGCTTTGAACGTCGATCCTCAGATTTCAGCCTTCTGAGTAGCTAGGAGCTTAGGTGTGAGCCGTCAGTGCCTGGCTTACTCGGGTCTTTATGTCCCCTAACTGGGCTGGGCTTTCTAATACAGGATGGTCACTTGAATGACCAGTTGCCTAGCAACTTCGTTGCCTAGCAACTTTCCAAGTACCTTGTTTTGATATTACCATTAATGCATGGGAAAAGATCTCTGTTGGTTGGCCTTACAAAGGGTAACAATGTATGTCAGTTTTTGGTGGTCCTTTTTTGATGGTTCTGCTAACCAGGCATTTTCTATTCCTGAACCAGTTAGTCTTTTGGAACAGTAGTTCTCTAACATCTGAAAGAGAAAGGAGGGAGGATGGGGTAATGAATACAGGTGTGTGCATTGTTAAATAATTGATCCTGTTTCTTGCTGTTCTCATGATTTTTCAACCTATTTCCTGGTTCTGTCTTAACTCTTGCACCTGGTAGAATTTTTTTATGCCTCTTATACTTCCTGAGTCAGTTTACCCTCGCTGTCCTGCCTTAGGATTATAGGCATGGGCCTAGAGCATTTTTTGGTAAGACACTTTGCATAACTATTGATTCTCCATGTCTGATAAAGCCGAAGGTGAGTAGGAGCTGAAGAAAGACACATTCCTATAGATTAGACTCAGCACAGCTAGACTGGGCAGAGAGAAGACACAACCTTAGAGAGGGATTTTCTTAAATTTTTAAATATAAGAGATTTGAACAGATACACATATTGAGTAAAGGAGATTGAAGGTACCAGGAGAGAGACTGGTGGGAGAGCAAGTGGGATTCGAATATGAAAAGCCAAGGAAAAAGGCTACATGCACATTGTAAGGGGATGAGGAGGAAGTTTAGGTAGCCCTAGCCCAATCATTGCATTTCCCAACGAAGTCAGAAGATCATCCATTCGGGATTGGCACTGTGGCTCCAGTGGTAGACATTAGTCTTGAGCTGAAGAGCTCAAGGACAGCACCCAGGCCCAGGGTTCAAATCTCATGACTGACCAAAAAAAAAAAAGGAACAGATAGGATGGCAGAAGCCAATGTAAGGCACAGGGGTCATCAGGCAGCACCAGTGATGAGCTTTTGAACAGGCAGCATTTTCTTCTCCAGAAGCACGGATGTGAGAGCAGCCGCATCAGTGTTTAGACTGGTAAGCAGGAAAAGTGGGTGCAAGTGAGACAGCCTGTCCAGAAAGCCACGTAATAATATCAGCTGTACCCCACCCCCCTCCAGCACACCCATCCTACAGTACCATCTGCTCTGCTTTTGAGCAAGAAGCTAGATTGAAAGGTCAGCTGGACACCTAGTCAGACTTCTGACCTAATATTTTTTTTTATCAAGCCTGATCCTGAACCTCTGGATTTTTAGGAATGAGACATACACTGAGAGACTGTAAGCCAATTGCTTTGTATTTTTAGTGAGTGAGTATAGTTAAAGCTGACTAAAAAAGAGTTCCTGTAACTTTGTTGCTATGAACATAACCTTAGTTTTACATAGGATGGCAGCTCTCTGTGCCCTCACGCAAAGAGTGCCCTTGTCCTTGTTCACAGGGCAGTTTCCATTGTAGATTCTCCAAGAGAATCTCCAACTCCCAGACCTGGGTGTCTCCATATTCCTCATCACCGGTGGTGTTTGCATATTTGACGTCTATAGTGCCCTGGCCTAAGACAGATGGAAACCAGCAGACCTCCAAGAGGCAGATGAGAGCTCGCTTAAACATCTCAGTTTTTTATTCAGTTACTCATTTGATGTCTTAGTGATTTCTCAGACTTGGAATATTCATAATGTAGCTCTTTTCTTCACACTCCCACCCCTACCACCACCATATCCCCAACCGGTTCCTTCAGAATCAAGATATTTGGGGCTACGATTAACCCCAAAGCACAACTCCCAAAGGTATCAGAAAATGTAATGATCTCCTATAGAAGTTGAGAGGAAGTGGGGGTGGGGGAGGAGGAGAGGCCAGGAGAATCATATCAGGTGCTTAGCATTGTGCTAAGAATCCAGTCACTCTCTTCCTGTCATCTTTTCTGTTTTTCCCCAGCTGGATTCCTTTGTGACCTGTATTTCCAAATTGGTGTTTAGACTTGACAGCAGCAGAAGGATTAAGCTCATCTTGTGTGTCTGAGTAGCAAGAAAGCCATTCCCCTGCAGTCTCTTCCTCTGACCTCTGGTCAGAATTAAAGTCACCTGACCACTCTTTAGCCAATCATTAGCAAGGAGAAATGGCTTTACTCATTAAGGAAAATCCTTCAAGGTGTCTTACTACTCCCTTTTCTCCTTCCTAATGTCTAGAAGATGGAAAAAGGAAAGAGTCTTTTGTTTGTTTACCAAGGGAAATCAAGGCAAAATAGAAAAGATAAAGCCTAGTCAGTCTTCTTCTTGACAATGTTGTGGCAAATGGGAAATAAGGGAGGAAAAGGAAATGGAAATTATTATGATTATGATTATTTTGCCAACTGAAGTGTTAATAACTATAGAACTTTTCAGCAACTCTGAAAAATATGGCAGGTGGTCACAAGACCACCATACTGTAACAAGCGCAAGCAGCTGCGAGGAGAGGGTACCTTGGATTCTGATGACTTGCAGAAGTGGGGAAGGGCACGCAGGGAGCATGGGAATCAGGTGCTGTGCCCATGTTTCACCCCCCCCCCAAATGCTCTCCCTCTAGGAAGGAGGGTTGTTAGTGGTTTACGATCAGGATGACTGCTCTCTAACCCCACCCCATGCCTGGCAGTGTTCAGACTCTGGCATTAGTTGGTTTCTATGGTTTGGGGAGGGTCAACTTCTAACTACTAAGGAATTTTCTTGCTTTTTATAAAATAAGGAGGTAGAAGCCAGGCACATGACTCATGCCTGTAATCCTAGCTACTCAGGAGGCTGAGATCCGAGGATCACAGTTCAAAGCCAGCCAGGACACTAAAGACCCTGAGACTCTTATCTCCAATTAACCTCTAGAAAATGGAAAGTGGCGCTGAGGCTTAAGGGGTAGGATGGTAGCCTTGAGCTGAAGAGCTCAAGAATAGCGCCCAGACCCAGAATCCAAACCCCATGACCGACCAAAAAGAAAATGAAATAAAGAGGTAGGGTTTGGCCTATGATTTTAGAAACATAAACAGCAAAGAAAGAAAAAGAGAACACAGGGGAACGAGAGAATGTGTCTACTGTGTGTAGCTGGGCCCAGATTAGCCATAGCTTTTGATTAGATCACATTCCTTCTCACATGGAAGTAGTTCCTTCTCCCTGATCTTTGCGAGCTCTAGGCAAGAGAACCCTGCACAAAGAAAACTTAAATGTAATCATCTTGGACTGAGCTTTCTCATCTTTTTTGTTTTTGGAACATTTTTCCATGGAGCATTTTTTTATTGAAAAATAGATATTTTATTTATACAAGGCACTTTTGAAATATAAATCATATGCTATAGGTAGATATGACAGACAAGTAAGTATAAATATAAATGTATACATACACTCAAAACATCACTGAGCACAGTTTGCTTCTGAATCCTTAAATCGGGGAGTTATCAGCCCATTATACTTCTGCCTTTCTCAGTTCCTTTTTTCATCTCTTGTTGTTATTGTTGTTGTTTGCAGTCCTGGAGCTTGAACTCGGGGACTGAGCACTGTCCTTGGGCTTTCTCAAGGCTGGCACTCTACCACTTGAGCCACAGCACTATTTCCAGCTTTTTCTATGTATGTGGTACTAAGGAATCGAACCTGAGTCTTTGTGCATGCTAGGCAAGCACTCTACCACTAGGCCACACTCGCAGCCTCTCAGCTCCTTTTTGACACCTGCACAGCCCTGGCAACAGAGGCTCTAGGATCCTAAGTGTTCCTAGCTGTCTTTCCTGGTAACATCCCCCATGCCAGGAAGCCGTGGGATTCACTGGAGGCCTCCAGTACATTCTCCTGTCAAGTGTAGAGACAGAATAGTCATGTGGATGAGCAGTCCTGAGTCAAGGTCAGAGCCAGGTCCAAGGCTTTCCCGGAGGCCCCTTCCACTGCTCAAACCTTGGGAACCTGCCAAGCTTGCAGCATCCATCTGTGAGCCATGCAAGAGGAAAGATGACACGTGGGGCCTTACTGGCCCTGGTGGGTCTTTTCCTGGCACTTGGCCCCATGGGTGTCTTTCAGTTGCTCTTTATGGAAAGCAGAGCTAGGCGCCTTCTCTCCAGACATAGCCGGGCTGGCTTCCCATCTCAGAGGTCAGGCGGCTCGGCTCCCGTTCCCTTGTCTCTGGCCAGTCCCGCAGCCATTGGCATCACTTCCATGGGTTCCATATCAGGCGCAGATGACTGGGAAGTTGGCCTGAAAAGGAGATGATTCAGCGGTAAGAGACGAGGAGTGCCTGCAAGTCAGTCTACATTCATTCATTTGCACATTTGTCTTTACAAAAGTAAGTTCTTATTACAAGGGTGATGTGCCGAGGGTTACAGTTACGTCTATCAGTTAATGTATTTCTAGGGGATGGGAGTGTGGCCTGGGTTCAATTCCCCAGAACCACATACACAGAAAAGGCTGGAAGTGGCACTGTGGCTCAAGGGGCAGAATGTTAGCCTTGAGCAAAAAGTGTCCAAGGACAGTGCCCAGACCCTGAGTTCAAGCCCCAGGACTGGCAAAAAAATATATACATATTTCTTTTTGGACAACGATGTCACCCCTCACTATATATTTAGACATCCACACATACATGTATATATATGTATGTATATATTTATGTATGGGTGTATATATGTTTGTGTGTTTTATGTTTACATTTGAATTAAAGGCCTACTTGCTAAGCAGGCTTTCTACCACTTGAGCCACTCAGCCAACTCAGTTGGTTATTTTCAAGACAGGGTCTTGCTTTATACCTTCGCTGGCCTGAGTTAGGATCCTCTTATGCATGCTTCCTTTGATGCTGGGATGACACGTGCATGCCACTGCCCCAACCACTGCTTAAGGTAGGCTTGCAAACATTTAGGCTTGGCTGCCCTAGAACCACAACCCCCCAAGTAGCCAGGATTACAAGCTTGAGCTACATGTCTGGGTTTGTTTGCTTGGTTGTCTATTTTTTTGTTTGTCCGGAATGGACTCAGACCCGTTATAGAGTCCCTGCTGGCCTCCTATCTGAGATCTTCTTGCCTCAGCCTCCTGAGGATGCTTCTTATGAGTAAGTCTGTACAGTAGCAAGTGGGTTATATTAGACATCAGGTAAAAATTAAGCTGTCATAATTTTTAAATTGCTATAATGTTTACCACTAGGGACTTAAAGTTTAGCTACAAGAGCTCATGCTACAGAAGGATCCGGAGCAAGTACATCAGCTGGCTGCTAAGTGATGGAAGGACAAAGGCCAATAGGCCATTTCAGCTCTTAATAAAAGTGATTTTAAAAATGCCTAAAGATTACGGGGGGAAACAGTGAAATGTCAGCAGGTAGCACAAACTTGTCAGAATTCCAGTGATTCGGAGTGAAAAATTAAGGTGGGCATGAATGAGGACATGCACATGTCAAGACAGCATTTGAAAAATGTGTTTGTGAATGCCTGATAAGAGGAAATGCTTCCCAGAGCTTCTGCTAGATGGGCTCCCTGCATCCTCGCCTGGCTCTTGCTGTCCCATTTGGGGCTTGTGCTCTGAGAACCATGGGATGTAAACAGTGCCTGGGTTCTGCTGGGCCCAGTCAGCAGATCCAGAGCAGGGCTGAGTATGACAGGCTATGGCAGGAAAGAGCCATGTTGCATGGAGTGCATCCTGGAATGGCAGGACATCCCTCTTCTGGTGAGAAGGAAGAGGGGGGTCCTGCCATGCCACTCACCTTGCTCTGATGCACCACACCAGGAGAAACAGCAGACACACTCCACAAGCCAGGGTGATGGACGTGGAGATGGCGACTGGAAAAGAACAGACGTGAGCAGTGACCGTGTTAGTGGAGAATGCATTCATTCATTGCCAAGGCTCAATCACTTGTAGGCAGTGTGCATCCTTGCAAAGAGGTCCCACTTGCTTTAGTTTGAGCTCTTCCACATCTGAGCAGAACCACGTGCCAACATTGCCAATTCAGACTGCCCCCATGCCTCTGTGCCACATCCCTGCTCCTTGTCCTTCTTGGACAAAGAGCCCAGAGTGATGGGCAGGAATGGTAATAAATCAGGAGAGAGGGGAAGAGGCTCTAGATCAAAGCTGGATGATGAGGGAGGCAAAGCACAGCCCCATCCTTCAATTAATAGTTATTGGATTACAGATGTTAAAAGAGAATTTTTACATTCCATCCAGCAATTTTTAAAGAATATTTGATCCACAAACTAGAGAACAAATGACAGGTGATAGCCTACAATCAAATACTTGGAAGGTCTTTATAGAGAATTTCACTGCAGTTTCTAGGTTGGCAAGCTTTTGATTAATAAAGAATGTAAACAATCACAAGTCCAAAGAGTAGGCTGGTGACGTAAAATGAGGGCAGGTCCATGCATGGAATAGTATGTAGCTGATAGAAGGGGTGTGTTCACATATGCTGTGGAGAACTTCCAAGCAGTTCCATTAAATGAGGGCAGGCCACTGCTCTCAGCATCCTCTCTCGGTGTTGTGTTTTTACACAGCACAAAAATCTCCTTCCGTTCTTGAGGGATGTTTGAGTGGGCAGAGGGACTTTCGGCTGTACACCCTTTCACAACTTGATTTCTAGGCCATGTGCAAAATAGTATCAGATTCAAAAACAAATTATGAAATACTGTGGAAAGATTAATGTAGGATGTGTCTAAGGCAAAGGAAAAATTCACTTGGCTACTGTTCTTCTAAATCATGAACATATTTTTGTTCCCACATCCTTGACATTACATGCTGGGTTTTGTTTTGTTTTGTTTTTCAATAAAAATAATCCCCAGGGAGCCTTTTTCTCTCTAGTGGCTTACAGGGCAGAGCCTAGCAAGCATGGGGTCCTGGGTTCGATCTCTAGTGCTGCCAAAACAAAACCCAAAGCCATTGTATTTGTACAGGCATTCTAAAAATGAGTCTAGTGCCTGTGGCTCAAGCCTGGGCTCAAAGCCCAGACAGAAAAGTTCATGAGACTTAACCAGCAAAGGCCCTGAGTTCAAGCCCCAGGACACACACACACACTCACTCACTCACTCATGGTAGCAGCACCCCAGCAGTTTCCACTGTGCTGTGAGTAGCTGAACCATGAGGACATTCTGAGTCAGCATCCCGCTGGGTTAGGATGAACAGTCCTGTCAAATGGAGAATCCCTGCCGCTATGCGCCTTCTGATCTGACAGCCCTCTGGCCACCAGCGCTGGGGAGGAGGAAAGGTACTCACCAGTGGCCTTGGACTGGCTGTATGTGTGGTCACCTGCGGAGGAGAGGGGGGCATCAGGGCTGGAGGCCCAGGGCATTGGCTTCCACCAGCAATGGACGGCTTGGCTCCCATCTCTCAACCTCAGGAGACACGCAGCTGGCACAACCAGACTCACCGGGGCACACAACCAGCAGGGTGAGTCACTGAGGTGCTTGCTGAGCCTCGCCTTACAGGAAGGCCAGGGCCACCTCCCCACGTGTGGTTCTGGACTCTAGAGGGCTCCCCTCCACCTCCCAGCACAGGAGAGAGGCCAGGCCACGAAGCTGGAGCGGGCAGGAGGCAGGAGGACTGTTTGGTCCGCCTTGACCGCAGATGAAATGGCACCGAGGCACTGGGTCACCTAGCGCCAGCTCTCGCCCCACGCGTCAGAGCAGCGAGCGGGAGCACTCCCCCCTTCCTGCGGGCTGACCTGGTGTCCCGCCGGAGGTGGAGGGCAGGAGCTCCTGGGCCTTGGCTGTGGTCTGAGATAGGGCCTGGGAGGACTCATAACTGCCTAGCCCTGTGCCTGCTGGGGGAGGCGATGGAGAGCCGGGGACAAGAGCAGTATCCATGGCAACCGTAGTGTCTGACTTGGGACACCAAGTTGTTGGTTCTGTAGGAAATTCTAAGACAGAACAGAAAGATTCAGACTGGCTCACGCTGGACCTCACGACCTGTGCGGTGGCTGCACCAAGCCAGTGGCACGGGACTGGCCCTGGAACCAGTTTATATACATCAAGGTGCGGATAAGGAATCATTGAGCTTTGAGTAGATGCAGCTATTTCCTGGACAAGGATACACTTAAACTTTGGCTGGACAACACAACTGGAGGTTTATTAGCCAAAAGTAACTTCCTTTCTTCCCTTCCCTTCTCTTCCCTGGCCCCCCTCTCTTCTTTCTATCTCCCTTCCTAACTAACCCAGGGCCTAGCCTGAGTTATTATCCTTAGCTTTTTCTCTCAAGGTTGGTACACTACCACTCCAGCCCCCTCCACTTCTGTCTAGTTAGATTGAAGCGTCTCACCGACTCTCCTGCCTGGTCTGGCTTCAAACTACCATCTTCAGATCCCAGTCTTCTGATATTATAGGCACGAGCCACCAGTACTCAGCTCAAATTTTCTCAACCTCAAGAAAAAGGCTGAGGACATTGAGCTGGAAGATTGCCTAAGCCTCAGCTGAAATACGAGCACTGGGACTTCATGCCTTGCTTCAAGAACCATAGCTGTGTTAACTTGCTCCTACCTGAGGACTGGGGGAAAGAACTCTTCCACGGGTCCCTCTTATTGCTGTGCATTTTGCCAAGGAACCTGGTGTCTCTCTGTCCAGACTATGTTCTCAAAGATGTATATTGCTGTGAGAACCTTGGAAGACTGAGGACAGAGCCACCTTCTGGAGCAAAGAGCAGACATAACTGCTGCCAGTTAGAAAACCTTCACAGGCCCATCCATCCCTGCCGCCTGCAACAAAGGATTGCAACAAATATGGATTGCCCATGGTGTGTGAAAGCTTTTTATCTTTCCCAGGGGTGACAGTGACATTGAGGCAGTCAAGTGAGGTTAAATCTCAGACCGTCACCAGTTTTTTGTTTATTTGTTTTTGCCAGTCCTGGGGCTTGAACTCAGGGCCTGGGCACTGTCCTTGGACACTTTTTGCCCAAGGCTTAGCGCTCTGCCGCTTGAGCCACAGCACCACTTCCATCGTTTTTCTGTGTATGTGGTACTGAGGAATCAAACCCGGGGCTTCACGCTAGGCAAGCACTCTACCACTGATACACTCCCAATCCCTTTACCCAGTTCTTGACAAGTAATGTTTATAAGTAAATTTGGCGTGACATAGTCATAGAGAAGTCTAACCTACTCTGAAGTGCACACATATATGCAATCTGCATGTCATAAGTTCCTTTTCAAGAAGGTTTCACCACTGCAAATTCATCTTCTCTTGAGTTGAATGGGAAGTTTGCTCTCTTGGCTAAGCTTGCGGTAGAGCACGCACGGTGGTCCACACATCTGAGGACTGACGGGGTGGGGGATGGGAAGATCTGAAATGTCCTACCTTGTCCGGGAGGGGAGGGGCTCTCTGGTTGTGGGGTCACCTTTGTAGTCACTACTATGGAGGGTGACACTGGTCTTTGGTGAGTCAGGGAGGGGTCTCCTAGAAAGAGGATAATCACATGGTGTTTAGATCCTCGGGGGTGAAAACTAGAGTGGCTTTAAATCTGGAAGTAATTTTTTTTTTGCCAATTCTGGGCTTGAGCTCAGGGCCTGAGCACTATCCTTGGGCTTCCTCAAGGCTAGAGCTCTACCACTTGAGCCACAGCACCACTTCCGGCTTTTTTTCTATGCATGTGGTACAGAAGAATTGAACTCTGGTCTTCGTGCATGCTAGGTAAGCACTCTACTACAAGGCCAAACTCCCGGCTTGGAAATAAATTTTTTTTTAAAGTGATGTGTGCAATGCCGGGCACAGTGGCTCACACCTGTAATCCTAGCTACTCAGGAGGCTGAGATCTGAGGATCATGGTTCAAACCCAGCCCGGGCACTAAAGTCCACCAATTGACCACCAGAAAATCAGCAGTGGCACTGTGGCTCAAGGGGTAAAGCACTAGCCTTGAGCTGAAGAGCTTAGGGACAGTGCCCAGGCCCAGAGTTCAAGCCCCATGACTGAAAAAAAAATGATGTGTACCTTAACAATGGAGATAACTGATGGCAGGTTAAAATCACAAGGTCAAATGCCAAGGCAGACCAAACTATTTTTCCCCTAGCATCTCTTGAGAAGAGTGCATAGGGTGAGCATCACAGTTCTTTTCCTTTTGACTACAATGATGCCTATATTAGTCCAATTTTATAATCTTGGCTACTCATGGGAAAATAAATAACTCAGTAGCTTCCATTGTTTGGGACTCTTTTAATGCCTTTGAGATTCGGAAAAATAATGTAGATAGTTTCTAGTGGTTAAGAGGCCAGGCCATCAGTCACCTGGACCAAATGAAACCTAAAAGTTCCTGCGGTCTATGAGTTCTAAAGTTCTGACCAAAGTTGGCTGTGGCTGTAATCTCAGCTATGTGGGAGATATGGAATGGAAATATTACACTTTGAAGCCAGTCATGGCAAAAAACTACAGAGACCCCATCTCAACCAACAGCCATACAAGGTGCTTTCATCTTAGCTATGAAGGAATAGCCCTGGAATAAACAGAAACCCCTGTTGCTCAAATAACTAGAACAGAAAGGTGTAGGTGTGGGTCAAGTAGTGGGACCTGCCTAGAAAGAGCAAGGCCCTGACTACCACCCCAAACTTCCTGATTCGAGATTCTTTCTTCTCCTACCCTGCTCTGTTTAGAGATTTTTAGCTGTTTTCTAGCCTGGATTCATTCACCTATAGGATGTGGAAAATTTGAGAAAACGTAACTTTCCCAAAGGGTGGAGGGGGAGTCCTGATTTTTCCACTTCCAGTTTCCATATTCCTGGTTAGTGCTGGCCTTTCTGGGCTTTTCGTTTGACCTATAGTCAAGGTCGAGGGGTGCTCTGACCCCACCCCCACCCCAGCCCTCTGATTCCTGGCAGAACCCCAGTTTTCTGCCCTTTGGGAAGGACGAATCCAAGGGGTTAATCTCACGTCACACATTGCTGAGAAAAGCTGGCTTTTCCCAGAGTTCCAAGCAGAAGGACTTGGTTGTACAATGGCCACCTCTAGGCCCCTGGCTTCTGGAGGAGCTAGGCATCTTTGTAAATGTCCAAGGAGAATGGACCTAGCTGCTGCTGGACACAGAGTACTTGTTAAATCAGAACTGTCTTAGAAGAACATAGGTAAACCCTTATTTATTTTCCTAAAGGACGGAAGAAAGGGGCAGAACTGGGCTTATTATTCTTGGAAATAGCACCAAATGGCTCTCTTCCAACATTGTTAGGCTTTTCCTAAGATGGTTATTCGGTTCTAGGTGATTCAGGAAAGAAGATTCTTGCAAGTGCTTCTCATCCTTGCTCTTGAACATTGGCTGGGCGCGATGTGACTAAGACATTAGGAATTTGGCTTTGGGTTCCTTTCCAGGCCCCCCTCCCTATTCTGGTCACCAATGGACAAGGCAGATGTCTACTTCCCTGCAGTCTGTAGCCTCATGAGAAGTCGGAATCTCTCTCTGGGAGGTAAGCCTTCCTCTGACCACACAGCTTCGTGGGGGCCAGTCTTTTTCCTGCCCCCTCTAAACAAGGTTGGACGCTGTAACAGTTAATATTTACAAATCTCTTCTTAATCCACAGTGGAGGCATTTGTTCACCTGCTGGATGTTCAACCCAAGTTCACAAAGGTTATGGACCTTACCCAGAGCCTCGAGGTGATACATGGCAGAGCCAGGATTTGAACTCAGAACTGCCTAGCCACAGTACCCATGGATTTCTATGAGGATAGAGCTCATAGTGCTCCAGTGGCATACTGAGTCTCAGATTTAAGCACAGATCTCTAGAGCTGGGCAGGGGCCTGTGTGGTGAGCAACTACTTACGGATGCATTTCAGACTGGGAGTTGTCCACTGGGCAATGTTTGTGGTCTCGTTAAGCAGGCACTCGATCAGGCTGGACGTACCGGCTTTCCGCTTGAAACCAGAGTTACAAACATACCGTTCCCTGGAGTTCACGTGGTAACTCTTGATGTGGATATCTGCGTTTTCCACAGACACGGGGCTCGGACACATGGCACCTGCAAAGTGCATGAGAGAGGACAGGGGAAGAGATCTCAGCTTGTCAAACCACTCTCCAGGGAACCATGCAGAACAGCAAATAACATTTGAGCCAGAATCCTGGGGCTCTGTCAGACAAACTCTAGCCTCCAAGTATGTAGGAGGTGATCAAAAGGGAACTCAGCCTCTAGAAACCATCTACAAGCTCGACAGCGATGCCAGCCAGCCAACACGGGTACTGGAGAGTCATGAATGCTCCCCATTCTCCCTCCCTCCATTTCCCATCCATCTCCAGGCCCTCAATATTTCTCAAATACGCCTAGCTCCGTCTATCTCCCCCTCCCCCTCTCCCCCCACCATGCCACGCCACCAGGCCAAATAAGCAAGTTTGTTTGTGACAATATCGCATGGCAATTTATTTCTGTTACTCTTATTACTATCTGAATGGTAATAGTTCAGATCTGTCACCTTACATCCCTTCCCCTAAGCCTTTGGTCATCTCCACAAGGCAGCCAGCATCATCTCTAGGAATTCAAACTTGGTAACTTTGGTGTCGGGCTAGGAACGGAGTTCATGAACAGAACATTTGTCTAGCACGCACAAGGCGCTGGCTTCAATCGCCAGCATCAAGGGATCACTTTAGCTTTCCTTGGCTGCCTGATGCTCCTAGAACAAACACAGAATTCTTAAGGAATCTTCAAAGCTCTGTTCGACCCTTCCCTGCCTGCCCCTCTAGCTCTTTCCCCTGGCCACCCAGCCTTTGCTTCTCATTGTGTGCTCTATCCCCACTGCTCCTCTGGCTATCTCCCCTCCCCGCCTCTATCCTTCCATGCTGCCTGCCCACCTGCCCAGTAGGCCGGCTGCTTCACTGCAGTGTCCTTTCCCTCTCCAACCTTTCCCCAGTTCATAATTAAGATATTACGATCACACCATTAGTGTATAGATCTTGCTGTCGGCACACTGACTTCTGGGATGAGCAGGCTATAGCTTAGGCACCCAATACTGTAGCTGTAGAATACTGTTTAAAAGAATGAGGAATTAGAGCTGTGGCTCAGACTGTAGAGTACCAGTCTTGAGTGAAAAAACTTAAGCAAGAGCTTGAGATCCTGAGTTCAAACCTGCCCAGCATTGCATGCAGTCATAGCACAAACTGTACCAAAACAGGACAGGATTCACTGTCAATGTGCAGGTCCCATGATTTGTTTTTTTTTACAATGAAAAGTACGTTCTCTAGCTCCCAGATACGTAAATACATAGTGTTTGCCTTTCGTCTGCAGCTTTCCCTCTGGAGTTTGTTCATGCTAGTCTCACTGAGGGCTAAGCTCAGTGGCATTCATTATTTCCCCGAGCCAGGTGTCATGGTAAGGGAAGTGCTGTCCAGGTTTCCCCCTGCTGGAGGAAGATGTTTTGACTACAGCACAGCTGATGGAATGTGAACATGGAGCAGATACTAGATGGTGGTTTAGCACCAAGACCAAAGGTCCTGTGGTGTGCTGTGATCACATGGAAGAGTCCAACGCTGTCCTGAGGAATATCTACTGAAGGAGATATTCCTTCAGAAAGGGTGTGTGGTTCCCAGCTTCCTTGAAATTGGTTCAGAAGAGAATTTGTATATATAAGAAATAGATGTGGGTAGGGAGGGGGGATGTTAAACACACATGGTGCAAAATTAAACAGTGGATCCGGATAAGGCATATTCGTGCTGTTGTTGCTTTTTTATTGTAACGTTTGAGGTTAAACCTGAATCAAGGAGTGAGGAGGCAAATAAAAAGCACTCAATGACTGGTGGAGTCAACTTGCTAAAGAGCGCATGTGTTGAAAAGTTCATCCTCAAAGTTATATATTAATGGTATTTGGAGGTGGGACCTATGGGGGTAATTAAGGCTAATTAATTCATCAGAGCTGAAGAGCTCAGGGACAGTGCCCAGGCCCAGAGTTCAAGTCCCATGACTGACTCTGTTTCTGTTCTCCCACTCGTGCCTGGTCCTTTTGTTCTGTCCTTGTCACAGCTCATACTCACATTCTAGGCCAGCTCCTCCCCAGAGCCCTCCACTGCCTTCTGTATTCAGGGCCTAGTGCATTCATCCAGCTTTCCAGCTACCTTTGCCTCAGTTTTTCCCTACAATCTGATACTTAATTGCACAAAATTATTATTTTAAATTATTTACTTTTGGAAAGCCAGGCACCAGTGGCTTTTCCCTATAGTCCTACCTATTCAGGAGGCTGAGATCTGAGGGTCCCAGTCCAGCAAAAAGCAGGAAGTGGAACTGACTCAAGTGGTAGAGTGCTATCCTGAACAACAATAACAACCAAAAAAACCTCAAGGACAGCACCCAGGCTCTGAGTTCAAGCTCCAGGACTGGGACGTATACACGCACGCGCGCGCGTGTGTGTGTGTGTGTGTGTGTGTGTGTGTGCGCGCACACACAGTTCTACAGAAGCTAGCCATCTCTCAGCATCTCCCTCCTTAACTCTGGCTAAACTGGTCAGGTCAGCCTTTCTCTAGTAGTCATTTCTCCTCTTTTACCAGAAGACTGAGTTTGCCACATACTTTAACAGGAATCCCCAGGGACTTTCCTGGAAAAGCATACAAAGAGCTGACTGTTGGTGAAGAATAAAGCGTGTTTTCCTGGTTAGTAATTACCTGAGGTGAACAAAACTTCCCTTGCCACAATAGCAAAGTGAGAATCTATGATAAACAAAGAACAAAAACAAAAACCTGGGGGGAGGGAAATGGGGACAGAAACATGAGAAGGGGTATCAATGTGTGAGAAGTAATGCGCCTCCTACCTGAGGAATGTAACTGCAACCCCTCTATATATTATCCCAGCAATTAAAAAACATAAACGGTGAAACAAAATGAGGCAATGAAATGAAAGATATTTTGCGACAAATGTCAACCATTTAGATTCTTAGTATATAAACAGCTCTTATCGATTAAATACAAACATAAATATCCTAGTGAGATAAGAAGCGAGGACTGTAATGGCTGATTCACCAAAGAAGCAATAGCTAAAGCTCTGTGCATTCCAGAAGTTTCCAAACCCCAGGGACTCATCTTCATGAGAATTCCTTGAACTTGGCTCTTTAAGGGTTTTATGCCAGCGCTCCTTCCATTTAGATGAGGAGAATCGCATGTGCTTCATCTAAGTGGAAGGAGCCTCTGTATCAGCTCTGTCTATCTTTGGTCAGATGTGTCACTAAGTACTTCATTCATTCTTTCCTTCCTTAATTCCTTCTTTCCTCCCTCCCTCCCTCCTGCTTCTCCTTCTCTTTCTACTACTTCCTCCCTCTCCTCCTCTATCTACCCCCTTCCTTCCTCCCTTCCTTTCTTTTTTCTTCCCTCCTTCCTTCCTTCTTTTCACATTTTGGGAGTTGAACCCAGAGCCCTACACATGCTAGGCTATGTGTTCTACCATTTTAGGCATGCCCTTTTCCCCTCCTCCTCCTCCTCTTCTCCTCCTCCTCCTCCTCCTCTCCTCCTCTTCTCCTCCTCCTCCTCCTCTTCTCCTCCTCCTCCTCTTCTCCTCCTCCTCCTCCTCTCCTCCTCCTCCTCCTCCTCTTCTCCTCCTTTTCCTCCTCCTCTCCTCCTCCTCTTCTCTTCCTCCTCCTCTTCCTCCTCCTCCTCTTCTTCTTTTTTTCTTTTTCTTATCATCATCATCACTATTATTGAGGTAAGAGTTTTACTAACTTTGAGCTGGCTTACACATTTCCATTTCTTGTCTCTGCCTTTGGAGTTACTAGGATAACAGGTATGTACAACCATGCCTGGATTACTATTTTAATATTTTTACATGCCAATGCAAATGGTATCATTTTTATATTTCCTATTCTGTGTCACTGGCTTGATATATGTTGATTTGCATCCTTATACTTTTTTCAGTTTATGTGTTGGCATTTGTATGTATACCCAACTTGCTGAGCTATTTCTTTTTTTTTTTTTTTTTTTTTTTTTGCCAGTCCTGGGCTTGAGGTCAGGGCCTGAGCACTGTCCTTGGACTTTCTCAAGGCTAGAGCTCTACCACTTGAGCCTCAGCACCACTTCTGGCTTTTTTCTATGTATGTGGTACCAAGGAATCGAACCCGGGTCTTCATGCATGCTAGGCAAGCACTCTACCACTAGGCCAAACTCCCAGCCGAGCTATTTCTTCTAATAGCATTTTTATACTTGTTTATGGAGGTGATCATGATGAATTGAGTGTATTTTAACTTCTTTTTTATATCACTAACCATAAGTCCTGGATGCATTTTTTCCAGAGTTTGCTTTATAGTCTATAGTTCTCAGAATTGCTCTCCAGGTGACATTACACCATGTCACACACACAGATAAACATCCTAAACTGGCGGGGAGTTTGGCGTGGTGGTAGAGTGGTTGGAGCCCTGAGTCTACCACTAGGCCAAACTCCCGGCCGTTGGTACATCTTTTGATTGGTAAATGATAATACCTATCTATTCTCTGGAACTCCGTCTGTCAGATCTGCCATGTAAGCAAGTCACATCTTGTCTACAATGCCACTTAAAATTCCTCAGAAATGGTGGGCAGGTCACTGCTCTGGCAATCCTCACAATTCTAAGCCCCGTCTTTGCTCCTGGAAGTTACTTTTACAAGTACAGATATTGGAATAGATGAAGTAACAGAAAATGGAGCTAACTTCAGATTCTGGGATTTTCAAATCTCTCAAATAGCCAGTAAACAAACAAACAAATGGGAACGACCATTTCAAGGCAGTTAAGGCCACACCTCTTTCTACTTCCCAGAACCTATGAATCAGGCCTTGTGATGAAGTAGGTTTACAGTTCAACCCTGGGCAAGAAGCCCGGGCCTCTTCTTACACTCAGGGTTCAAAGTTGTCAATATGCCTGTGGCTCCCATGGTTTAGCGCCGGTCAGAATCCATTTCAGGATTCCCTTCCACTTTACCGTTCAGACCACAGCCACACACAAATGTAAGCACAGATTATACTCCATCCATTGACCAAAACTCAACTCTTTCTTTTTCTCTCACTCATTGACAAGGCTTCCTCATCCACCTTGTGGGGTGGTTCCTGGGAGTTGAACTTTTGGAGTTGTGACTTTTGGAGGCTTGGAAGGTTGAGTAGTTCCGGGTTGGAGGGCAAATGAAAGGGAAAGAACAAAACATATTCCACAGTGCTGAGGAAATGACTGGATGACGAGGCTCTGACATAACCAATCCATCCACTGATGAATTCATAATCAGATGGCATTTCAGGAGGTGGTGGAAACCAGGAGGTGGAGCCCAGTTAGAGAAACTAAGTATCTAGAGATGTGGCCTTGGAGGGTATACCTTGTCCCCGGTCCTCCCTTGCTCACTCTTGTCCCCACGTCCTTCCAGTCATCACTGGTCCAGAAACAGAGCCAAGCAATGATGGATGAAAACCTACCTACCTTCCTTTCCTACTTCCTTCCTTCCTTCCTTTTTTTCTTTCTTTTTTTTCCTTCTTTCCTTCCTTCCTTCCCTCTCTTTCTCCCCCTCCCTCCCTTCCTTTCTCTCCCTCCCCCTCTCCCTCCCTCCCTTTCTTCCTTCCTTTTTTCCTCTTAGTGCCAATCCTGGGGCTTGAAGTCAGGGCCTGGACACTGTTCCTGAGCTGATTTTTTTTTCCCCATTAGCACTCTACCACTTGAGCCACAACTCCATTTTCTTAGTAGTTAATTAGAGATAACAGTTTCATGGACTTTCCTGCCCGGAATCTCCAGCCTCAGATTTCAGCGTCCTGTAAAGTTAGGATTATAGGCACAAGCCTCTGAACACCTGGCTACTTTTTCCTCCTTTACGTTGATTTACTATGGAGGGAAGGGATAACATTGTCCAAAAAGAAATGTACTCTTCACCTGACTCACGTAACGATACCCCTTCTGCACATCACCTTTATGACAATAAAATATTAACAAATAAAAATTGCTATAGAGGGAATTAACAAGGTAAAAAGTCCTAGCAAAACTGAGAGACTATCACATACCTAGCAGAATAAATTTAAAAAAGACATCATGCAAATGTCAGTATGAGAGCGGAGGAACCAAAATTCCCCTACATGGCTGAAAAGATACACATATATCCCATCTACCAGATCACCCAGCCTCTCTTCTCCCAGTCTTTCTCCACCAGAGAGAGATAAAAAGTATATTATCAACATAAACGAAACAGAAAAGGAGTTGCCTGAGAAGGGGCTGGGAGACGGGGTTGGTGAGGAAAGAGAACACAGCGAGCGATGTTTCCTGTCTGGACGTGGGTGCGCACCTACCTTTATTTTGGCCTCTCTGGAACGATTCCTGGCCAGCCCAGGTTAGGAATTTAACTCAGCTGGTCAGCTATGGGGGGTGGAGCTGAGGAGGATGGAGGGTTCAGGAAAATGAAACTTCCTCTGACCTCTGGGAGGGTCAGCCGAGCGGGACAGCGTGGGTGTGGTGGACGGTCTCCACCGCCCCGGGTGGGGGGAGCATGGCGGAACCCCCAGGGCGTGGAGGAGCGGACGCGCGCGTCAGAGCGGGCTTTGAACCTGGGGTCTGGGGCTTGTTCTCCAAGGCTGGCGCCCCGCCCGCCAGCGCCGCCGCTTCAGGCTTTTTGGTGGCCCTCGGGAGCTGGAGTCGTAGGCAGCGGTACAGGTGTGCGGCCTCCGACGGCGGGACCAGGGCGCAGACGGCGCCCCCCTCCCCGCCCTCCCCTCCACGGGTCTGGGCACAAAGCCCGCCTCCCCGCCGGGGTGACATCCACGCCGCGCGTCTGCGCCCCCCGTGTCCCCGGGGCGCCCTCGCCACGCCGCTCCCCGGACCTGGAGGGGTCCGCCGGGGCGCCCGGCGCTCTTCCCGGCGCGGAACGCCCGGCGCTGCGGGGAGGCTGGGGCGCCGGCGCGGCGCTCGGAGCCGCCCGCTCCACGTGTCCCTCCCCGCCGCCGGGCGGCGCCCCGACCCTCTCCACCGGCCCGGCCCGGGCGCACGCCGCTCCCTACCGGGGGTCACCGGCGGCCAGAGCAGCAGCAGCAGCGGCATCGGCGACAGCACCAGCGCCAGGAAGGCGTGGACCGAGCAGCCCCGGAGCTGCGGGGGCCCCATGGCCTCAGGTCCCGCCGGTCCCGCCGGGACGCCCGGGTCCGCGCGCTCCGTCTCCCCCGGCCCGGGCGCAGCCTCGGGGCCGGCACCCGCCCGCCCGCCCGCCCGGCGGGATCGCTTTCGCTTTTGCTTTACCCGGAGGGCTGCGAGGTGACAGCTGGGTGACCCGGCGTCCCCACCCGGCCGTGGAGAAGCCCCGCGCCCCGGGGCCCCCGGCCCGCCTCACGTGCGCCAGCCCTGGGGCCGCCCCGCAGCGCCCCCGGGCCCGGGGACCCCGGACCGCGCGCCGCGCACGGCCGCCGGTCCGGCGAGCGCTCGAGCTGCACCCCGGGAGCGGCCCGCGGCCCGGCGGGGCCCAGCCCAGGTGTCCCGCGGCGTGGCGGGCCGGGCGCCCGGCTGGAAGCCCCGCGCGCTGGGACCCCGGGGCAGACGCGCGGGCCTGGCACCTGCGCCCCGGCTCCTGCCCGGCAGCCCCTGGGTCTTGGCCTTGATCTGGCTGAAACTTCTCCCCAAGAAAACTATCAATGGGGGGAAGGGGGGAGGAGGGGGGACAGGGGCTCATCTGAGGCTCATGCCACCTCCCTGGATAACTTTACCAACTTTCTCTTTTTGCCAGGGCTGCTTCTTTCCTTCCTTCCTCCCTCCCTCCCTCTTTCTTTCTTTCTTTCTTTCTTTCTTTCTTTCTTTCTTTCTTTCTTTCTTTCTTTCTTTCTTTCTTTCTTTCTTTCTTTCTTCCTTTCTTTCCTTCTTTCTTTCTTTCTCTTTCCAGAGAAGGAGGCACCAGATGCACCTCCAGAACGGCCCAAGAGTCCCAGGAGTGGAGAACCCTATGAGAACAGTCTGGTGGCTTTACTGTGTCCTGGTTTGTCATCTTTTGGGTAAATGTCCAGGAGTGGCGTTCCTGGGTCATAGGATTTCTAGGGGTCTTACAAGGGGATTTAGATGATGCAGCTAGCCAGCAGACTCATTACAGGGAAAGTGCAGTGAGAGGAATGACAACTCTACTGCTAGAGGAGTTTTGCTTAGGTCTAGAGTCCACAGGAAAGAAAACTAGCGTTTTCTTTTAAATTGTATTTCATGGTCGGGATAATGTATAGAGGGCGACCCTTACATTCACCAGGTAGGGGTGCATTACTTCTCATGGTTTTGTCTCCTTTTCCCTCCCCCACCTGCTCCGGCATTGCATTTTCTTATTTCATACTAGCTCTGACTCTTAGCTTCCACTTGCCAAGACCAACAAAACTCTGAAATCATAAGTTTGCCTCCCCTGAGGCTGATGATTCTCTTTTCCTCCCTGGGGAAACAGGAGAACTTGTTTTTGCAAGGCCATCAAGACAAACGCAGCTCGACTCCATTTTCTGATGGCAGCAAAGCCACCAAATCCATGGCCATCCACATTTTTTTAATCCTCTATCCTCACATACCATCCAGGAAAATTATCCTCTTACTCCAGGACTCCATGTGTGCATGTGTGTGTGTGTGTGTGTGTGTGTGTGTGCGCGTGTGTGTGTACCAGTCCTGGGGTTTGAACTCACAGTTTAGGCACTGTCTCTGAGTGTTTGTGCTCAAGGCTAGCATACAACCACTGGAACCATAACTCCACTTTTAGCTTTTTTTGTTGATTTTGGTTTTTTTGGGGGGGGGGAATATTTAAATAGACATAAGAGAGTCTTATGGGCTTTCCTGCCCCAAGCTGAATTTGAAGCTCGACCCTCAGATCTCAACCTCCTGGGGTGCTAGGGTGACAGATGTGAGCCAGCTCTTTAGCTCAAGGCTATCACCCTACAATTTAGACACTTTTGTAGCTGGAAAAATTAATTTAGGGAATGGATTAGGAATTTTAAATATCTCAATATGCCAGGGAAGTGAGTTAAGAAACGACTTAAAGATTGTTTTAGAATTCAAAATTGTTTTGGAATTTTCCCTTTCAATTGACTTGAAAGTGTTTTCTTCTTCAGTTTTGTGTTTTATGGGCTGGAAATTTCTGTTCCAGCACTTGTGACATGGAGAGAACTAAAAAAAATAGCAACATTGCACAATTCTCAAATCTCTTGGGTCTTTTACAATGGAATTATATCTTCTCCTAATGTATCAGAAGCTCCTGTTATATTGCCTCCCTTTATTTATTAGTAGTTTGTTCCTGTTATTCAGGAGCTTTTGAACATGAAAAATTATCAATGAGAACTAGGAGGTTGAAAACTTTTCATATTTATATATAGTATGCACATACAGACAGCCTCCATCTCCATAACCCCCATCTTGAATTCAACTAACCTTGCATCTAAAATATTCAGAGAAAAAAGTATGTTTACAGTAAATAAGTGCAAGTTTTATCTGTCATTATTTTCTAGCTGTTAGAACATGACCATTTATGCAAAAGTTGCATTGGTTAGCATTACTAATTATCTAGAGATGTGCAAGAAAACGTGTAGGTTACATTCAAATGTGCTATTTTGTCAGCCTTATTTAGCACCCACGTTACTTATTGGTTTGTTTGGCTATTGCTGGTCCTGGGGCTTGAACTGGGCGCCTGGAGACTGTCCCTGAGCTTATTTAGTTCTCAAAGCAAGCTCTGTACCACTTGAGTGCCACTTCCAATTTTTCTGAGATAAAGAGTCTCACAAACGTTCCTGTTGGTCTGGCTTTGAACTGCGATTCTCACATCTCAGTCTCCTGGGTAGTTGGGTTACAGTTGAAAGCTATTGGCACCTGGCTAACCTCCCCATTTTTCTAGCTTTAGGGATTCCTATGGACACCAAGAAATCACTCTTGGAGAAGTTGTTAACAGCTGAGGGGTGGAGGATTCTGGGTCCCTGGTGTGGCGGAGAGTCAGCAGTGGGCCAACCAGTGAAGCAAGTAACAGCCTTGAGTGCTGGGATTAGAGGCTCTAACTAGGGTTCCTGAGCAGGGAGTGAAGCCATGAAGGAAGCCACCATGTGAAGGCCCAGAGTGATGGTGAAACAGTGTGGCCCGCCTCTCCTAGTACTTTTACCTAGTCTTACCTGGTATAGACGGGAATAGAGCGCTTGAAGAGTCTCCTGTCGGAGTAGGTTTCTTTCAGCATCCACCCCCACACCAGCAAATGACTGCAAATGTAGGTCTCACTAGTGCAGAAGAGAACTTGCATTTTGTGCCATGCTCGCCGCAGGGAAATGGCAATAGGAAGCACTGGAAATTTTAGCAACTTTCTCTTTCTAATTCCCGACTTAGCCAGAAAGCAAGGGTAGGACTGAGTACCAAGCAAATCACCATCTTAGGAACGTCTGGTCCACGGCCAGACCACCCTGAACGCGCCCGATCTCGTCTGATCTCGGAAGGAACGTCTGAAGGGATGCTATAAATTGACTGAGGTCGTTCTCTGAAGATGAGTAAAGAGCAGCCAAATTAGTTAAGAGACCATTTTTCTAGAGGGAAAATTTTCCAAGTAAGAGTCATGGAAGAGAAAACATGTAGTTACTTGAGTCTGCTGTCATCTCTTTTCTTTTGCCAGTCCAGGGTGCCTGGGTACTGTCTTTTTATACTTTTTCCTCAAGGCTAGCACTCTGCCACTTGAGCCACAGCACCACTTCTGGCTTTTTTTTTTTTTCTCTGTGCATGTGGTACAGAGGAATCAAACCCAGGGCGTTTTTGTGCACGCTAGGCAAGCACTCTACCACTAGGGCACGCTGCACCGTCAACTTGAATGCTGATTCTCCGTCAGCACTGATGGTTGTAACTTCTCCCACCAAGTCCACTGAGAAAGAGGGAGAAATAAAGGGAATACTCTCTCTCTTTAATGGCATGACACATGGTGCTTCAGTGCACACCCCAGGCACTGCACACAGCTTTTCAGCTAGCCTCTCTCTCTCTCTCTCTCTCTCTCTCTCTCTCTCTCTCTCTCTCTCTCTCTCTCTCTCTCTCTCTCTCTCTCTCTCTTTGCCAGTCCTGGGCTTGAGCTCAGGGCCTGAGCACTGTCCTTGGATTTTCTCAAGGTTTGAGCTCTACCACTTGAGCCTCAGCACCACTTCCGGCTTTTTTCTATGTATGTGGTACCGAGGAATCGAACCCGGGTCTTCGTGCATGCTAGGCAAGCACTTTAACCACTAGGCCAAACTCCTGGCCTATTATCTCTTTATCCAGGATTTACTCCCATGGCCATACCTACCTGCAAGGGTGGAAAACAGATTTTATCACTATTTGGAGGGAAGGGATGTGTTTTACCAAACGTTGAGCCTCTATTACCAATGGAAAAAGTGAGGAGAGAAGTTAGGGAGCCCTAGCAAAGTCTATCATAATGATTTATTTTCCATTATTATTCATTTTTATCTAGTGACAGTGGTAATATTTAGAAACTAAAACCAAGAATTTTTAAAAAATAACATTTATTCTTTAAAAACATCAAACTCCTTATTAACAGCTGAACAATGAAATCATCATATGTCATGTGGCTTCAGGAAAATGTCCTCATACAATTAGGTGAATGATATAAGTAAACAACATCTTAGTATTATCAAGAATACAATTTGATATCTTATTCCACTTTTCCCCCAAACAAGCAATAGCAGTACAGTTCGACTGGACTCAAGTATGATCCTTTTAGAAAACGGTGATCTTACGTATCTCTCTACTTTTAGTTTGCCCAGAAAACGTATTTGGGGAAGGGGAAGATGGGCAGGAATGATTGCCTTGTACTTGGTTAATCACAGAAAGGGTACAAATGACTCTGTCATCTGTATCAGGACACTTCCAAATACAGCCATTATTTTTTTCTACATTTTTAGAAATGAAAAAAAAATATAGCTTCCACTTTTTGTTAATCCCCTCAGCATGTGACTTAAAAAGAAAACAACAACTTGAACATGTGCGTGAACCAGGTGAGAGGAGCTGGCTTATACCAGGGAGAGGAGAACTCGGGCTGGGCTTTTTTCTTTTTTGGTAGAAGATGAGGGGAGTGTGTACACTGAGACCTTGCTAGGTGTGTAACCCCAGGAGGACTGACTCAGAGGCCAGATACACCAGCCACCCCCGCTTTCCTACACCTCCAGACGAGTCTGGCTTGCTGAACTTTGGGGAAACTTTGGGGATCACTGGAGTGTCTTTTCCCTGATGGAATTTTCTATAGTGGAGTTTAATCTCCCTTCCTTTCCTTCTTTCCTAAACCCTGGAACACTCCATCCCACCTCACTGTTTTTATCATACATATTGGCAACTGTACATATTCATAGATCACGTTTCTATGAGGAATTTGTGCAGGGCATTTCAGTAAGAAGGAAACAAATGCTTCTTTGTGGTTGTTATGTGTCCTTTTTTTGGAGACAAGCTCTCACTATGTAGCTTAGTCTGGCCTTGCTGTCTTCCTCTTTAGCCTCAAGGGTTCTGTGTTACCATATTGAGCTGCCCCCAACTTCTAGACAGGGAAAACATTTTGAAAAGTTTAATTCATGACCTGGGACCTAGTTTATCTCTTGGTTCCTTACTTTTACTCCCCCATCAGTGTTTTCAGTTAATGAAGCTCTGCATTTCTGGGAGCTTGGAAGTAACACCAATTCTCAACAATTCTGCTACAGCTTCTGTTCTTTGGAAATATGAAATGGAAGCTGGATATCGGTGGCTCACGCCTGCAATCCTAGCTATTCAGGAGGTTGAGATCTGAGGATTGTGGCTCAAAGCCAACCTGGACACAAAAGTCTGTAAGACTCTTTATCTTCAATTAACAAATGAATCAGAAAATCAGAAGTGGCTCAAAACAGCAGAGAACTAGCCTTGAGCAGAAGAACTCGTGCACAGCACCCAGGCCCACAGTTGAAGCCCCATCACCAGGGGAGGAAAAAGAAAGAAAAGAAAAGAAAACTAGAGAGAGGGAAGGAAGTGACTGAGTGACTTATATAAATTTAACTTCTCTGTACATCACCTTTATGACAACAATCAAAAATTAAAAATCTGAAACTAAAGCTTCCATGGAAAAGGTTGCCTTAGAGAAATCAACTAAGGACATGAAAATTCCTATTTACCAACCCTAATTTTAAAATTATGCTCTGTAAGCAGTGAGATCAGTGGAACAAGCCAATCAACCAGAGGCTGGGAAAAGATCCACATGGCTCTGGAGGAGAGGGAATGGAAGAGACTAGAGAAGGGAAAAGAGAGGAGAGGAGAGGAGAGAGTTGGGGGAAGGTAGCAAAGGAGAGGAAGAGAACAGAAAGACTATTTACATGGGTGCTGAGCTTTACTTGGGATTTTCAAACTGGGGAGTTAGGATAGAGTTCATATAAAGCTAGTTTTCTTTGTATTCTATATGGCATCGGCAGAATTTCATAACATTTTAGCTTTCACCTGTCTATCAAACACCTATTGGGTGAGTGTTTAATTTCTTCCATTTTGTTTGTATTTCATGACTTCTCTTGGCTGCCCGTCCCTTTGTATCACTCTTGCTTTCCTAGATAGCTCTTCTACTCTTCTTCCTGAAAGGAATGGAATCCAGTCTTAACCACAAGATGTAACCGTCCATCAAGAGAAACGTGATTCCCACCCACTCCAACTAGCCTTAGTTCTATCCTAGGATACCATTACCCTCCTTCTACTTCCTGTAGCCTGACCTCAGGGCCTCTCCGTCCCTCCAGAGGCCCCAACAAGGCTGCCTAATCGTGGCTTTCATTCTGTGGTTCTTCCAGCATGATAACTCAATCCAGTGTTTCGCCAAGTAGGTTGAAGTAAAAATGCCTAAGGAAGCCCCCGGCTTCCCAGTTAGCTTCAGGGTGTCCCACACGGATGTAGAGGCTGTGTGTGTCTGGCAAAATGGATGTCAGGATGGACTGTGACTTCTGTCCCATGTGTCCCTTGGGACACATGACTTGAGACACTCACTGTATGTCTCATTCTAAGACCTGGTGGCTACAGAGTCCCATCGTCACACACAGTCAAACCTGGGGGGGTCCACCCTGAGTGGCCCCATGTGTGACTCCTTACTTCCACTCCACCAGCAACTCTTCCTAATTTGGTCCCTTTTGTGCTTGATTCTCTTCCTCCTTTTCAATGTAAGCAGTCTAAGCATTCCTTATCTCTGATGGGGTCTTATTCAGTCATAGTGTAATAAAACTACCCAATGTACAATCCTGCCCATTATAAACCTGGCTGGTACTGCTGTCCTCCTGGGTAAGGCATTCTGTGGTTTTTATTGTGACTTGATTTTTATATAATCAATTAGGTATTAGTTTCTACACTTAATGTTTAAGAATGGCTGTGTTTGAAAGCTAGTTCACAGGCTCTGTAATAGAGCATTTTCTGCAGTTACTCTAGGCCCCTGGGTCCAACCACAACCCCCCCCCAAAAAACAAAACAAAACAAAACAAAACAAAAGGCAAAATAAAACAACAACAACAAAAAACCCAAGACAAAACAAAACAAAAACACACCCAAAACTCAGCTCACTAAATTCCAGAAATGTTAATCTGTGTGAACTTGACCTAGCACATTCCAAGCTCCTAGCAATTGCTCCAAAACTAATAAATAGAGCAAAAACCCTAACATCTCTAGCTTAAATAGATGAGTAACTAAGATGTAAGCATTGGATTTGGCCACCAGAGGGCAGCAGGAGATGAAGTTCTACTCTAAGAGAACTTTAGAGAAGCAGATAGCCAGGTCTATTATATAAATAATAAATTTTAATACAACAGCCGTGGAAGGATTCTTGTTTTTACATCAAAAGAGTTAGAACTCATGAGACAAAGTCAGAGTATATTGTGGGCCAGATGGCCAATATAAGATTGAGGGAAGCCTGCTTTATTTATGCCTGGCTGGGCTTTATTTATCTCTGGCTGTCCTAAGTAAAGGATCTCACAGCTTTAGGGGTTCAGAGTGGATCTGTATCTTCTCAGGGTCTTTCTAGGGAGTTTGTATCAGAGTTGGCTACAGCCTTCCCTGACTGGGTGAGGAATTATGTAGTCAGTAAAAAGGAAAAGGTGCAGTCTGTTCTCTAAAAGAGAGGAGAAAATGCTTTTCTCAAAATCCCTTTACCTTTAGTGTTATTATTAACATTGCAGAGCAGTGGGGTTCTTTATGACGTGTTCATACTTGGGTGTTACACATCAAATCATGTTTACCTCATTCCCTTCTCTTGCTCTCCCTCTGCCACTGCTCCACCTCAAGGGACTCCAGTTTGCTTTTGTGTCTTTTTTTTTTAAGCTAGATTCCACATAAAGAGAAAACACTGTGTTTGTATTTCTGACGGTGATCTCCCGTTCATCCATTTCCCTGAAAATGACACACTTTCATACATCTCCCTCACAGAATCTGATGCTGTTTTGCATGTGTACACATTTTCTTCATCTGCTTATCTGATGACTGGCTTCAAAGGTAATTCTGTGCCTTGGCTGGTCTGGATTATCTCCTACAATATAAATGGCTCTAGGGTATGCTGACTTAGTCCTTCAGATATATCCCCAGGAGCTGGACAGCAGCTTTGGACGCTACTTCTATTGTGTGGTTTTTGTTGTTGTTGTTGTTTTTGGAGGATGCACTGATTTACTTCCCCATTCCAGTGAATTCCCTGCTCCGTGTCCTCACTTGCACCAGTTGCTGTTCGATTTCTAGATGACTCATCATTCTCACTAGACCTTTTGCTAATTCTTAACTACTGGTGGATAAACTAGGACACCCTCACACAGCTGTGCCAGAGACCAGAGCTGGGGGGATGGTGAGTGGGCATGCGTGGGCATGTGTGCATGTGTGTGTGTGTGTGTGCATGTGTGTGTGTGTGCGCGCGTGTGCCTGTGATCTACTTCACCCACTTTGGTCTTTGCTTAGTCCTCGTCAGTTGTACTCACCGTCTCCACCGCCACGTGAGCCCGCTGAGAAGGATACTGACCAGCAGGAAGACGCAGCCAGCCACTGTCAACAGAGAGAGGCCAGACATGGGGGCACCAGAAGAGCCCGCCGCAGGACAGGTAAGAAAGGCCGCCAGAGGAAGTGGCCGATACAGTGATTTTTTCTTTTTCTTTCTAGTCCCCCAGCCCTCAGAGTCAGGACAGAGGCATTGTGGGTATGAAGCTGCACATTTCAAGAAAAGGGCTGTTCTTCCAGTGATTGAGAAAGTCTCAGAGAGCAGGCCTCATTAAAGAGAATGACAAGGGGGTGGTGGGAGGGAAAGGGGGACAAAAACATGAAGAGGGATATGAATGGGTGTGAAGTAATGCGCCTTCAATCCGGCGAATATAACTGTACGCCCTCTACGAATTACAAGAAAAACTGAAAAAAAAGAAAAAAAGAGGGAGCCAGGGGGTTCTGTGTGTGCTGCCACCAACGCTGACACTTGTTTAGGTGTCAGTGGCTCCCACTTCGAATCCCAGCTACTGGGGTCTGAGCTGGTTGGTATAAGACTTCTCTCAGGAATGTCAGTGCCTGGATTGAGGTCTCCAGGCTAATTAGTGTCAAAGGAAGGTGTTGTTGGGTGTGGTGGCTCACGCCTGTAATCCTAGCTGCTCAGGAGGCTGAGATCTGAGGATCAAGGTTCAAAGCCAGCCTGGGCACAAAAGGACCTGAGACTCTTATCTCCAAGTAACCTCTAGAAAATGGAAAGTGGGGCTCTAGGGTAGGGCGGTAGCCTTGAACTGAAGAGCTCAGGGACAGCACCCAGGCCAAGTTCAAGCCCCATGACTCAAAAAAAAAAAAAAAAAAAGGGTGGGGGAGAGGTGTCATTTAAGTCTGCCAACCATGCTTTGGCCTGGTGGGTCTTTTGTTTACAAAGAAAATCCCCTACCTACCTGCCAGCTGATAATCCCTTGTAAATATGAGCGTCTCCATGGTCATTGTCACTGCTTCCGTAGAGGAGTGGAAATCTGGAGAGACAGAGAGGCACGGGGCGGGGGGGGGGGGGGATGATGCTTAGTTTATGCCAAGTCTAAGTCTGGGGTGCACTGGGTTGGAGTAGCAGCTCAGTGGCTGGGGAAAGGAAGGGAGGTGAGTTCTACTCTCTGCCTGCAGGCCTCCACCTCCATCTGGGGGGTCCTTTATGCCACGCTTGTTTTAGAGCGTGAGGTTGCTGAGGCCATGTCCCTGCTCCAGAGGAACAACAGACACAGGCCCTGGTGACAGACGCTGCGTGTCCTTTCCTGGCCAGTCTGCATGGCCAAGCAGCCGTCCTTGGGGAATCCTCTGTACCTGTGGTGGGGCTGAGGCAGGGCGTCTCTGTCTCCGGGAGCTCATCTGTGCTCGCCTGCGGGTCTTCCTCACCTGGGGAGAGAGTGAGCAGGGCTTGTGGAGCCCAAGCTGGGGGTCCAGAGCCTCCCACCATGCCCCTATTCCCTGCCCTGTGCAGCTGTGGTGGGGGGGCTGGCCAGGGCACTGGGGGTAGTTTAATGCTGTCCTAGAGAGGCGTGAGGGAACGCTGACGCTGAGCGCGGAGGTCTGGGGGACCCTAAGCAATCCTTTCTTCCCTAGCAGGCCAGGCTTCCAACTTGGACTAGGAAATGGCTCATAAGGGCTTGCTAGCCTGGTTCAGTGGGTAGAGCACCTGCCAATGAGCAATATGGCAGGTACGGAGTTCAAGACCTGATCTCACAACAAAAAGGAAGAAAAAGACAAAGGAAAGGGAATGTGTCATAAGCACACACACACACACACACACACACACACACACACACACACACACACGCAGAGCTGTTGGCCTGCCCTAACCATCACGGTGGCTCCCTAGAGGCAGCATCCTCAGAGGATGCTGGAGGAGATGTCATGAGTCCTGAGACCTAGGAGGGAGCAAAAATCAAACAAAAAATCATGGGTGGATGTGAGTGGCTCCAGATTGTAGCAGTAGTGAGATTTCAGAAGGAAGGTGGTAGAACTGGACCCAGAGGCAGGCGTGCAAGGGTATGCCTGTGAATGCGCACGCCAATCCCTTCCACACACACTGGTATCACAGAGAAAGGAGCCTGGGCTTTTGCTTTTGAACGAGGGGAAGTCCTGTTGACTTGGCAGAAGTGGTGGGATTTCAACATCAGCTAGACAAGAGAAGACATTTCCATTGTGCTCTGACCTCCCCGGCCTTCCTCTTCCATTTCTAGTTAGCCCCACAGAGCCAGCCCAGGCAAAGGAGACCTTAGAGTTCACTCCACCCATTTCTTTACAATAAGAAGGAAAGCAAACACACAGATAAAACCTGAGGTCTTAGGGATCACGCGTCTTTCCCAAGGTCACAGGACAGCAGGGAAAGCCTGGGCGGCCGGATGGAGAGAAGCAGGGAGCTGCCTACCTGGAAAGGGACTCGGCTCGTCTTCATTTACGCAGGTGAGCCGAGGCTGGCTCCACCTCGTCTTTCCACAAATCATTCTGCAAGTGCTGGTGGCAGGACTGCGCTGGAGGGCTCTGTACCCCTGCATGCACTGGTAGTGAACGACCTGCCCGACCACAAAGTGATAAATTCTCCTTTGACCTTCGTGTTCCCAGAAGGGAGGCTCCCTGCAGTGATCTGGAATAGGGAAGAGAATTCGCAAGGTGAGCTGCAGAAAGCATGGCCAGAGAATCTGGATAGCTCCTGGGGAGATCGGACCGAGGTTGTGGTTCTTCCTCCTCCCTTCTCCATCCTCCTCCTCCCTTCTCCCTCTGCCTCCTCCCCCTCTCCCTCCTCCTCCTCCTCCTCCTTATCCTTCCCTGCCTCCTGAGTAGTTAGGATTATAGGCATGAGCCATCCGTGCCCAGTGGTTCTTATATTTTTATTTGTTTCATTTCTTTCCTCCAATGACATAAATTGAGCAGGCCCACATCAGGGCCCTTGCTAATTGAGACCCGGAGACCCAGTCGCTCTCGCAAACATGACCCTAGTGGGTTGGGTAAGGAAGACAAATGCAGGCAGAAGTAGAGAGAATTTCAGTGGGGAGCAGATCGGTACTAGAACACAGGTCAATGAATTATTCTCCTGACGAAGTCTGAGCCACCTTCTGAAAGAGGATGAGGTCTTCCTGAAGTAGACGAGTGTGGGAAGGGAAGTCCCGGCTGAAGGGTAGGGGTAGACTCAAGCCCATCTGGGCTTCTGAGGGGCACATTCTTGAGTAGCAGCAGCCTCCATGGGACATAGGGTAAGGGCCAAGGATAAAGCCAAGGCTCAAAGGAAGAGCAGAGGGAATCTCGGAGAAATGGAACATGATCTCTGATCAAGCCATGCCTGAAGCTGGGCCTATAGAGACTATGTCTAGCCTTCGGCGGACCCTACATTAAACCTGGGTCCAACTGATCTCTGACTTCAGAGGTCATGTCTAGTTCAGAATCTCAAAATTCCCCAGCCACTCACTCCCGTCTGATCATACAGAACTGTGTGCACTTTTTAACACCAGACAGTAAAACTACGTATATGCTCTGACCTTCTAGGTGTCTCATAGTTCATGGGCCCAAAATAACCTCTAAAAACACTTCTGACATAATGCACATCTACTTGAACTTGTGATTGAGTTACAGAATGAAGTTTCCAGTCAGTAAACTTCACAACTGCCTGAACCCTGCCTGAACCTCTCTCTGTCTCTGTCTCTGTCTCTGTCTCCCTCTCTCTCTCTCAGTCTCTCTCTGCCAGTCCTGGAGCCAGTCCTGAAGCTTAAACTCAGGGCCCGGACACTGTCTTTGGGTTTTCTCAAGGCTAGCGCTCCACCACTTGAGCCATAGCACCACTTCCAGCTTTTTCTGTGTATGTAAAAAATTGAACCCGGGGCTTTGTGCATGCTAGGCAAGCACTCTACCAGTAGGCTGTACTCCCAGCCCCTTGATTTACTTCTTATGAATATGAACTCATCAGCTCTGCGAATGTATGAATCAGAACCACCTGGCCATCTCTTGAGCAATGCCAGTAAAACGTAGGCCTCTGTGAGACCTTTCAAATGTTTCAAAGAGTCACACAGAGAAAAAAGAGCAAAACAAACATGAAATATTTCCAGAGACACCATTCCAGGAGCTACAGAATTACAATGGCCGTGGTACACAAACTTCCCTGGATTAGATCTTATTCACGTCTAATAATAGAAGCTTCAAGTAAATGCAAAATACTTTTATTAACATAAACATTTGGTAGAAAGATCAATCATGGAACCCAGCTCTTATTCTGATTCAATTATGCAAGTTGTAGCCAAATCTTTTAAGTTTTCTATATCCCAGGTTCCTCAGTCAATTGAAGAAATATGTCCCGTCCCTGGTGCATTAGTTATGTGGCCCAAATACGATTCTATATGATAGAATATGCTTCTTCGAAAGGTTATTAAAATAGTGTAAGACCATAGAGCCTTGTTCAGTCAACCACGTTCCTCAAAAATTCAAATTCATGGGCTTTCTTTATTCTTGAGATCTTAAGGATTATTCATTTGGGAAAGCTGTGGGCAGACATAGTGTGCTTTCTCACTATTCATTATCTAGGAATCACTTGTCTGGAGCTTTTAGGAATCCCCAGGAAAGGGCATGGCGGAGTCTGCAGGGAAGAGGAGAATGGCGCAGTTCTAGATGAAGGTAGCAGGGGACCCTTCCTTCCTTGGTGGCTATGTTATGTACACGCAAGGGAAGAGTAGCTCCAGGAAACGGCTCCAGAGCAGTCTTGTCGATGCCTCTCTTACCTTTGAGGTTCATTTCGTCTAAAGGCTGCATGGGACCTTGCATTTCTGTAGTTTTCCTGTCTTTTCGCTCTTCAGGCTGTGGTGTACTTTGCTGTCTTGGGACATTATTGGCTAGAGGAATGAAGCAAATAACTTGTCAAATGTTCACACAACCACATAGGGCATTTCTACAGTACTCATGAGATGATGGTCAGGCGTAAAGATGAAGAAGGCACAAGCCTTCCTTGGGTGGGGTCTGCTCATCCCTGGCCTCGCACCGGACTCCATGATTCATTCATATGCATCATGACAACGTGTATGTGTTTCTGAAGACACGAAAGATTTTTCTTCTGTCTGGTGGAAAAATCTTTGTTATGTCTATGCACCGAAAAGAGATTTTATTTTTTTCTTACGGTCCATTCTGTCAAAGCTGTGTGTGTGGGAGTGGGTGATGACAGACGGGTCCCACAACCCAGTGAATCCTCTCTCCCAACACCGTTCAGAGCCCTTAAAGCTGAAGGGATGTGGCCTTAAAGCAATGACAAGAAGTTATCTATTATATAAAATAATGTTTATGGAAATGAACTCCAGGAAAGGGAGACACATGTCTCTCTCTCTTTTTTAACTTTGTTGTCAAAAATTTAAAAGAAGACAACTTTTGAAAAGAGTTGTATCAAAGTATCCCCCAAAAAGATGGGGATCAAGCTCTAGCTTCAGGAAAGGGGAGGGTCTGTTGGGTAAAATGAGTCAATGAGGTGCTTCAACCGAGCAGCCATATTCCAGTTTCACAGGCCACACAGCCTTGGCTCATTTGTCTATTGGTATGAGTGAACAAAAGCTTAGCTCTCTCTCTCTCACTACCCTAGAAATCGCTTTCCTTTCAAGTAAGGTTTTAGTTACAAGAAGAATCACTTACAAGTATTTACACATTGGCATCTGTTGTCCCAAGATGAGTTTTCTGCACAGGTTATATAGGACGACCCATATTTTATTCTCCGGAAACCCTCTTTGCAGTCACAGTTTAACATGGTGCCCTTCTTGTAGGCAAAGGCTTTAAAGGCAGCATGGCGGACGTGTGGTGGGTCACTGTCACACAGCTCTGGGAACAGACAGGTGTATGTTAATCACCCCACTCGCACTCTCCCATCTTTGATTACGGAATGACTTAATCTCGTAATTCAGCACTGTATGTAACAGGTTTATATGTACTCATGTTTTCCTAGCAAAGAGCCACTGTATTTTCCTTTAGAATTCTTTGTATCAGAAATGGCTCTGAAGCCTCCACTCACATCCCACTCCAAAGCAAAATCTACTTCAGATTAGATGAGTAGAAAGTAAGGGTTTTCCTTTTCCTTCCCTCACAACCCTCGGTCCTCTCCTTTTGTATTCTGGTGTCGATATACAATATCTGCCACCAAACAATACTAATGATATGGGCTACAGAGACAGATGACCTTTGGTAGGAATGGAAGGTCAAGGCCAATTTTAGCCCCCAACACTATTTGAATTGCCATTCACTTTCTCTGGACAGCAAAAAGAAGTAGAACTAGCATCTACCATGCCATATCGACTATTTACTGAGTCCTTTTCGAGTTTCCTTAGTATGCTGCTCATGTCATTTTTAAGTCAGGGAAACAATTATTACACTCATTTTTTTCAGAAAGCTGAGGACAATAGGCTCAGTAGTTAGAATGCTGGTAGAGCTAGGGTCTTGAAACTCAGCTCTCTTTCCGTCTCACTATATTACCGTAGAATATTGATTCTGTGTCTATGCCAGCCTTTCCACTACAACTGCTGATCTGTTTGAACCCATTGAAATTGCTTTTGTTTTGAACCTTCTTAGTTAGAGGTGGGGCAAGTTATCAAAGTTCTTCCTACTCTTCTTAGTTCTGAGGGAAATTTGTAGAGTTTGAGTCAAGTGGCTAAGTGGTAGAGCACTTGCTTAGCACGCATGAGCTCTGGGTTCAAATCTTAATACTGCCAAACACATGCAAATTGAAAACCATCATGAAATTCCTTGTTAAAAACGATGAAACGGATAGAAGAGACTACTAGTACAAAACGACCACATGGGAACAGCTGCCGGAACTCTCTCACATTGTAAGCGGGAGTGAAAAATAGTAAAATTACTTTGGAAAATGGAAAGCTTTAATATGTATAATTTATTATTAAGGTGTGGAGGGAGGGGTTACAATTTCAAAATTCAGGTAATGAGTATAATTCTCTTCTATAGCATCACTCCCCCATTCACTTTTCTTAGTTTTTAGGAAAGTTTTTTTTTTTTAAATGTTGCTAAGTATACATCTACCCCATGACCAACAATTCCAATCTCAGGGGTTTATTCAAGAAGAGCGAAAGGATATGTCTATAAAAAAAAGATGTTAAAATACTCATAGTAGCTTTATTAAGAACTAATTTAGCAATTTAGACATCATAGACAGAGCATGATATATTTATCTGATCACTCAAACACCAAAAGACTAGTCCTTAATCCATTTATACAAAATGCAAGAAAAGGCCAGGTGTTGCCAGGTGAAGCAGCTCACGCCTGTAATCCTAGCTACTCAGGAGGCTGAGATCTGAGGATTGCAGTTCAAAGCCAGTCCAGGCCCTAAAAATATGTGAGACTCTTATCTCCAATTAATCACTAAAACACTGGAAGTGGGACTATGGCTCCAGGGGTAGGGTGGTAGCCTTGAGCTGAAGAGCTCAGGGACAGCATCCAGACCCAGAGTTTAAGCCCCATGACCCCCACCTCACAAAAAAAAGCCAATGTTTTTTGTGTGTATGCCAATTGTGGGGTTTGTGCTCAGGGCCTCAGCTTTTATTCTAGCAAAATAATAAAGCTAGCACACTACCACTTGAGCCACAGCTCAACAGCCTAACAGTGTGGAGATAAAAGTCTCATGGACTGGGGCCGGGAGTTTGGCCTAGTGGTAGAGTGCTTTCCTAGCATGCACAAAGACCTGGGTTCGATTCCTCAGTACCACATACATAGCAAAAAGCCGGAAGTGGTTCTGTGGCTCAAGTGGTAGAATGCTAGCCTTGAGAAAAATCCAGGGACAGTACTCAAGCCCTGAGCCCAAGCCCAGGACTGGAAAAAAAAAAAGTCTCATGGACTTTCCTGCGTAGACTGGCCTCAAACAGCAATCCTCAGCTCTCAGCCTCCTGAGTAAGTAGGATTACAGGTATGAGCCATAGGCACCCAGCAAAAAGGCAGATCTAAATACAGAGAAATCAAAATAGTAGCTTCTTTTAGAAGGCTGGGAACCACTAGAAGGCAGACTAGAGTGATAAAATATGTGTGTAGACATACACATTTGTCAAAATTCATGGAATTGTACATGTCAGACCTGAGCACTGCCTATAAGTAATTTTACCTCAATAAAATCGATGCTTATTGGGTGATCTACGTAATTTTCTCTTTACTTGAGAAAAAAGCAGACATGGAACCCAAAGTATTCCTCTACACAGTAGTCTCAACACTTTTAAGTCTTGAAGTCTCAACAGCCTTGCTGAATGATTGGTTGGGGCTGGTGATTTTCTAACCTTGACTTGCTTCATTTGAAAACAAGCTTCAGTGCATGAAAGAGTTAACCACATACTTACCACAGAATGTCAACCTCATTAAAATTAAAGTGTTATCAGATAAGAAAAACAAGGGTGTTGGTGGTAAAATATATTTTTGGTCTTTCTCTGAAATCTGAAAAGTGTTTTCCCTCAAATCTTTGAAACCAACTTCTTGGGACAAAATCCTATTTTTAGTTGAGATATAGTAAACTGGCAAATCCTACCCACACTCTTCTGCAAAGAGACAAAAATCTTCTGAGAAATTCGACTGTATGGGTTAGTGAGATTTTTTTTTTTAAAGCTGGATAGAAATGGGATTTCCCCTGAGAATTTTTAAAGAAAGACCAGGCAAATAAGTATGATGCAAAGTAGAGACTTAATAGCAGTAGAAAAAGAAAAACAGAAAAGACAATGTTATCACTGAGTACTCATGGCTCACATCTGTAATTCTAGCTACTCAGGAGGCTGAGATCTGAGCATCCTGGTTCAGAACCATCTTAGGCAGGAAAGTCTATGAGACTCCTATCTCCAGTTAACATCAGGAAACCGGAAGTGGAGCTGTGACTCAAAGTGGCAGAGCACTAGCCTCGAGCAGAAAAGCCCAGAGACAGTGCCAAGGCCCTGAGTTCGAGTCCCATGACCTACTAAATGAAAAAGTTATGGGAAGCTGAATGCTGGTAGCCTCATCACTGCAATCCTAGGTTGGGATCTGAGAACGGTGATTCAAAACTAGCCTGGGCAGACAAACTTGCTAGACTCATCTCCAACTAATCAGCAAAAAGCCAGAAATGGAGATGTGACTCAAGAGGTAAAGTGCCAGTGTTGAGGGGGAAAAAAAAAACAAAAACAGGCCCTGACTTCAATCCCAAGCACTGGCATAAAAAAAAGGTATGGTAAATGACAGGAAACCTGAAGTGATGACACCAACCACTGCCAACGCTATAATTATGAATATGTCATTTTATCTATTATAAATATAAATATAGAACACACAATTAAAATACATCATAAAATATTGTGGTGCAATATTAATGTAACTAAGTGAAAACTATGTCATAATTACTTCCCAAGGCATTTTTCTTATCTTTACAGACAAGGATCTTCAGCACAGATGGTTTTGTGGCTTTCTCACATCTATGCAGTTCAACCCAGGATTCAGACCTCGATCATCTAAAATGTTCTTAACTGCGGCGCATCCACCTGTCCTCCCATTGTCTGCTGTCTGCACCCTGTTTCCGTGGCCACCGTGTCCTTTGACCTTCTGCTACCCTGCCTGACATCTGTTTCAAACCCAAAGCGGACGGAGGTCGGGGAAAGGCCACCACGTGAATTCTGGGCAAGGCAGAGGGGCTGGCGCATGAGCGGGAAGAGTAGTGCTACCGTCAAGAGGGCTTAATCCTGCTGATCTCCAGCAACGGGGCCTTCATTTCTGGGCTGAAGAGGAAATGAAGACGACCCTGGAGGGCTGAGGGGACATTATGGGACATGGAGAGTTTGAGGTATCCATATGGAAGTTCAAGAGGCCTTTGGTTTGCTCAGTGAGTTGTGTTTTATTGAGCCTCTCATATATCCTCGTCACCTTAGGCCAATTACCTTATTAGGTGGCCTGTACCCTGTGGAATCTGTGCCAGTCCCATTTTACACCTGCAGAAACGGAACTGTCCAGGGGTCAGGTGCCTGCCTCCCACCAGCAGCTCCCTAAGCGACTCAACAGCCTTTAGACTCCAACCCCTCCTCCCTCCCATCTCCTCTGTCCTCAGTCACAGTTCACCTCCAACCCAAGGCTGTCTTTCTTAAACAAAAACCACACCGTTTCCCTGCCTGACGTCTCTGTGGTCCTCCATTCTACTCGGGCTAAACCCTCTGTTACACGCAAGATTGCAGATGCAGCGTCTGCTTGGCATCAGAAACCTGCACTTTCTTCGTGTGCCTCAACTCCCGAGCTTTGTGCTGAATCGTTTGTCTTTGGCCCTGCTCACTGAGTTACTCCGGGATCCTAGAGAAACAACACACAACTATATAGGAGGAGATTTAGAATGGAATTGGTCACAGGATTACCATGGCCGACAATTCCCAAAATGCACCTCCCATAGGCTAAAGAATTCAGAAAGCTGGAAGTGTTATTCATTCTGGGACAACATGCCTGAAAATCGGATGGGCTCCCAGAGTCCCAAGACCAGGGACCAGGAGAGTGGAGAGGGAGGGACTGCTAATGCCTAGGGCAGGAAAAGGTGGGTCCCTCCTCTGCCCTTTTATTTATCAAGAGATGGGTTAATGCCTCTCTCTATTGGTCAGGGTGGTTTTCGTTACTCACATGCTGCTTCCATTCAGATGTTATTGTCTCCTGGAAACACACCTCACAGACAGCTAGAAACCATATTTCACCAGCTGTCTGTGCAGCCCGCAGCCCCCATCAGGTTGCCACATAAGATCCGTCATTGCACTCGTGTTATCTTAGCAATGTCTGCCTTCTTCACTCGCTCGGCTGGCAGGCGGCCTGTTCAATGCTATCTTTTTAGCAGGAAGCCTCTTGGATTTTTCTCCAGCCTTGGCTTTGCAGCGTTCCAGAATAGCCACTGTATCACTTCTATATTGCCAGATTAGCCTGCCACTTATTTGTGGTGAGTGTGTGTGTGTGTGTGTGTGTGTGTGTGTGTGTGTGTGTACTGAGGCTTGAACTTGCTCTATTTTTTCACTCATGGATTGTGTTCTACCACTTGAGCTACACCTCCTCTCGTGGATTTTTGTGGGTTAGAGATAAGAAGATTTGTCTGCCTTGAATGGCTTCAAACCATGATTCTCCGCTTCTGGCCTCCTGAGCAGCTAGGCTTACAGGCGTGAACCACCAGCTTTTAAAAGAAGCCAAACTTTGAGGTTGCAAGTGAGGAATTTTCATGTGAAAGACAAACTCGCTGGCTGAAGTGTGTTCCATGAGGAAGGAGACAGACAGTTCAGGATGGAAAGAATATCAGGTCCGAGGCAGAGGAAACAGAGATGTGTTCCACAGATAAAAGGGAATGAATCATCAGTTCTCCTGTAACAGGGCCCAGGCATCGAGAGAGTTGCTTTCGGGGAAGATCATTTTAGGGGCTAAAAGAGTCATGGAGAACTTACCTGAGATGCCTATATGGTGTCTGTTAATGAAATCATTAAATCTAAGACTTGTGAACCAGCTCCTTGCTTTCCAGGACAAGCCAATTATTGCCTCATAGTCTCTGTTTCCTCATCTGTAAAATGGGGATGGTGACGGTGGTCCCTCTCTACTAGGGGGTTTTCCCACAAGTACAAAACGCGGGTGTCTGTGTGTGCGCCACCTGACACTTTCCAGCTCACAGTCCCCCAGCACCAGATACTGAAAATCGTGCCACAGAAATGGAACTTGAGAGACTGCAAGAGGGAAAGTGAAAGTGGCAGGCCAGTGAGTGTGAAGAAGAGACAGGCAGACGTGAGCATGGGGAGGTGACACTCTGGGTCTTGGGGGGGGGTATCCCCCTGCCCACAGGTGTGTCCCAAGATGTCAGGGAAATTGTCTTTTCATTCTTTAAGAAAGAACGCTTTCCATTCCCCCCCCCCCAAAGCTTTTTGTTTTGCTTTCCTTAATAGAAAGAGCTTTCTCTCTACAAAGTTTTTCTTGTGTTCTAAATCGGGCTCGAGTGGAGGTGTCACTACTACAGGGCCGGAAGCAGAGACCTCACGAATGCTCAGCTGGGCGACAGGCCCAGCCAGGTGTCATGGGTGGGGAAGCCACCCACAGTCTCCCCGCAGCTGACACGTGTTACACAATGCAGCCTAGCCCCAAAACTCCCAGGAAACTCTCAAAGTGCTGGGGCAGGAAGAAACTGACGTCAACCCTAGATTTCAGGGACTTCAAAAGACAATTTTTACAAATGAGTCCTTTGCCCTTTACATGGCGATGTAATAAGTCTACCTGTCTCTGGAGAGATGGGGCAATTTGCTTCAAGGGGCTCATCTATTATTGACTATCACCTTTACATTAATACGTAGTTTACAAATAGATGGGTTTTGTATGTGTATATACATCTTACAAAAAAAGGAAACACTATTTGCTTTAAAAAAGTAATAGGGACTGGAAATGTAGGTAAGTCTTAAAGCAATAGCTTGGCATATATAAAGTCCTTAATCAATCTTCATCACTGCCAGGAGAGGGGGGGAAGTGGGAAGTGGGGGGAGGGAGGGAGAGAACGGGCCATAGTAGTATATGCCTTAATCCCTGTATATGGGAGCCAACAAAGAAGAATTATGAATTCAAGGCCAGCCTATCTATCTATATCTATATCTATAATCTTCACAGGCTAGAGACATAGCTCAGGGGTAGAGTGATTGTGGAACATGGGCAAGGCTAAGGGTTAGATCTTCAGCAACACACACACACACAGACTAATGCCATCTAGATTCAGGAGATCTCTTTCTCCCTTCCTTGATGGACATTTAGGGTGGAGAGTTGCCCGCTTCAGCATGCAGCCCTCATAGAATTATCCTTAAATAGCATCTCAAAGATTCTTGGAGCCGTGATTTGATAAGTGAAAAATTCTTAAATTTTTTGGGCAAAGAAAAGGAGCATATCTTCTGTTCTATTAGTCCACATTCAAAATTAGAAGTGTTTAAGAAGAGAGGGTTAACCTTGAGAAAGCCCAAGGATAGTGCTCAGGCCCTGAGTTCAAGCCTTAAGAGGAAAGAAAGAAAGAAAGAAAGAAAGAAAGAAAGAAAGAAAGAAAGAAAGAAAGAAAGAAAGAAAAGTAAAGAAGGAAGGAGAAAGAAGGGGGACACACTATTCTGGGCTAGAGATGTGATTCAAGTGGTAGAACCCCATTCTAACAAGTGCAGAGCGCCACCAAAAAACAAAACACAAGTGAGAGAGGCAAACACTGGCGCACATGAACCATCGTGACTGCCTCTAAATGCGCTGGTCTTTCAGGAGTGATCGGCTCTGTCAACACTGTCCTCACACTCGAATCTCAGCACTGCACTTGGGTCATGATGTTCCATGGAGTGTTTTGTTTTTGTTTTCTCTCCTGGTAGCTGATGAGCGCTGGAGGCTGAGAACTGGGTCTAACTGTCTGTTGCTAACCTATGTCCCACCCACAGTAATTGCTCAGGAAGCATGTAACAAATGAAGAAATAAGCAGATGAATAGATCCACAAGTAACCAGAAGTCCTGTCACCACGGGAGACCATCCTCATCCCCTGTGGCTTCCTTCTCCCCTGGCCTCATCTTAGCGGTGTGCCTCCTTCTCTCCCCCGTGTAGCAGCGCTTCGCTCTGCCCCTTGGCAGTGCATAGCAGAGCTATCTTTGCCTTTTTTAAACTGCTAAGAGGAGAGAAAACAGTGGGCTTCTGAAGGAGGTATCTATTTTGGTCCCAATAGAAGAGTGGGTGATGCTGTGGGCAGAAATGGCAATTCCTAAACAAGACGTGGTGACTCATGCCCAGAGGTGCTCAGAATTTCCTCTGTTTTCTGAGCTGCTGAGGCAGCCTTGAAGGTGATGTTTTCTTTGAAGCACAGTCAGACACAAGGAAGACACTGCACAGTGATCTTTAAGGAGGAGGATGGCTGATGGGGAATAGGAGGAGGCAGAGAACCCAGCCTCCAAGACAACACGGGGCCTTTAGGTGTTGTCCAAGATGCAGGTCACTGCGGCTGGCTGGGGAACTGCTGTTTCTGACAGTGGCTCTGGTCTACAGGCCCAGACCCTCAGTTTATCCAGATCCATGAAAGAGCAGTGGGGACACGCCTCATAACATTCTCCTGTCACTTTTTTGTGCGTATGCTGGTCCTGGGCTTGAACTTATGGCGTGGATGTTAGCCTTAAGTAGGACGTTTCCATTACCCTTCTCTTTTTATAGAAATGGGTCTAAAGTCATCTGCTCTGCATGTTTTTTCTTTTGTTGCTCTTCCAACAATGTTGTTAGGAGGGGTTCGGCTTTCCCGTCCACTACTTACAGAGTTCATTTTCTTATTCTATTTGCCATTGGCCTCAGGTGACATTTTTCTGGGCCACAAAGGAAGCAGAGAAAGAGTTTGAATAGCCACTGAGATGAAGGCTATGATGCCTGAGCAGTGTGGAGCTATCAGAAGAATGATGTCCACCAGGAAAATTAAACAAAAAGAGCAGAATAGCCAAGGTTTTTAGCAAAACATTTTACAAATGTTACAAATAGAGTGGCAGAATTACGAAGCACACCAGCCATTCTTGTTTTTGGTTTTTTTTTTTTTTGCCAGCCCTGGGCTTGAACTCGGGGCCTGAGCACTGTCCTTGGGCTTTTTCAAGGCTAGAGCTCTACCACGTAAGCCACAGCAACACTTCTGGCTTTATCTATGTATGTAGTACCGAGGAATCAAACCAGGTCTTTGTGCATGCCAGGCAAGCACTACCACTAGTCCACTTCTGGCCAGACCAGCCATTCTTTATGGCCATCTCTGTCCATTGTTGTGGATGGAGCCAGTTGTTTTGTATAAAATTATAAAGTAAATTCTTCTCAGTGTTAAAAATGAACATATGCAAAAGTACTCTATCAGACTGCCTATTGAAGACACAGCGTTTTTCTTCTTTTCTTTCCTTTTTTATTTTGATCCTAAAGTGGGACTCAAACTCAGTATCTGATGCTTTTATTCATTGGCTAGTGCTCTGCCACCTAAGCTATGCTGGTAACCTTAAGACACTTTTTTTCATATAGTTTTTATTGTAATTAATAGAAGGGTTATATTGTATTCACCAGATGGTAGGTGCATTACTTCACAAACATTGATACCCTTTCTCCTGTCTTGGTCCCCATTTCCCTCCCCCCACCCCGCCCCTCATCTTGTTTTCCCCCTTCCCTATTCTATTTCAAATAACCAAATAAACATATATCCAATATATCAGATAACAAGATAAAATACTGTAACAGTATGAGATAACCAAGGGACAGCAAAAGAGATGAGAGATAACATGGTACATTAAGGACAACAATCACTCATTATATGGCTTTAAGACACATTATTTTTAAAGCAAAGTAATGATTGGACTGAGAGGTATTCATAATGATTATCAATGCCCCGTTCTCTATCTGGAACATGACCAAAGTATCAGTAGCAAAAATAATCTGGGATCTAGAGGAAGTGATGGGTTAAACGCTCGGTGTGTTAATGACAAAATGGAAGATGGGAAACTCTTGTTGGCAGTAGGCTTTACAAGAAGGTAAAATGTAACTAAATTTCATCTTACTGGGTTTCCACACTTGGTTTTAGTCTAAGGGATGAAGATTTGACCCTAGAATTCCTGGAATGAAAGAGAGATAATCCCTGGCCAGGTAACCTCTGAGAAGTTCCACCATTCTGAGAAGGTGCCTTCAACAGTGCACTGGGCTGGCAACATCAGGATAATTCTGTCTTAAACCGTACCCCAAGATGCAGTTACATAGGACAAACAATATTTCCCTCCTACCCCATCACCACCTTAAGGGGTGGCTCTGGCAATTTTCAGAATGAGACAGCTAGAAATTATATGTGATGGTAGGCAGTCTGATTTTTTTTTTTTATGAGAGGACTCTCACCCTTGAGAAAGAGGGAGACTTGTTTAATAAAGACTGGGTTTATCCTAGAGGGATTATTTCCGGCCTTTGAGTGGTCTCTGAGCCATTTACTGATCTCAGAAACTCAATGTAGTTCTTTTTCGTAGGCTACTAGAAGTCACTGGTGGCCCAGCAAAAGTTTTAACTTCTTACCCAAGCCTTTGGGTCATTCTTTTTCCTCTACCTATTTTTCTAGTCCTAATTCCATCATGTGTGCATCCCTGTCCAGTGCAGACAACACAATGGAGCACTTGCCATTTCCTAGTGACTCTTCTCTACCTGGTATCTCCACTTGCAGCAACTGACCAGTGCCTGCGGCTCTGTAAGCATGCCGCCTTTACAAGCTTCCCCACCGCTCCCATGGCTTAAGCACAAGTCTCCCTGTGATCCTGTTATCCAAGCAGTCTTGGATACCCTACATCTAGGGTAAGCCAGGTGCCAGTGGCTCATGCCTGTAATCCTAGCTCCTCGGGAGGCTGAGACCTGAGGATCACGGTTCAAAGCCACCCCAGAAGGAAAGTCTGTGACAATCTTATCTCAATTAGACACCAAAAAGCCAGAAAGAGCTTTAGCTCAACTGGTAGAGTGCTAGCTTTAAACAAAAGAGCTCAGGAGCAATGCCCAGGCCCTGAGTTCAAACCTCAGGACTGGCGTGTGTGTGTGTGCGTGTGCGTGTGTGTGCGTGTGTGTGTGTGTGTGTATGAATGAACTTGAACCACAGCTCCACTTCTGGCTTTTTGCTGATTAATTGATGATAAGAGTCTCAAGGTCTGCTCGTGCTGGCTTCCAAATAAGATCCTCAGAACTCAGTCTCCTGAATAGCTAAGATTCTAGGTGTGAACTACTAGTGCCTGGCTATTTTCTCTTCTTAGCACTTTTTTTCCGGAAGCCAATCCATATTTTACTTCTGGAAATTAAGGAGATAAAGTTACATACTCTCAGAAAAATGTACATTCATATCTATCTTTCTGGGTTAGCAAAGGAAGATATTAATAGAAAATCCACACTCTATTAAAAAGGGTGGTTTGAGGTATGAGTTGGTGGTTTTATTTCTTAAACTATCTGAGAAAACCCAGGATGATGAAATTTAAAATTTGCATACATAGTCATCAATATTGTATAGACACTGAGAAATATGACAAATAATGTTCTGATATGAAGTATATTTATATCTTCTAAAGTTTCTATAAAAATGCACTTGCCTGAGTTTCCTAGTTACTCTTTACTGAGACAGCAAAGCGAAGTATTCATCTTTGAAATAAAACTTTTCTAAGGTCTTAAATTAGCCAATATTTTACTGTCATAGATTAACCGGAATTCACAGACATCTGGAGTAGCTTTTTTTAAAAAAATATTAGCTTACAGGTATCTTATTATGATGAGCGATGCAATAGAAAACTAGATTTGTGAGAACATTTCTTAGGTATGGTGGTATATGCCTATAATCCTAGCACTTGGGGGACTGAGGCGAGAGGATCGAGAGTTCCAGACCAGCCTGGCTTACGTCCTGGGATCCTGTCTCAAACAAATAAACTTTTTTCTTGAGGAATCTGCTCATTGGAATCATATTAAGAGACAAATATCATATAGTATGCTCTTGTATTCTTCTCAGAATCGACAGTCAAGAACCGTGAGCGAGCCAGGCATGGTGTGCCAACTTAGTCTTAGCTACATGGATGAGGCCAGTTCAGGAAAACAGGAAGGTCCTCATCTTAACCAATATTAGACTGAGCATAGCCTGTCATCCTAGCTACACAGACGATATAAATAGAAAGATTCCAGTCTAGGACAGCTAGGACATAAAAAGCAACAGCCTATTTGAAAAGCAATGGAAGTAAAAGGGCTGGAAAGTGGCTTAGGTGCTGCAATGCCCAACTAGCACGTAAAAATCTCCAGTTTTGTTCAAACACCAGCACTTAAAAATCAACAAAAATTTAAAAAAGACTGTAAATGGAAAGAGAACCTGTATCATCCCTAACTTTTTCTTCTCATAAACCAGAGGTCGTGCAGTCATAAAAAGGAGACCTCAGGGGACGCCGTAAAAGACTGAACCCAAGACTCAGCTCCCTTCTGGAAACTTTCTATGTTAGTGCCCCTTCTGGAGCCATAACTGGAGAAAGGCAGTGTGCCTTAACCTCAGGGTATTTCAAGGGCAATCCAGGGCATCTTCCTTACCTGTCAGACAGCCAGGCACCACGAGGGCTGTGCACAATCCCCACATCAGCAAGCTGGGCTCCATGCTCCTGGCACTTGGGATGGGCCTGGGGCAGTAAGAGGAGGCGTTTCTGTGCCTTCTATGGGGAGGCTGTCAGCCTCTTCCTTCCATTGTGCCGGGAAGATTCCAGAGGAAAGGACTGACCCACTCACCCAGTCCTGTTTGCTAGTCTACCCCGCATGATGGACTGAGGAGCTGCTCTCTCTAAATATTAGAGCAATGCGTTCAGCCAGGAAATTGTGCCCATCTCTTCTCTGATCTCAAAGATAGGAAGTGTTTTCTGATGACAATAGAGTTTGTGGTAATTTTTCAAAGTAGGGTTTTTTTTTTTTTTTTTTTCAAGTTCAATTGTGAGGAGGTGTGGGCTGGGGTTGGGGTAAAGGATTAAGCTTCATTTATGAATCCTTTCTTCAGCTTGGGGTCTGCCCCTAGCCACAAAACTTCCTGAAGACCCAGAAGGCGCTGCAGGGTGAGAAGCAAAGCCACTCAAGTGTGGAAAGGCAGTTTTGGCCATGACAGAACTCTCCAGACTGGTCTGATCCTAGGTGATCTCTCTCCTCTCCTCTCCTCTCCCCTCCTCTCCTTTAAAAATTTGTGTGCCAGTACTGAGGCTTGCCCTCCTCCTTGGCTTATAGTTACTCCCGTCTGGTGCTTTACCACTTGGCCCACAACCTCTACTTTCCACTTTTTTTTTGCTGGTTAATTGGAGATAAGAGTTTCATAAATGTGGGGCCTGGGAGTTTGGCCTAGTGGTTAAAGTGCTTGCCTAGCATGCATGAAGACCCGGGTTCGATTCTTCGGCACCACATACATAGAAAAAAGCTGGAAGTGGTGCTGAGGCTCAAGTGGTAGAGCTCTAGCCTTGAGAAAGTCCAAGGACAGTGCTCAGGCCCTGAGCTCAAGCCCAGGACTGGTAAAAAAAAAAGAGTTTCATAAATGTGTCTGCCCAAAGCTAGCTTTGAGCCTCAGTTCCCAGTTCTCAGCCTCTTGAGTGGCTAGGAATTACAGATATGAGGCACCATTGCTGGGATATTTTCTTTAAAGAAAAAATATCTTCATTTGTCAAGTTTAAGATTTCTGTTGTATGTACAATGTATTCACTTCAGTTGCACCTTCTTAAAACAAGGCCAACTGGTTTCTCTGTTCAGTTTTCATTCATGCATACCTGGATCCTTCCTTCCTTTCTCCCTTCCTCCCTCCCTCTCTCTTTCTCTCCCCCCCCCCACAATACTAGGGTTAGAATTCACAACCTCATGCTTGCTAGGCAGGTGTTGTACCACCTGGGCCACACCTCCACCTGTTTTTGCTGGTTGTTTTGCAGATGGAGTCCAGTGAACTTTTCTGCCCAAGCTGGCCTTGAACACAGATTCTCCAAACCTAGGCTCCTGGTGACAGATCTGAGCCACCGCATGCCCATGTTGGATCTCTTTGAAAAGCGTAGCAGGGTTTGGGACAGGGCCTTTAATTACTCAGATCACACAGGAGCAAACAAGGACTGACTGAAACTGAGAATTCATGAGTAATTCCCTAACAATTATAACCAATACCAGCCACAATCATTTCCCCAGGGGTCCCAGGTTCCTGAAAGTACATTGTCATTTTACAAGATATTTCACCTCCAGATTTGCATTTCTCTTAAAGAATCTTACTCAAATTGGATTTTAGTTCTAAACTTTCAGACTTTAAAAAAATAGAATTCCTGCTTATCAGAACTCCTTTCTGGCTTTTCTGAAACTGGGCACATTTATGGTAAGGTATTATTTTTAGCGTATTAGAAAGCCATCAAAGGCATTGAAAAGAGGAGATTCTGGGAAGAAAAGGAATTCATGATGCCAACATGCATTCCCTCTGCCTCTAATCATCTCCTAAAGACACAACTGCTTATATCTAAAAAGAGACCAGGGTATTCTGAAAATGAACTAGTTTCTAGGCTAAGTGTGTGTTTGGAAAGAGAGAGAGGAGTTTCTGGTAATGAGGTTCATGTAAAAATGTGTTAAGATTCTCTTTTCAGATGCCAGACCAAGAATAATATCATTTCTAGACAGTGTAGATAAATATTTTACCAGAAATTTCTATTATCCTCCAGAGTCTGTCCAACCTATGAAGCTGAAGATTTTGGCTGTAGTTATCTTTAGTGGTGGTGGGGTGGGGTGGGGGGGAGAACAGAAGAATATGTAAATGCCTTTTCCCTGCAAGTTGAAAGTATTTACCAAGCAGATGTTGTAGCACTCTTTAATCTTTTTGGCATTTTCTATGAACAAGGATATTTTCCAACATCAAAATGTTAACAGTAGTCAAGCCATGGTAATCTTAGCGACTCAGGTGGCTGAGATCTGAGGATCAAGGTTCAAAGCCAGCCCTGGCACAAAAGGACCTGAGACTCTTTATCTCCAGTTAATGGGACGTGGCCTTGGCTCAAGCGTAGCGTGGTAACCTTGATCTGAAATTAAAAAAATAACAGTCCCACCAATCAGGAAATGACACTGATGTATTACGGTCATTCAATCTTCATTCTCTACTTTCTCTGGTTGTCTCAATAAAGTTCTTTGTAGCAAAAAAAAAAAAAATCCAGTTCAGAATCACATGTATGTAGTTGCCAGGTGTCTTTTGTTGTTATTGTTGGTCATGGGGCTTGAACCCAGGGCCTGGGCCCTGTCGCTGAGCTTTTGTGGTCAAGGCTAGTACTCTACCACTTGAGCCACAGCATCATTTCGTTTCAAGTGTCTTTAGCAGTTCCTTTGTCTATTCTTGACTTTCATGACCTTGACTTTCTTTTTTTTTTTTTGAGATAGAGTATTTCTGTAGCCCCAGCTCAATTTCAAGGCCGTGGGTTCATTCATCAGAAGAAAGGGAAAAGTTACAACCATTTCATTTTATTTTGTTAATAATAAAATGTTGGCAAACTAGGTTAATTATGTTCTATTTTACATCTCTCTGGGTGTATGCACGCTGGCACTCAGGGCTTGAACACTGCGAGTCCTGGGGTGTTTTTGGTTTTGTTTTTGCCAGTCCTGGGGCTGGAACTCAGGGCCTCAGCACTGTCCTTGGACTTTCTCAAGGCTAGCGCTCTACCACTCGTGTCACAGCATCGCTTCTGGCTTTTTCTTTTTTTTTTCCTTGTCTTCTAATTTTTATTTTATTTTTATTTTTTTATAATTTATTTTTTTGTGTAATTAATGAAAGGGTTACATGATATTTGCCAGCTAGAAGGTGCATTAATTCACACACATTGATACCCTTTCACACGTCTTGGTACCCACCCCCCTCCCCCCCCACCCCCCCACCCATCTTGGTTTTCCCCCCTTCCCTACCAAATTTCAAATAACTAAATACAAATAAATTCAATATATCAGATAACAAAGTGAGACACTGTAACAATATGAGATACCCAAGAGATAGCAAAGGAGATGAGAGATAACATAGTACCTTAAGGACAACAATCATTCATTATATGGCTTTTGTTTCTATATCCTAGAGGTCCTTTCAATTAGCTTCACATTATATGTCCTTATGTATCAAGATTTTGCTCTATTGAAGATCTCTGCTAGGAGAGCCCAAGGTTTCTACTGATTATGACGAATGACGGAAACCACTGAGCCTAAGTTCCTTTGAGTCTGGCTTACTTCACTTAACATGATTTTTTTCTAAGTCTTTCCATTTCCTAACAAATGGGGTGATGTCATTCTTTCTGACAGCAGCATAGAATTCCATTGTGTACAAATACCACAACTTGTTGATCCACTCATCAACTGAGGGACATCTGGGTTGGTTCCATATCTTTGCTATGGTGAAATAGTGCTGCAATGAACATTGTTGTGCTAGTGGATTTAGTATGTCCTTGTTTCTGGATGGTTGGGTAAATGACAAGTAGTGGAATTGCTGGGTCATAGGGGAGCTCTATGTTTAGCCTTTTGAGGCACTGCCACACTGCTTTCCATAGTTTGCATTCCCACCAACAGTGTAGTAGTGATCCCTCCTGGCCACATCCCCTCCAGCATCTGTTATTATTCATTTTCCTGATCCTGGCCATTCTAATTGGAGTGAGGTGGAATCTTAGAGTTGTTTTGATTTGCATTTCTTTTATGACCAGAGATGTTGAGCATTTCTTCATGTGTCTATAGGCCATTTTTGTTTCTTCTTCAGAGAAGACTCTCTTTAAGTCTTTGGCCCATTTTTTAATGGGATGGTTGTTACTTTGGAGATTAGTTTTGGAGTGATTCAATTTTTTGAGTTGTTGATATATTTTAGATATGAGGTCTTTGTCCATTGTTTGGTTGGTGAAGATCTTCTCCCACTCTGTAGGCTTCCTAATTAATTTACTAGCTATGTCCTTTGCCATACAAAAGCTCCGCAGGTTTAATGCAGTCCCACTTATCCAGACTTCTGGCTTTTTCTATGTATGTGGTACTGAGGAATTGAACCCCGGTCTTTGTGCATGCTAGGCAAGCACTGTACCACTAGGCCACATTCCAGGCCCCTGGGTGTCCTGTTTTGCTAGTGGCTAGGAAATCCCTCGAGCCACAACTCCAGTGTTAGCTTTTCTGCTGATTAATTGGAGATAGGAGTTTCAAATCATAATTCTCAGATCCTGTCTTTTGAATAGCAAAGATGATAAGTATGAGCACCAGCTCCTCAAAAATGTGGTTTTGATTTGTGCTGTTTTGTTCTCGGTATTGGGGTTTGAACTCAGGGTCTCATGCTTTTACTTTGATTTTTTTTACTCATGTCTCATGTTCTAACACTTGAGACACACTTTCAATTCCTTAATTGGCATTTTTATGATCAGATATGACGTAAAACCCACTAAAATGAATATAGTGATTTGCCAGGAGGCTTTTCAATCAAATAATTTCAGTGGAAAATTTTGCTGAGTTAGCACTTCATTTTCCATCCTAATGTGCACAGGGTCTTAGAGATAAGAGAAAAACACAGAAAGCTCATACTGCGCTAAGAGTTCATCTTATTTTTTGAAAATACCCATTTCTTAGTTTTTTAGATGGAGAAGTAGAGTTGTGGAAAAGAGGGATTAAGACAGAGTAAGAAAGGTAGGTAAGCAGGTTGCTGGTGGCTCATACCTGTAATCTCAGCTACTCAGGAGCCTGAGATATGAGGATCACAGGTCAAAGCCAGCCTGGGCACATGAGACTCCCATCTCCAATTAGCCACCAGGAAATCAGAAGTGGCACTGTGGTTCAAGTGGAAGAGCGCTAGCCTTGAGCTGAAGAGCTCAGGGACAGTGACCAGGCCCAGAGTTCAGGCCAAAAAAAGAACCAGCCAAAAAAAGAAAAAAAAAGGCAAGTAATTAATTTAGGGGAATAATCAAGAGCTTAGAAGGAACAAAAGTAAAATCTAAAATTTAAAAAAAAAAACTGAACTTGTTATTTGAAGAAAGTAGTTGGCAGTTGGCTTTGTAGTGTTGGGCCTTTCCTCCAGCATTCCTAAAAACTTGGATGAAATTTCCACTTCTTGTTCATGCATTTTGGAGCTGAATTCCCTTAAGGATATGTGAAAACACCAGGCTTGATTTTCTTTTAAACTAGGGAAGCGTTTGGAGCTGGAGACTGTCACAGTCTCTCTCTTTCCCCTGCTGCTCTCCTCTTCTTGGTCATTTCAGTATTAACCTACATCTTCCTGGGGAAGTTCCAGGAAATGACAACCTAAGAAACTGCACTTCTGTTGAGAAATCCTTCAGCAAATGCCTCCGTCAGCAGTGGAGGCCTAGCGTGAAAAGCGAGATGAAGGCATTGTCTCTGCTTTGTGCACACTCCCAATCGACTCAAAGAGAGAAAGAAATGAGCGCTTCAAAGGGCAGGTGGCTCCTCATTGATCCTCTGTGATCAGACCTGCACTGCATTACCCATCTGGCACCACATGAAAGCCACCCAAACCTGTCATCTCCATCGCCTTCCTCTAAAAAAGCCCTGTGCTCAGCTGTGGTCTCCAACCAGAAGAAAAGGGAGCCCTTCGTGTTCTTGGAGACTGGAAGTGTTTGATCAGAGTGATTTCAAGAAAGCTCGTTGTGTTAAGTATTTGACATTCATGTTGGGTTTGACAAAAGGTGACTTTCCTAACCTAGGGTGCCCCGAACCTTTTTATCCTTCATCTCTTAGGAGCCTGAAACATCCATTTGGGCCCAGGCCATTTTGCTCTTTTTTCATAAGCCATGTGCATGTTGGGTTAGCATTATTCAACATAGTGCGTACTAATTGAGGATCCAGGCATTCGGTTCCCTGCCTGGGGTCTGGAAGCTGCAAACATAAATTTAGAAAGGATTTTCTATCTTCACGAAGAAGTGATCGTCTAATTGTAGGGGTTAACATCAGGAACAAGAAAATCCCTATTAACTGCAAACGTGTCTGCCAAATTGATAATCCTAAGAGAAAGCAATAAGAGCAGTGCGAGCGAGCTTGAGGCATGTTGTTCTCTGTCTTTACTGGCCGGGTGGCTGAGGGATGGATAGGCGATGTCACTGTGATTGATACTTTCCACTGGTGACAGACACGTGAGAATACTTCAGATTCTGCCCCAGCTATCACTACACAAACAGGCATTCTTTCTCTCAAACTGGTGTTAAAGAGAATGTTGCTGCTAGTTCTGTGAAATCTACAGGTGCATCCTGTTATTGTGGCACTGAGTTGAATTTCTGTGTGTAATCTCCAGCAGATTTCACAAAAATCTGGTGGAAAACCAAAATCCACTATGAATCAAATAACTTCCTCTACTCAAATGTCAGGTTCCCAAATGAGCTATCTGCTGTGTGAATTGCTTGGCCAAGAAATTAATGGGAAATACAGTTGGTGTACATGAATCATGAGTTGAGTCCTCCTTCGTTAACGGTTGAAAATTGACGCTGTAAATTTGCAGCTTATGATAAGCAGATTCCTGTTCCTATTTTCTATTTGAATACTTGCTGCTTGGGTATCAACAAAAACTCACTCACCTCTCCTGTGATAGTTCTGAGCTTAGGGATGAATAACAATATACTTCATCTCTCACACCACCACTTACTACCTCGTGTGGGGAGCCTGAAGCCCTGAATCAATGAGGAAAATGGCTGTACATCTGTGTATGTCCTGTCTAGATGTCTACACAGCTTTCCAACTGGCTTTGCTGATTCAAATATCCCTTCCTACTCCTTTTTTATCCTTGCCTATTACTTCCTTTTGTTTCCCCATAGTGTAAGAATGTCTATAGGAAGAGTAGAGCTGTAGCTCAAGTGGTAGAGTGCCAACCTTGAACAAAATAGCCCAGCCAGATTAAGGGACCCTGAGTTCTTACCTATTTTAAGTTTTAAACAATGTTGTCCCCCTCCATTAAAAAAATACCCCAGGTTGTTCCTCATATTTTTTGTTTCCATTTCTGGTGTCAGATCTAGAGAAAACAAACCAAACAAAAACAAAAATGGGGACTTTCTGAGTAATGAGGCCACAGATTTTTGTCTCAGATTAGGCACGCATTTTTTATATGATACTTGGAAGGTTAAAACAGAATGAAGGGGCCAGAAGGCCTGCAGAACCAGAAGTGACATTAACAGGGGTTCAATTCATAGAATTCAACTATCTTTTCATCAGTCCTGGCCAGATGAGGTATTAGTAATACCTCGAATTGATGAAATTCACTTTTTTTTTCTGAGAAGTTGGAAACTTTTTTTTTGCTGAATAACCTCATTTTTTCCTTATCCAACCCCATGTGAGATATTCTCCCTCTCTCTTTCTCTCTTTCTTTCTTTCTTTCTTTCTTTCTTTCTTTCTTTCTTTCTTTCTCTCTTCCTTTCTTTCTTTCTTTTGATGCATAAGAAGATTGAGTTCCATTAAAGTTGGGTAAATTGCATTCATGATGGAGACGGTCTCCCTTGTCTTTTTCTGGGAAAATGTTCTTCTACTCTCTCTCTTCTACCATGACCTACATTTCCCCACATGTGAACACATCTGCTTCTTTTATACGAAGACTAGAAGTCCTCTGTGAACAGGGCACATCGAGTGCTTGGTGACGTTGTATGCTGTTTGTGAGAACCTACAATGGAATGTCTACTACGTGTCAAGTGAGGACAAAACAGACAAAATCCTTGCCCTTAGGATATCACTCCAGTTAGCATGAGGCAGATGGATCCTAAGCAAGTAAGTGAATATAACGTATGCCATTCCATGCAGTTACACAGAAAACTAATGCAGGTAAAGAAAGCAGGCCCCAAGTGGAGGGGATGCTCTTAGGTGAGGAAGTAGGGAAAATTCTTGTTAAGAGGAGGACATTTGGATCGAATGGGGTAAAGTGAGGAGCAAGCGATGCCACTCTTAGGGAAAGATCATCTCAGCACCAAGAATACCTTTGATGTTCCTGGGACAGTAAGCAGGCTGGTATAGAAGGGAAGACACTGGCACATATAAGAAGTGCAGTTGACGCTGGGCACAGTGGCTCATGCCTGTAATCCTGGCTACTCAGGAGGCTGAGATCTGGGGATCAAGGTTCAAAGTCAGCAGGGCAAAAAAAAAGTCCCTGTGATACTCTCAGCGCCAATTAACCACTCAAAAACTGCAAGTGGCAGACTGCTAGCATGAAGCGGCTCAGGGACAGTGCACATGTCCCACAACTGGAAAAAAAAACAACAACAACAAAACACAGTATACTTGGAAATCAGGCAGGAAATGGAACATTTTAAAATTTGAAGGCAAAGTTGGGGGTTTGGGATTTTTTAATCTCTTTTTCTGAATTGGTTGATGGTAGAAGAGGAAAGCTTTCAGGTGACTGGAGTTGCCCACTCAAGGTGACAGAGCTGTGGCCTGAGGTCACAGCATGGAAGATGGTAAGCAGCCAATTGGGGCTGGGCACGTAGCTCAGTGCTACAGCACGTGTGCAACACGCGACAGGTTTGATCCTCAGTATCACACGTGTGAACGGACACACACACACACACACCACACACACACCACACACACCACACAGAACTTGCTTCATGGATTTGATGGGGACATGTAAGGAAACCAGGAAGAATCAAATCCAACTCAAGTTTGAGGCTTGACTCATCAGTGAAATTGCTACTCAGCTGGAGCTGCATTCAAGCTGGTTTGGAGTTGTGAGAGTGGAATTTAACCAGGAGTTCTGGTTTTGGCAATAGTAATTGACATGCAAATGGAAATAGTGTGCAGTGATTAAGTTCCTCATTAGAGAAGTTGTAGTGTGGCACGTAGAACACAAGCAGGACCTGGAGGAAGTTGGAGGGATTTTTTTTTCAGTCCTGGGTCTTGAACTCAGGGTCTGGGTGCTGTCCTCGAGCTTGTTTTGCTCAAGGCTAGCTCTCTACCACTTGAGTCAAAGCTCCATTTCCGGCTTTTTTTGTGTGTGATTAATTGTAGGTAAGAGTCTCACAGACCTTCCTGCCTGTGATGGTTTTGAGCTGATATCTTCAGATCTCAGCCTCCCAAGTAGCTAGGATTACAGGTCAGCACCACTAGGGCCTGACAATTTTCTATGAATTCTTGAAAAACATGAAACATGTGGAGGCTGACAGATACATACATTTACATTTAGAAAGGAATACTGCAAAAAAAAATTCATGGAAAGGCAAAAGACTTGGAGAGATCAGGTGGCATGAGAAGGTTGAAGAGTAAAATTTAATGTCTATTGGGGACTTGAAGGCATAGCTCAGCTGGTACAGCGCCAGTCAGTGAGCGAAGCATCAGGTACCAAGTTTGAGTCCCAGTCTTGCAAAGAAAGAAAGAAAGAAAAAAGATAGAAAGAAAAGAAGGAAAAAGGGAAGGGAGGGAGGGAATGAGTGAAAGGGAGAAAGAAAGAAAGAAAGAAAGAAAGAAAGAAAGAAAGAAAGAAAGAAAGAAAGAGGGAAGGAAAAGAAAAGAGGAAGGTTCTGATGAAATATTTCCAAGCAATATTGCCAGTGAGGAAGACAAAAATTAGTCAAGTTTTAGAAAAACTAGGATGGGATTTTGAAAGTCCATGTTAAAAAACAAAATCCCAACAAAGATGATTATAAGATGCAGTAACATGGGAGGGACTGGGAGTGTGGCCTAGTGGTAGAGTGCCTGCCTAGCATGCACGAAGACCTGGGTTCGATTCCTCGGTACCACATTCATAGAAAAAAGCCAGAAGTGGTGCTGAGGCTCAAGTGGTAGAGTGCTAGCTTTGAGAAAGTCCAAGGACAGTGCTCAGGCCCTGAGCCCAAACCCAGGACTGGCAAAAAAAAATATATATATATAAAAAAAAATAAAACAAAGATGTAGTAACATGGTAAACTGTGGCATCACCCAGTATCGTAGTTAAGGAACGCTAATGTCCAAATTGAGCTTTCCTTTGGAAAAAAAAAAGGAGAAGAGTGATTGAAATATCTTTGCATGCAAAACTAAGGGTGCAAAAGAAAATTATCTTTCTATCTTCTTGTCTTTGCTTTTTCTATTTTTCCGAGAAAGAAATAGTTGGATAGTACCTTCACGTCTTCATGAAGAAAGGTCTACTGTGGTGCAGCAAGAACTACCAAATGAGACTTCAAACAGTATCGCGTTTGAATCCATGCTTTTGTGCCATCATCTTATCACGAGGAGAGGAACACATTGGTGCCTTCTTTATAAGATTTATGCTATTTGAGTTCATTGTCTTGTCCTGCTGCACAGCCAGAATTTTCCTCAGCAATGAAGGCATCCCTGCTTAATTCAATTTAATGAGACTTTATGTCTTCATTACAAGAAAGTATTACTTATTACATTTAGGGGGTTTTTTCTACTACTAGAGACCTTTTGCTATGAATAAATATACTTTTTTTTTGCAGTGCTGGAAATTGAACCTTGGGCCTTGCATATGCCAGGTAAGTACTCTACCACAGAGCCGCACCCTTAGCCCACAAATGTGATTATTTTATCACAGTTATCTTATTATTATCTGATACGCAGTCCAATATAATGAGTCAATCCAGTACTACTCATCTGAGCAGCTGAAGGTCTGAGAGAAGATGACCTATGAGAGCTATTAAGCATTTTTTTTCTAAGACCTGTTATGGAGAAAAGACATTGGTTTTACTCTGGAAACCACACCAAATAGGAAGACTTAGGGCTAAGTTGCATTATAAGCTTACAAAAGGAATGTTCTGGAAGTCATTGTTCAATTATGGAAAGCTCCGCTGGAAATACTAGATAGAAATGGTTACCTTCTCTCCCCTCTTTCCCATGAAGAAAGAACGTGACTGCTGGGGTAAGCGTCGTGGTATTACCCTACATTTTTCCATTCAACCTGATGAGAGTAAATGAAGGCTTCTCTAGGCTTTGTGTTCTGAAGGGGTTCAAGGCCAACCTCTCCCTCCACAGAGAAACCACACAGGGGTGTCTGGCACACTCAACTCTCCTCACATAGGTCACAAGCTTGGGCTTAGATGTAAGCCTCAAATCTGCCATGCATTCCAGATGAGTTTTACCATGAGCAAAGCTCACGCTGCAATTTCTGTGGTCTTCCTTTTATTTCTCAGTTGGCTTAGAACTCATAAGAAAATGAGATGGAATTGCTTTGCACCCTGCCTTCCCCCATTTTCTGTTGCTATTTAAAAAACGTTGGAATTGCTAGGCAGCAGTGGCTTATGTCTGTAATCCTAGCTATTCAGGAGGCTGAGATCTGTGGATTAGGGGCTCAAAGCCAGCCTGGGCAGGAAAGTCTGTGAGAGTCTTATCTCCAATTAACTAACTGCCAAAAACCTAGAAGTGGCTTGTGGCTTCAAGTGGCAGAGTACGAAAGCTCAGGGACAGCGCCCTGCCCCCGAGTTCAAGACCCAGGACAAAAAAATTAAAAAAACAAAACTGAGACTAGATGACTTACAAAGAATAGGGATTCATTGCGGCTCACTGTTTGGGAGCCTGGGAATTCTGGCCCCCGCACATGCATGGTTACTTGGACTCATGGCAGAAAGCTGAAGGGACAATGGGGACACATGTCAAATAAATAAAACAGCAAGGGCAGCCATACTTTAGAACCATCAGTTCTAAAACAAACCCAAGCCCATGAGAAAGGCATTCTTGCATCTCTACTACCTAACTACTTCTTAAAGGGCTCGTCTTCCCACCAATGTCACACTTGACAATGACATTTCACCATATATAAACCAGGGGACAGCTTGAAACCCCACCATTGTGGGTTTTCGCGGGAAAAGCTTAAGCATTGAGTATGACCAGTCTGTAGCTCCTTTCCACCCCATAATTTCTACGTCTGTATCATTCTATACGGTTGCTCAATTTCTTCCCCTTCTGTCATGACAGAGAGGCATGTGGGTGCATGTGACAGCTGCTATCAGGGAGTGAAGCAGATGTTTCCAATTTGCTTTCTTTCCTGAAAGGATGCTCAGGTATCAAACACTGAAACATCTTTCTTTAATACAAGGGATATATATCAGCAATCCCAGAGGAGGAAAATAAATGAATTTCTGATTTGTAATTCTTTCTATAGAAAGAGATTTTTTTTCTCAAGAAAAAAGGCCTTAGACTTTTTTTTAAGGAAATGAAAGGGACCAGAGAAGGAGAAAATAACTGTGGGGAGAAAAATAAAAGTCAAGAAATTCAGCAGCACTTGTTATGGTGTTTCTCTGAAGGTCACAATAGCTGATATCTTGATAAGGACATCCTCTCTGAAGCATGAAGTCTTATTTTTTTCTTTTTATTTGACAGGGCAGGTAGAGTTGGGGCTGTTATCCACTGTGCTGTAGATTATCTTGAATTGCATTGGCAGGAGGAGTGGAAAAACAGCAATGATTTTTGACTTTCTCTGAGGCCATCTCCATCCTTCCTGACCGCTCGTTTCCTGGGACCACACTCTGCCTCTTCACGCCCATTCTCATGTTCCGTGCACATAATCAGTCCTCTGGTTGAAGAATGTGTATTTTGAAATGTGAGGGTGTGAATGACAGCAAAGGGTTATTTGGGTTATTTGACTAGAAAAGGAACTAAAATTGCATGCTGAATTCATCTGGGATTATACAAATAGTATTCAATAAAAATTCCTGGAAAAGGAAATTGCAAGACCGAAGAGACAGACTTTTCATGGGGTCTAAATGTTCTAATCCACCATGTAAATAGTTTTGTCCTTGCTCTGTGGCTACTTTCGCCTTCTTTTTCTTCTCCTCTTTACTGTTTTTTTTTCTTCTTAGACTTTTTCCCCCTGTTCTTTACATCTATCCCATTTATGTCATAGTTCAAACAAAGCACACGCTAATACTTGTTACCTAGCCTTTGTTTTTTGAATTTGTTTTTGAATTATCATTTGCATGTTCATTAAATCTCCAAAGAGGAAAAAAATAATAATAAAACGTGTATCTTTGGCCATTCATTTCTCTTAAGTCTCATTTGTTTCACCTCAAAAATAAAACCAATTGTTGTGTGCATCCATCTTGAGACTTTTAAATTTTAATATGTAGATGTATACTACATGAAGTTTATGGTCTTCGGTATGTGCTAAACACTCAAGACACAGATAAGAAGATGAATCTGAGATGGTGAGAAAATAATTGAGGTCAGCATCTGTGCGGAGAGAGGGAACAACTCTAGACAGGGCAGAGAGGGAAAGCAAAATACTATGTAGCAATGGGTAAAACCTTTCTGAGTCCTAGGAAAAGTTCTAGACCATACACTGCACCTCAAGAGTTGTGATCTAAAATAGAGACGACCCTCTTGCAAAGTGTCTCATTAGAGTATACACATTCCTGTCTTCCTGCGTCTGGCTGTACAGCCAGCTCTGTCATCAGATAAGGGGTGTCTAAGCCACAGGCCTAAGCTGCAGGCCTCGTCCTGCAGTTTTCCCTTGTGTGTAGGCCTCCTGCAGAGTTGTGTCCCTTGGTGGCAAGGAATTCAGTGATAGGGACTTTAGTCTGTCCTGGGTTTGGAATTTTTTTTACTCTGCACCTAGAAGCTTTTCCCATAGTCCAGATCCACAGGTCTGTTGTAATGAAAGCTAGAGTCGGCACTTCTGTGTCACACTATGCCTGAGGCTTTGGGTGACATCTCAGGAGACAATGTACTATTTCTCCCTTTCCCTTTTCAAACTTGGGCAGATGGGGAGGACAATGAAAGAGGTGGTCACGAGGTATTGTATTCACAATCTGACAGGTGGAAATGAATCCCCTTTGAAAACCACTTGAAGTAATTAGAAGAAAAAAAAAACAACTAAAGAAGGGCTAGCAAATATCCAGCTGTGATCTAGCCTCTACCACTTACACGTGGCCCCCAACCCAGGTGCAAGACTAAAGGAAGTGACTGCCAGCTGAGCTCGCCCTCCTGCCAACCATGTTTTCCCAGTGTCTGAAGTAAAGCACTGGGCAAGACGGTTACCTCACAGAGGGCTGGACCACTAGTCCCAGGAAACCATCAGAGCACAGATACACTCATCTCCCCTCGTGCCACGTAAGCCGGCCACACACCGGGAACCACGGAAGGGACCACTCAGAACTAAACTCCCTGTTCTGCTCACGTATCTGCGAATGCAGTGGAGGACAAGGTGGAAAAGGATCTCGTCCCTCAAACAGACATCCTGCAGACCATTTGCTTGGCGTTGCTGCATAAACAGCAGGAAAGTGAGAAGCTGCAAAGGGTAAAGGCGTTCTAGCCGTCTATATACCATTTTAGGCACATGCCTGTATAAACTTGGAATTAAAAAAATATATTTGCACCAAAGAAAGCCATCCACGAGCTCAGAAATGATGTGTCAATGTGTTTTACAAAGCTGTGGGCCAAACCCAGGCCTGGTACATGCCATGTACTCTATTACTGAACTACACCTCCACCCAGCAATTATATTTTCTAAAAAGTAAAATTCTTATTAAAAAAGACAAATTTGGCCGGGAGTTTGGCCTAGTGGTAGAGTGCTTGCCTAGCATGCACGAAGACCCAGGTTTGATTCCTCGGTACCACATACATAGAAAAAAGCGGGAAGTGGTGCTGTGGCTCAAGTGGTAGAGCTCTAGCCTAGAGAAAGCTCAAGGACCAGTGCTCAGGCCCTGAGCACTCAAACCCAGGACTGGCAAAAAAAAAAAAAAAAGAAAGGACAAATTTGTTGGGTACTAGGCAGCTCACACCTCTAATTCTAGCTACCTGACACAGTGGGTTGCTAGAAGGAAATAGCTGAAAAACAAAAGGAAATCACTGGTAAAGAATAAAAACAGAAAATAATACTATGGATGCAAAAATGATAGTGAAGAGCCAAGAGAGAATGTATCTGGACTAGGTCTCTCTCCATCTCCTTGTCAAAGCACAAGTGAGTGTGCAAAGGCCCTAGAGCTATAAGGCCCTTTCTGGTTGGAATTTCATGCATTTGGTCCCAAAATATTCAATGATGGTGTTTTGTGTGTGTGTGTGGTGTGTACTGGAGCTTAGAGTCACAATCTTGCCAGGACTTTTCCACTCAAGGCCAGTAGCCTACCACCTGAGCCACAGCAGCACTTCCGGCTTCTTGGTGTTTAAGTGGACATAAGAGTCTCACAGACCTGGGTGCCTGGGCTGGGTTCTGTTGTGCCAAGATTGTCCCATGTTCTGGAAATGACCCCCTCCCCCCTTGCTCAGGGCCCATGTACTTGAACCTCAGGTGGCAACAGCTTGATGCTCAGTGGTTAGACACCTGAGCTCTGATCCGACCAGTGGTTTGAGTTACCAAATAGCCAATCAGGTGATTGTAACTATGGAATTCCCCTATAAAAGCTGTGTAAAATCCTTGTTCAGGGCCTCTTAGCGTTGCCGGCTGCGGGTACGTGGAGGTCCGAGTGTAGACTCGTAATAAGCGACCCTTGCTTCTTAGCTTTGACTGTGGCCTCTGGTGGTCTTTTCGGGGTTCTAGGAATTCGGATACAACAGCTTCCAACTAAGATCCTCAGATCTCAGCTTCAGGATTAGCTAGGATCCCAGGTGAGGGGAACGGGTGCCCATTCCTTTACATTTGAAAAGGACTTTTCATCTGCCACGTCTATGTTTTTGTTCTGGATTTCCATAATCATACTGTCACAGGATGTCCTCAATTTATTTCATTTCCTACTCTCTTCCCTCACCTTTCCTTAATCACCAGAGTGGAGCTCATTCGATTATCTTAGTATGTGCCTTATTTTTTTTTTTTTTTGTCTATCTAAACCCCCATTTTCATTTACCTTGAAATCCTTCTTATCCCCAGCTAATGGTGGGAACTCCTCCTTACAGAAAGTTAAGTCCATTTTCTCCCCCTGGAGTCAGCCTCACAGACCTGGAAACCTTGAGCAATGGCGACCCCTACTGGTGGAAGCGGGGGTCGGCGAGGAGGAATGTGCAGTGCGATCCTCCCGCCGCCAGGGGGCGCCCTCCCAACCGGGAAGGTCGGCAAGGCGCTGGCGGCGCAGGCGCAGGCGCAGGCGCAGACGCACGCTGCCGGCCGCCCGCGCTCCTTCCTTCGCCCCGCGCCGCCGAGTGCCCTGCGGACTCGGCCGAGGGTCGGCGCCGCCGCGGGGCTTCGGCCTTCGGGCGGCGGGGGAGGAGGCTTCGGCGGAGTGCGGGGGTGGGGGCTCCGCGCTGCCGCCGCCGCGGCCGTGCCCTATGGGCCAGATCCGCCCGGAAGGCCCGGTAAGTGGTTCTCCCGCGGCCTGGGGCGGAGACCCGGGGCGGGAGCGCCTTCCCCGGGAGGGCGCGGGACGCGAGGCCGCGGCTTGAGGCCGGGGCGGGCCGGGGGGCCCCGTGCCGATCGCGCCCCGACCGCGTCGTGGGGTCGGCGGCCCCGTGGGCTCGGGGCGGCGGGGAAGGGGCGCGGGCGGGGGCCGGGGCCTGCCGGGGGGCGCGGGCCGGGGCCCGCCACGGTGTCCCCCGCGCCGTCCCCGCGCCGTCCCCGCCCCCGGTGCGTGAGAGCTGCGGCGATCGCGAGCTGGCAGGGCGTGTGCGGCGGCGCACAGACTCGGCCCGAGTCCGTTCCTCGGCGGAACGCATGGCTGCCCCGAGGACCGACGGCTCCGTCCGCCCAGCCCGCGCGCGCGCGTGTGCGCGGAGGTGCGGGGGAGCGGTAACGGGGGGATGGACCCCCCCACGCCCGGCGGCCGGCGCCCCTCGACGCCCGGCTCGGATCCCCCGCACGCGCTCCCCCCAGCCGAGGCGCCTGGGACTTGCCCTGGTAGTCAGCGGAGGAGGCGCGGCCTCGGGTGCGGTCCCCTCGGGTCCCAGCAGACCGGAGCCGGGTGGAGAAGATTCACACCGGACCCGATGGCCGGGCTGGAGGGACGGAGGGGGGAGGAAAAGTCCTAAGTCTCGGCGCTGTGTGTGTGGTGATGGCCTCCCCCTCCCTGCTCTCGTTCCCTCCTTAGGCCTGGGTGACGCCTTAGACTGCGGTGGGGTTGGTCAGGTTGCAAGGCGGGAATCGTTTTTTCTGTAATTAATGGTGGTACGTAACTTAAGTCTGGACCGATTTTCCTTAGCACGAAGGATGTCCTGAAAGGGCAGCTCTGCAGTGTTTGGTAATAATGTGTTCAATAAGCCGATGCGTTGACATTTGCCCCCGTGCATGCATGCATTTAGGAAGTGTTGTTAGAGTGCGGACAATGATCCGGCGTGGTGTTGAGCTAGATTCCCTGCCTTTCAGTGGTGGCTTGTGTAAGCCAGGAGGTAGCAGTTGCCATCAGGTAAATGTTTTCTGTTGGGAACGGCTGGGTTTTGTTACGGAGAACAGTCGTGGGGAAAGCAGTCAGTGAAGGGTTTAAAGATAAACTTAGAAAGACAAGGTTCTTCCATGTTCTTTTTCCTGTCACTTGGAACCTGGAAAACTCCTCATCTGTATTGTGACAAAACTGTTTTGTTTGCTTTCTTTTTTTTTTAATGGTGTCACCTTTATACTATAAATGCAATGTACAGGGGGATGTCCACTACTGCATTTCTTCACCCTTTGGGGGGCAGGGTTGGGTCGTTGGGCTTGAACTCTGAGCCTGGATGCTGTCCCTGAGCTCTTGAGCTACAGGGCCACTTCCTGTATGTTCTTTTTATCAAAAGAATGGCTATTCTGGGCAGTGGTGGCTCACACCTGCCATCCGAGCTACACAGAAGGCCGAGATGGTAGGATCACAGTTTGAAGCCAGACTATGCACTTCCATAATTCTTTTATCCATATGCAAAGTTAAGGTCTTGCCTGTATTGTATACTCTCTGATCTCTATTCTGCATGTTTTTCAGCATTAAACTGAAAAGAAGATGTCCCTGTATGATGACCTGGGAGTGGAGACCAGTGACTCAAAAACTGAAGGCTGGTCCAAAAACTTCAAACTTCTACAGTCTCAGCTTCAGGTGAAGAAGGCAGCCCTCACGCAAGCAAAGGTAATGAGATGGCAAGTCACAGTGGCCCGTGTGTGCAGGTTCCTCATGGAGATTCAGATGGTGTCATCGTAGCGTGCCCTTCTTCCTGTTGATTGGAGAGAGGAAGAAGGGCTCTGGTCACTTGGCTTCTCCTGTGAGAATGTCTAGCAATCATAATGTGTTTTCAGACTTCAGTTTGAGAACATGTTTTCAGAACGCTCACTTTGTAAACACAGCCCTGATGCTGCTTTCCTACTGGGCTGCTCGAGTGTGTCTCTTAGCCCTGCTGGGTCGTGTGGGGCAGTGTAGATGGAACTTGACTCTGCATGGTTCAGGGCTCACATTGGCTGCCAATGTGTCGGTGTGTGTAGTTAGTTCTGGGTGGGTTGCTTTTGTTATGATTGTATAACATTGGGTATGGAAGTACTCTTGACTTGTATTTGACCAGTTGACTTGAGCTCAGGGCCTGAGCACTGTCCTTGGACTTTCTCAAGGCTAGAGCTCTACCACTTGAGCCTCAGCACCACTTCCGGCTTTTTCCATATATGTGGTACCAAGGAATGGAACCCGGGTCTTCGTGCATGCTAGGCAAGCACTTTAACCACTAGGCCAAACTCCTGGCCCAAGCCTCTTTATTCTTAAGGCTAGTGCACTATCACTTAACCTATAATTCTACTTCTGCTTTTTGAGTGTTTTATTGAAGATGAGTCTCGCTTGGCTGGCTGGCTGGCTGGCTGGCTTTGAACCAGAGCCTTAGTTTCTGAACCTACTGAGTAGCTAGGATTATAGGCATAAGCCACCAGCACCCAGCTTGTTTTATTTTTATTTATTTATTCTTTGCTCGTCCTGGGGCTTGAACTCAGTGCCTGGGCACTGTCCTTGGATACTTTAGCTCAAGGCTAGCACTCTGCTACCTGAGCCACAGCACCACTTCGAGCTTTTTCTGTGTATGTGGTACTACGGAATCAAACCCATGGCTTCACGCATGCTAGGCGAGCACTCTACCACTAGGCTACACTTCCAGCCCCAGCTTGTTTGTTTGTGGGTCATGGGGCTTGAACTCAGCCTGGGCACTGTCCCTGAGCTCTTCAGCTCAAGGCTACCACCCTGCCCCACTTCTTGTTTTCTGGAGTTTAATTGGAGATAAGAATCAGGTCATTTTGTGCTCAGATCTCAGCCTCCTGAGATTACAGGCATGAGCCACTACGCCCAGTGCTTATTTTAATCAAGGTCTTAATATGTAGCTTAAGTTGACCTAGATTACAGGAGAGCTCTATGCCTGGCAGAATTTTGACTTAGAACTTTTAACATTTTTATTTAAAAATTTCATTTATTTATGAGTCAGGTTCTTGCTATGTGGCTCAGGTTGCCTCCAACTTGAAATCTTTCTACCTGAGACTCTCCTGAGCAAGCTGGAAATACAGGAAGGCTACCCAACACCCAAACTCCTAACAAGCTTGCATCCCAAATGAAAGGAAGGTTACAGAACAAATATTTTCTCTTTAGTTTTTTGGCCAGGTTTTAAGGTCTTTATATATTTCACATAGCTGCTTCATTTTATTTTTTTGGCAGTGCTGGTGTTTGAACTCATATGTGTTTGCTGTTAGGCACTCTACCATACCTCCAGCCCATTTTGCTTTAGGTTTTCAAATAGGTTCTTGTCTTTATGTGCAAATGGTGAGCCTCCCGTATCTACTTCTCACAGTGCTAGCATGAGCATAGTGCTCCATTTAACTCTAGTTTGCTGAGATGGAGTCTTTCTAACTTCATGCCCGGGTTGGCCTTTAATCGTGATTCTCCGGATTTCAGGTGCTAGTGACTTTGAAAAGTTGTAAGGTAGGTTCCTCATTAAAGTGAGAGGTCAGGGTGTAGATCTAGGAGAGAAGGGTGCCCCGGTGCTCAGGTGTCTTGCTTGGGATATCCCAGCATGCACAGCTGTTCCTTGTGAAGGAGCCACATACATCATGATGTGCTGTGCCGCAGATTTACCCTCCAGAGGCTAAGTCCCATGGGGAGTCGTCTCTCTGAACTCCGACTGTAAACTTAAATACAAGGAACCACCAACATGGACTAACAAGCAAAATAGTATAGGATTGTAATAATTGAGATAAAATACAGGTTGATTTTTCTTGGCGGAGGGGTGGGGGATGTTTGCTTCATGGGCCAGGAGTTTGACCTAGTGGTTGAGTGCTTGCTTGCCTAGCATGCATGAAGACCTGAGTTCAATTCTTCTGTACCACATACATAGAAAAGCCAAAAGTGGAGATGTGGCTCAAGTGGTAGAGCACTAAACTTGAGGAAAGCCCAAAGGACAGTGCTCAGGCCCTGAGTTCAGTCTCCAGAACTGGCAAAAAAAAAAATGTTTGCTGCAAATAATATGAATGTTAATTTGAAACTTGAGTGTACTTCTCTCGTTTCTGCTTTTAGAGCCAAAGGACAAAGCAAAGCACCGTCCTTGCCCCTGTCATTGACCTGAAGAGAGGCGGTTCCTCAGATGACCGGCAGATTGTAGACACACCACCCCACGTAGCAGCTGGGCTGAAGGTAAGCTGGTGTGAGCCTGTGACCTAGGCACACCTCCATGCATTCTGTAGCCCTAACGTGCAAACATATCTCAACGTGCAGAAAAGAAAAATAACTTTTAAACTGCCTCTTGAGCAATTAAAAATTAACTTCGATATAAATTGTAGCTATTTTGGAGCCGGAAGTTTGGCCGAGTGGTAGAGTGCTTGCCTAGCATTCAGGTTTGATTCCTCAATACGAAAGCAAGAAATGGTGCTGTGGCTCAAGTAGTAGAGCGTTAGCCTTGCGAAAGCCCAAGTACCGTGCACAGGCCCTGAGTTCAAGGCCCAGGACTGGCAATTTAAAAAGAAGAAGAAAGAAAGAAAAAAAAAACTGTAGCTATTTCTCTTTCTACAGATGACATTCAAATGATAGATAACATGGTAGTATAAATGACTGACTAAACATGATTAAAAGTTTAACAACAGCCAGACTCTGGTGGCTCACTCCTATAATACTAGCTACTTGGGCTGAGGTCTGAGGATTGAGCTTCAAAGCCAGCTTAAGCAAAAAAGCCAGTGAGACTTTTTTTTTTTTTTTTTTTTGCCAGTCCTGGGCTTGAGCTCAGGGCCTGAGCACTGTCCTTGGACAGTAGAGCTAGAGCTCTACCACTTGAGCCTCAGCACCACTTCCGGCTTTTTTCTATATGTGGTACCGAGGAATCAAACCCGGGTCTTCATGCATGCTAGGCAAACACTTGAACCACTAGGCCAAACTCCTGGCCCGCCAGTGAGACTTATCTCCAGTAAACCACGAGAAAGCCAGAAGTAGAGCCTAGGTTTGGCCTCAGAACTCATGTCTCTGCTTCCATGGTAACCGAAATTATAAGTTTGTACTCTCACACCTGGCTTCTAATTTCTCCCTTACATTTGTCTCTTTTCTAAAAACTTGGTTTTAGGGGAAATGTAAGTGTTGTTATTGGAACCTGATCTTCGTGGACTTAAAAAAATTTACAGTGCTGGGATGGGAATTGTGTCAGACTCCAATTCTGAAATGCAGGTTACCTGGAAGGAAGGAATTTTCTAGAGAATTTTAAAAGACCAAGAAACTGTTTTCTAAAGTTGTAATAATGTAATGTGTGCCCATGGCATCAGAATCTAAAGTTACTCTGAATGATGACGGTGAATGTGCTGTTCGTTCATATGTTGTCTAAATGAGATTTTTTTCGCTCCCAAGTGCTTATGTCTTGAGTGTCAGTTCACGGTGACTTCTGCAGTTGGAAGTAGTGTACGAGGCACAGTTCATCAGGGCTCTGCTTCTGCCTGGTGAGGGCTGATACCAGACTCATTGTTTCCTTGTCTATTAAAGGGGAGGTGTCGGTGATCTTCAGGGCCTCTTCTCATTCTGTACCTTAGTCCTATGAGTAAACCTGTGGGGTGTAAAGCTGATACTTAAACGAATGTTTTCCTTCCCCAGGACCCTGTTCCCAGTGGGTTTTCTGCAGGGGAAGTTCTCATCCCCCTAGCTGACGAATATGACCCTATGTTTCCTAACGATTACGAGAAAGTTGTGAAGCGCCAAAGAGAAGAGCGCCAGAGGCAGCGAGAGCTGGAAAGACAGAAGGAAATAGAAGAGAGGGAAAAGTAAGGCTCCATTTGGGCTGGGGATATTTTGCAGTGGACTCTGGTACAAACTCTAGGAGTAAGTTAGCTATGCAGATGCGACGATCACAGAGTGTCAGGGTGTTTTTAAGAATTGTAAAGGTGTTAGCTCTACGCTGACAGCAGCCTTGAGCAAATTTTTTGTAGACTGAAAACGTGAAGGATCAGTTTTCCTTATTTTTGAAAAGTATGAGTGATAGAATATTTCCATATTCAGTTTATCTTGTGAATTTTTCTTTTCATATCTTTGCTGTTTGGTCTTGTGCGCAGTTGAGGCCACTCGCACTGCACACATACAAACTGGGGGTCAAGGTGACACCCCAGCTTCCTATCTCCAAACTGACCGAAGTGAGGGGAACGTTCATTCCTTTTGTTGTCACAGGAGGCGTAAAGACAGACATGAAGCTAGTGGGTTTTCAAGGCGGCCAGATCCAGATTCTGATGAAGATGAAGATTATGAACGAGAGAGAAGGAAAAGAAGTAAGGCCTGGCTGTAAACACTGTATTTGCCTTTTCCTCTGCAATCCCCGCAGTCTGCATTTTACATAACAACTTCAGCTTATATTGTATACTTTCTGACACTAACATGTCTGCTTTGAGGACAGCTTAGACTGTTCTACATTCTTCCTAACCTGCAGCACTGTTGTATTTGCCTCTGGTCCAGCTGCCCTGTTGCTTTAACACTGGATAAGGAGTCTTGTTAAACTCAAAGAGCATACTTGTCACTCACGCCAGTGAATTTGAAGAGACTGCTTAGTTTTTCTGTGTCTTTTACCTCTTGTTTGAGAAAGGCAGGGAGATAGAAGTTTGTTTCTAATGTGTGTGTGTGCATGCATATGTATGTATGTATATGTATATATGCGGTGGGTCATGTGGCTTGAACGTCCTGGGCACTGTCCCTGAGCTCTTCAGCTCAAGGCTACCACCCTACCCTTGAGCCAAGCCCCACTTCCTGTTTTTCTAGAGGTTAATTGGAGATAAGAGTCTCAGGTCCTTTTGTGCCTGGCCTGGCTCTGAACCTTGATCCTCAGATCTCAGGCGTGAGCCACCTGCCTGGTTATATCTGTACAATTTTGTGTTTGAGGTAAAGTCTTAGCTTAGCCATCAGTAGCTCTAATGGGAATTGAAAGATTAGAGTGCTTCCTATTTAGCTTCTGCCATTGTGGTGGCAGATGAGAGTAAGTGAAGATTTGAATCTTCTGTTTGCCTGATACTCTTGTACACGTTCTCACAGTTTTTCTGTTAGCCTTAACAGCTCTGAGCAGGGTCTGCCACTCTGTTAAAGCATGAATGCTTTGTATATTATACAGGTCCATTCTTTGTCTTATCCATGATCTTTATTTGCCAGAAACCCTTGTTACAATGTTGCCAACACCATCTCATCCAAGGGGTTCAATGCACTGAGGTTTCAGGAATCCAGTGGCAGCTCAGCTGCCAATAAGGGATTGATGTGCTTCAATCTGGTTAGTAGCAAATCGCTTGAACTCTGGGCCTGGACACCATCCCTGAGCTCTTCAGTTCAAGGTTAGCACTCTACTTGAGACACGGCACCACTTCCACCCAGAACTTTTTTTTTTTTTAATTGAACTTGTTAGAACATCAATTTGCTTTCCAGAGCACATCAGTAGTCATTCTTAGTGGCAGAATTTATAAAAATGATGATAGCAAATATTTCCAAAGAACTGTCGGAAGGTTTTATTCAGGCTCATGCTCCCTCTACATGGTTTTTATCACCCAGGCTGGGAATCACAGTGCATTTCTAGTGGTAGTGGTTTTAATTGAGACATTTTATATTTTTTGTTTTTTGTTTTTGGCCAGTCCTGGGGCTTGAACTTAGGGCCTGGGCATTGTCCTTGGACACTTTTTGCTCAAGGCTAGCACTCTGCCACTTGAACCACAGCGCCACTTCTAGCTTTTTCTGTGTATGTGGTACCGAGAAATCGAACCCAAGGCTTCCTGCATGCTGGCAAACACTGTACCACTGGGTCAAGCTTCCAAACCGGAGTCTGACAATTGCTTAAAAATAATAATAACAACACCTCTTCCTTGTTGCCTCGTCTGTCTGAGCTCGGTTTTACACCATTAGAAGAACATGCTGTGTGCTGAATGTGTACTGCTTTATTCTACTTCTGTCCGTTTGTTCTCTGATTACATTCTCAGCTGGGAACAATAATAACCTAGTTCGAGGGTTTCTTAAGTTAGAGAGGTCGTAGGTTACGAGCACTGATGAGGGATGCACTCTTAAGGATAACCATAGTACTCTTGAGGATACTGTTACTCTGGATTTTATATTTTGTCTTAAAATTCACTTGGTAAGCCCATTCTAGGGCTCTTAAATGCCAGTTAGAACAACTTTGTGTGTCTGAGTTTCGCTCATTTTCTTTACTTGTAATTCTAACCTTAGATGCCTAATTACTTAGATGTTAGGATTGGAGTAGCAGAAGTTTTCCTCCTCTCCAAGTGAGATGGATAGACAGATCAAGAAAGTGGACATGATGAGTGTCGCGATACTTGTGAATCTGGCATCTGAAAGGGTTTCCTTTCTTGATGTTTATTATTTGAGGTAATATTGGGATTTTACTCGGGGTCCTGTGCTTCCTAGGCAGGTGCTCTACCAGGGTTTTCCCTCTTTTAAAAACCGTTTTTTGTGTTTTTTTTGCAGGTATGGGCGGAGCTGCCATTGCCCCACCCACATCTCTTGTAGAGAAAGACAAGGAATGTAAGTAGTTCTCTTCCTCTTCTATGTAACAGTACCAACATTTTTTTTTTTTTTTTTTTTTTTGCCAGTCCTGGGCTTGAGATCGGGGCCTGAGCACTGTCTTTGGACTTTCTCAAGGCTGGAGCTCTACCACTTGAGCCTCAGCACCACTTTCGGCTTTTTTCTGTATATGTGGTACCGAGGAATTGAACCTGGGCCTTGATGCATGCTAGGCAAGCACTGTACCACTAGGCCAAACTCCCAGTCCTCACCTTTTTTTTTTTTTTTTTAAGCAATTTGTTTTCCCTTTTTCCCCAAGTATTCATTTAAGAATTTGTGAAAACAAAAGTAAATACATTACAGAAAACAGGAATAAAGGTTTTTTACTTGTATGGTTAGGATCTGTTATATTCATGACCTTTCACAAGGGGCAGTGGCTTCCCTGATTAGAGCAGATGTGTGCCTGTTATTCTGTCCTCAGTCAGAATGTGTCCTGCTTCTCCACAGCTATGCTTGAATCTGGAGGTTGGGACTGCTTTGATGTTTCATGTAGATAATTTCCTCATGCACTGTGTTAAGCCACACCTAAGGTGTCATAAGCCAATATTACCAACCCTAATATTCCTTTGAAGTAGTACACTTTTTGTGTTTTTTTTTTTTGTTTTGTTTTGTTTTGTTTTTTTGGCCAGTTCTGGGCTTGAGCTCAGGGCTTGAGCACTGTCCTTGGACTTTCTCAAGGCTATAACTCCACTACTTGAGCCTCAGCACCACTTCTGCCTTTTTCTATATATATATATGTGGTACCAAGGAATCAAACCCTAGTCTTCGTGCATGCTAGGCAAGCACTTTAACCACTACGCCAAACTCCCAGCCTTTTTGTGCTATTTTTAAAGAGTGTAATATTTAAAATATTGCTACATACCTATTAACAAACATCCTTAGTTGAAGCTAGTTGCTGAGAAGAGGCCCCCGGCGTCTGAGTGGTTCACAGCCTTTCGCTGGGTTGAGAGCCCTGTGCATGCATGGCTCCAGCACCTTTCTGTCTGTGAGGCTAAGGAAATAAGGGAAGAATCTTAGGACAGGCACACAGATGCTGTGAGAAAGGAGAGTTAGGGTGTATATCTTAAAGATTCAGGCAAGAAAATTTAATTCAAATAAAGACTCCAAATAAAACAATACTTCAGTAAAGCAAGAATAATATTTGAGGGGATATAAGCAATTGAAACAAGCAAAAACTCTTCTACCTCTGGTTTCAAAGAGAATGTATGTAAAATTATATAAACCTTATCTTTGTAGCAAGCAGCAAATGTAGACATGTCAAGATAAATAATTGATACGAGATGGGTTTTAATGGTATTTTAGTGAACCTGCTTTATCTTTCTACATCAGTACCCCGAGACTTTCCTTATGAAGAGGATTCGAGGCCTCGGGCACAGTCTTCCAAAGCTGCAATTCCCCCTCCCGTGTACGAAGAGCCCGACAGGCCCAGGTCTCCCACCGGGCCCAGCAACTCCTTCCTTGCTAACATGGGGTAAGACTGGAGGGTTCTGCAGAAGAAAATGTACTCATGGCTTCAGCACGTGTGAAGCGGTGACACTTTTTCCAGGAGTACAGCTCTCAGCACGTGTGAAGCGGTGACACTTTTTCCAGGAGTACAGCTCATTTGAAAATGGAACATTTGGGCCTATAGGAAACTTTCATGGTGTATTTGACCACACACGGCCCTCTGCTCAGGGATGGGCATTGGGGACATATCTGACTGTGTAAAATAGCAAGTCTTTTTTTTTTTTTTTTTCTTCAGTCCTGGGGCTTGAACTCAGGGCCTGGACACTGTCCTTCGGCTTTCCTCAAGGCTGGCGTTCTACCATTTGAGCCACAGCACCACTTCTAGCCTTTTCTGTGTATGTGATTCCTTGGACTCAAACCAGAGCTTCTTGCATGGTAGGCAAGCACTCTACCACCGGGCCACACTCCCAGCCTGGCAAGTCTCGACTAATAGGTGAACATTATTTTTCTATACAGGAATTTTTTAAAAATAACTTACAGACACTATCATAATACTTGCAGGTAAAATGGCTCAGGAAGGATTAGAGCTTAGCTTATTTCCTTTTCCCTTTTCACATCTCTCTTTCCTGGTGAAAATGGGTCACTTGCCTGACAGTCCTGGTCCTGTACCTTTGGTTTCAAGCTTGGCTTGGGTGCTTGCCCTGGCAGCACATATACTAAAATTAGAACCGAGTGGAGAAGGTGAGAATGGCACACAAGTTCCTGAGTGTTCCATGCTAAAAAAACAACAACAAAATCTTGGTTTGAGGTATAAATACCAGTAGGCCACTCTCCCTATAATGGGACGTATGTTTGTTAGAGTATAAACATTAGTTTTAAGGCTGACCTGCGGTAGGACTTGTGGGATTTTCTTTTTAGCCCTGCTGGACTAGCCATGCATTTTGGGTAAGAGGACATTTTTGACATGGTTGGCTCTGAGTCCATGAAGGGCTGTGGAAGGCATGGCGTCACACTGAGTTCTTTGTTGGGTAGGAACAGGAGCTTCCTGCTGCGGGCCGCTGTGGTAGAGGAGGGTGCCCCATGCCCCTGCCCTGAGCTCACGCGCTCATGTGCCCCCCCTTTGGTTGTCAGCCCTCAGGGAGGTGACTGCTCGGAGTCGGAGGAGTGCATAATGGCTTAGCTAGCGGGCGGCGAAGGAGGGGGTCGAATGCTTCCCCCCCCACTGCAGTGAGTGTTCTTGCACATGGCCTCGTAGTATGTCTAGACATGGGAGTGCTTCTGGGTTAGGATAAAAAGTGACTGTTATTTCCCCTTTAAAAAGGAATTAGATCTTAAACTTAGGCTTAAGAAGGAGAGAGGGCGCCATGTATAGCTTAGTGGTTTTAGTCTTTTGTCTTTCTTTTTTGCCCTGGAATAGCAGCATGGCTAAGCGCTGGCGACTCCTCACTGTTCAAGAGCTGAGAGGCTGGGCGCCTGTAATCCTAGCTACTCAGGAGGATCTGAAGGCTGAGGTTCAAAGCCAGCCCTAGCAGGCAGGCGGGGGCTGGGGTGGGGAAGATTCTTTTCTTGTTGGTTGTAGGGCTTGAACTCAGGACCTAGGTATTACCCCTGAGCTCTTTTGCCCAAGGCTAGCACTGTGAGCCACAGCACCACTTCTGGTGAGTGGTTAATTGGAGATAAGGGTTTCTGACTGGGCTGGCTTCTAATGCAATCCTCATATCTCAGCCTCCTGAGTAACCAGGATTTGAGGCGTGAGCCACAGTGGGCCTGAGAAATTCTTCATCTCCAGTGAATCAGCAAAAAAGGTAGAAGTATGGTAGAATGCCAGCCTTGAGCATACTGGCACCAAAAGAAGAGGAAGAGGAGGAGGAGGAGCACTAGCAGCTCAGAAACATGAGTTCTGAATGCAATTTCACTTCTACCATAAAAGTCTCCAAATGAGACTGTTTGTGTGTCATGGGGCTTAAACTCTAAGCCTGGGTGTTGTTCCTGAGCTCTTCAGCTCCAGGCTACCGCCCTACCCCTGGAGCTACCAGGGGTAGGCTCTTACATTTGAAAGTTGATTATGCAGTTTAGATCAGTGCCACCATCCTCATTCTGAAACTTGAGACTTATGATCATAAGTGGTATAGCCCTGAGGCAGGGAGCACATAAGGGGTTGTCATTGGAGAAACTAAGGCTCCCCCAGAGTAGACTGAGAGATTCTGGGTTCTACTTACTACTGGGTTTTTTGTTGTTGTTGTTTGTGCTGGTCCTGGGGCTCGAACTCAGGGCCTGGGTGCTTGTCCTTAGCTTTTTCACTCAAGGCTGGTGTTCTACCATTTGGGCCACACTCGCACTTCCAGGTTTTTGTTGGTTAATTGGAGATAAGGTCTTACTGACTTCCTGCCCCAGCTGGCTTTGAACCGTAATCCTCAGATCTCAGACTCCCAAGTAGCTAGGATTACAGGTGTGAGCCACCCACCTGGCTTTTTTTTCCCCAGGTTTTGTTAAATCCCCACAGCTTTTGTCTAAAGACCTGCTTGCTGTGTGTGGTCTCTGGGCAGAAGGCGATGGCTGTGATGTGAAGTCCTGCCAGAGCTGTACTTGACGGCATTGGCTGTAGGTTCCTTTCCCTTGTTGTCCCAGGGGCACAGTGGCGCATAAGATCATGCAGAAGTACGGCTTCCGTGAAGGCCAGGGGCTGGGCAAGCACGAGCAGGGGCTGAGCACCGCGTTGTCTGTGGAGAAGACCAGCAAGAGGGGCGGCAAGATCATCGTGGGGGACGCCACGGAGAAGGGAGAGACTCAGGGTGAGTGCAGGGAGGAGGCGTGCCTCCCTCTACCAGCCACTGTCAGTCCTGCACGCTGTGGGTGCACTTGCAGTTCTGACGTGAAGAGCAGTCTTGTTTGGTCAGAGCTGAGGTAGAGATGAAGGCAAATGGAGGTGTGGGCAGAAATAAATACCCTGAGGGAAATAATGTCCTGCCTGCTTTGACTAGGCAAACAGCCTGTTAGCCTCATAAAAGAATTTGTTTCTATAGCATGTATCCACCTGTGTCTCACTTTTCCAGTTCTTTTCCCCAGCCTTTCTTTATGGTCCCTCATTTTCTTACAAACTGCTTTCTGTGCCATCTAGTGTTGCTTTGACATCTGTAGCTGACATTGTGCTATTTTGTTCTCATTTGATTTTTATAATCTTCTGTAGTAAAGGCCTGTAGCAATGAGCTATATAACATAGTTTAAGTAAAGAAAAGAGTTGATTTCTGAGTTAGCTGAATTTTCTTTCCTAGAAGAGAAACACCCACGCGCTGTACAACTCAGCCAGTGAGCCTGAAATGTATTTTCCAAAAACAACCGTGTCCTAATTGTGACAGTGTCTGAAGTCAGCACTTCAGATACTCCTGCGTGTTTCTGCGGGCAAGTGACCGTGAGCTGTGAGCCTAGCTGGGACTCACCAGTAAGGGTCATCCTGACCTATGTCCACCCTTTAGGAGTGAAATGGGCCAAAACTGGAAGGAAATGGAAGAAGCGGGGAAGTTCCAGAAAATAAAATGAAAGTATATACATAGAGCAGAGGAGACATTTGTATTGCACAAATACTCATTGTTGAGTCCAGGATACAAATGTTGAGTTTGCTATTAAATTAGTTACAATAACAAAACTCAATTCTGTAATGTCTGATGATATGTTTTGATACAGATGCATCCAAGAAGTCGGATTCCAATCCATTAACAGAGATACTTAAGTGCCCTACTAAAGTGGTTCTGCTGAGGGTAAGAAGCAAAAGGAAGATACCCGTCTTGCTTACCTTGACTTTTGTGTCACCCCATCCTGCCCCACTGCTGTCATAAAGGTTAAAAACAGGACACAATGGCTTACACCCATAATCCCAGCTGCTTGGGAGACCCATGGCTTGGTGCCATTCCAGTTCAAAAGTTATTAAGACCCCAATTTGAACAAATGAGCTGACATGGTGATACAAGCCTGTCATTCTAGCTGTGTATGAAGAAAGTTAAAGAAAACTTAAGATTTTGCGAGACATTAGCAAATAGCACCTTCAGATAGATCCCATGAGTGAACGGTCTTTATATTACCTTTTTACTCAAGTTCCGATTTCTTTGAGGTTGTTAGTGATTCTGCTTAATTTGCTGCTTACATCCATGACTTGTCACTCTTTTCAAAGCTTTTGAAGAAATGCAGCTTTTAGATATGTCAGGGACAGTTTTTCATTTCATCATTTGGGATTAAGAATATCTGCCATTATGAAAGAATGTTTTGTTTATAAAGCTATTCGAGAGGCTGAAGGCTTGGCCCTCAGGAGTTATCACACCAAGCAAGGTCTAAACCCTGAGTTCACCTCTACTTTCTCCCTAAATCTATCCCCCAAGAAAGGAAAAAAAAAACAAAAACCACAAACCCATTACATGCATTTAAGTTGTACTTGGGAACTGAATTTTTTGATTGTTTATAGAACATGGTCGGTGCAGGAGAAGTAGATGAAGACTTGGAAGTTGAAACCAAGGAAGAATGTGAAAAATATGGCAAAGTTGGAAAATGTGTGATATTTGAAGTAAGAGGGTGTTTGTTTTCATTTTTATGTTGTTCTGTTTTAATTGGCAGGTTAGAAAGCGGGCTACAAATAGAAAGCTAGAATATTGCCGTGTATGACACTGTCTTGCTGAGGGAGGCAACAAGTACTAGCCATACTTCTCATTTATACCAATTTCGAACATAAAAATAAAAATGATTTCAGATTTTATTTGAGAAAGAAATAGAAATGTTTCTTTTATGATTGAGGGTCAATATAGTGATTACAAGCTTTGGTTAAATGCTGAGTTTTAGACATGCCTGAATTTCCCAGTATTTTTATTGCCTGTTACATACTCCCTTCTGTATTGAGAGTATTTAGGATACAGGAAACCTGTTCTGTGCTCTCGGGGGTATGTTTAGTTGAAGAAATGCAAACACATGTTAACTGGAGATTATTTAGTTGCTAGATTGGTGGTACTGATAAGTACAGCAGTTCAGAAAAGGAGTAGGTCAGCAAGAAAATTAGAAAAGGCTTTGAACAGTATCGGATGTAAGCTAGTTTTGAACTGAGTGGGCAGGCATGTATGGGGTGGGGGTATTTCCCGAGGGGTGGCAGGAGCCAGTGAGCAGGCCTACCCGAATGGAATGGTGGCTGTGGTAGATGAGTAGGAAACACTGGTGTGAGTGACCTAGCCCTCAAGGCAGGCTTTAGAAAGCCCGACAAAGCCAGACCTGGTAAGGATGCAGGTCAGTGAAAAGCAACCAGAGCACCAGTTCTTTTCACCTGGCTTTTATTTCTGCTGTTGCTGCTTTATCTTTTGCTGTTTGGTGATTACATCATTGTTTGTGCGCTGGCATAGGTGGCTTACTTGAGGAACTAAGAAACCTGCTTATCTGGATGTTCCCAGCTCCTAATATGGTGCTTGGCATAAAACACATTCGGTACATTTTTGTTGATGAATAAATTATACTTGCTTCTCTAGTAATTTACAACTTGTCCGTACAAGATAATTTGCTCTAACACAAGTAGTATCTCAAAAGATAACTCCACTTGTTACACTTTCCCTTCTTTTCCAGATTCCTGGTGCCCCCGATGATGAAGCAGTTCGGATATTTTTAGAATTTGAAAGAGTTGAATCAGCAATTAAAGGTACCTTACACCATTAAATGTCAAGGAATTTTATAAGGGCTAGAGACCAGACTCAGCAGTAGTTCTTGAGTTCTAATCCCAATCATCCTCCCCCCTCAAAAAAAAATTACTTTTGCAAGTTGGACTCATGACTTTACATTTATGTATTTAAAGTTATGTAAGCCAAAGCTACTGTAATGTCTTCCAGGACACCTATATTAACTGGTTGTCTCTTGTTTGCTTTCTAGCTGTGGTGGATCTGAATGGCAGGTATTTTGGTGGACGAGTGGTAAAAGCCTGTTTCTACAATTTGGATAAATTCAGGGTCTTGGATTTGGCAGAGCAAGTTTGATTATTTTTAAGAACTAGAGTCATTCCTGACGATCCTCAAATAAGCTACTGACTGAGCAGAGAGGAAGGCTGCAGCTCCGTGGCTGCTGGACACTGAGAGTCTTGGAAGGACTTCTAAGGGACCTGTTGATTGATCCCTTTTTTATTTTGTGGTTTTTTTAATATAGTATAAAAATCCTTTTAAAAAATTTGTGTGCCTCTGATTTTTTTAATTGTTACTTTCTAATTATAATTTTTGCTGAGATTTCATAATTCTCAAGTGCTTCAGTGATACATGTCTTGCGCTAAAAATACAGGAGTTTTTGTTTTGGGGAGGGGCATGGAACTTACATTTAGGTATCCTTTCCTTCCTTTTTTTTATTTATGTATTTAGCCAGTCCTGAGGATGATGGCTCAAAGCTAGCCTGAGCAGGGAAGTCCTTTAAGACTTTTATCTCCAATTAACCACCAGAAAACCAGAAGTGGAGCTGTTGTTCAAAGTGGTATAGAGAGTTAGTCTTCAACTAGCTTTGAACTATCATCCTCAGATCACAGCCTCCTAAATGAGTAAGTCTGTGCGTCATTAACAGGAGAATTTAAAAGGAAACCCTGTTTGGGATGAGGACAGAAACACCCCTCGGTTCTCTGGGCAGTCTCAGGTGTCTGGGACGCTGAAGGACGAGGACTTCCTCGATTTCGCTTTCTCATCAGTCCCAGCCCAGTGACTCAGAATCTGTTCCTCTGACTCTGCTCTTCTCACTTTGCTCAGAACCATTTCTGCTATGGCAGTAGTCACTAGAATAGAGACTTCCCCGAGGACGGTTGCTTATAAAATTCATGAGCGCATCCACCCCGGCAGTAAGAGTGGGATATAACTGCCACATCTCGCCAACCTCATTATTTTTATAACAATGACTGTGCAGGAATGAGGTGATTTATTATTTTTTTTTCCTCCAAGCATTTGGACAAAGCATATTTCTTGGTGACAAAAATAAATCTCCCTCCTCCTCTGTCCTTTCAGGCTTCCCACCAGTCACCCACACAGCCTCTGTTTAATGACAACCTTTGGGACAACCCAGAAGTTGTTCTCAGAGACAAAAGAACAGCTCTAATTGAGCAGAGCTACTGAACTTACTGTGCTACCAAACTTGCTGTGCCACTTGATGGCCTATAAGCAAGCTTGTCTGTGGAAATGTGTCCTCTTCCCAGAAAGATGTTCAAAGCTTCTGCCTGAAACATGAATTTGGGGGGAGAGGGGGGCGCACTAGTGATAACACTGGCCTTATTCCATGCTGTAAGACACCTTCTCTACTTATTTACATACAGTAAGTAATGTTAAGGGAAATTATGTACTTGTGCAAGTGGTTAACACCATGAAAATTATCCTAGAATCATGTTTAAATGGTTCTTAAATATATGTAAACAATGATACTAATAAAGAGATGAAGGCATGATTGGCCTTAAACTTAGAGCTTAGAGAAAAGACTGATTTCCTTATTTACTGACTTGTATTTGTTTGTTTTGGAAGCAGGGACTCATTAGCCCACAATGGTCTGAAATTCACTATGTCCTCTAACCTGGCCTCAAACTCATGATTCTCCTACTGCTATATCCTGCTTTATTAAAGCTGTTGAATTCTCTCGTCTACACTGAGGCTCCGTGTGTTTAACGGGATCTCAGTTTCCCGGAGCCTGGAAAGGCACACGGACTCACCCTCTGAAGAGAGAGAACTCTTGGTTCTAGGCCCCTTAGAATCATTTAATCCATTCAGCCATTGACGGCACAGGAAGCAGCCTCGGTCAGGTGGCAAAACCCTAACCAGATACTAAAATGCAGTCCTTAGTGCAGAGGGAAAGTGGTTGGCAGTAGAGAGGCAGCCGTTTGAGGCTGGAGAGATACTTCACAATTGATGAATGGTCTGTTGTCACCTGTGTCACCTGACCCAGAAATCAGAGTGTGAGGACAAAAAGGAAGAATTCACCTTGCTGATTAAAGGAAGTCTGCTCTCTTGGCCTTTGCTAAATAGCCTTTGCTGCAATTGTCTGCATCCTGCAAGTTATTAACTTAAAGAAAACAGCCTCACACTTCTAGTTATATGGAACTTGGTAAGCTGAGTGGAAAAACTTGCTAAGGCTCAATATCTTCCAAACCCTTGGGGCAGCGGTGTGTTCTAATAGATTGATGGGCTGGGGTCCACCCCGTTCCCTTTCTTGTATTGGATTTCTTAGAAATAGTAAATAATCTTTCTCAGCTGTCCATGCAGTGAGTCGATAAAACATAAGCAGGAATCAAAGAGAGGGAGACAATAGTTTCAGAGAGCGTTTTGCTTTCCAACAAAAGAGCTCATATATCTCAAATACAGTTATGATTTCTGTCCCAACAGCAGCCATTTTGAAACCTCAAGGAAAATGCGAAGTCATGGATGCTATCCTAGAATTCTGAAGCAGATTTAAATACTACTACTCCCCAACTCTTCTGTTATGGGAGAAAAATACAACCCCACTTGCTTATGTCTGTATGAATTGAGTTTTCCTTCACATGTAGCTGAAAGTATTTCTATATTTTCATTATATTTGAATGGGCATAATTTGCAGTATGAGAGTTGCATTGCATTTTTACACAGTTCACTGTGCGAAAATTCACACCCTCCATCGTGATCCCCTTCCAACCCCATTTTTTTTTTCAATCAGGCTTCATTGTATCAAAAGCATTTCTTAATAGGCAAGTAGAAAAGTTTAAGTCCAGCCCACCCTGGCATAAATCATAACCCAATCTTGAAAATAGCCGATGAAACAAAAGCTGGAAGCTCAATTGATAAAACATCTTAGTGAGTGTAAGACCTTGAATTCTCCCCCTCCCAAAAAAAAGAGTGAAAAATAGATACATACCATGGAATATTATAGCCATAACAAAATTATGTCCTTTATAAGAAAACAAACTGGAGATTATCATGATGGGAATTCACTGCCTCATGCCTGAAACCCTAATGAGCTAGTCAGCTCTCAGCCTCCTTGTATGTGGAAACCATAAGAAAAGTTGATTTCGTAGAAGTCAAGAGTAGAGGGTGGCTAGCAAAGGCTGGGGAGAGCAGAGTAGGGAGAAGTTGCTCAATGGGCAAATATAGTAGAGGCAAGAAATTCTGGTACAGCAGAATGAGTAACAGCAGTGTACTGTACTTTTCAAGAAGCTGTAATAAATCATTCTGAAAGTTTTCATCTTAAATAAATGGAGGTATAAGCCGGGTACCAGTGGCTCACGCCTACAATCCTAACTACTCAGGAGGCTGAGATAGGAGGATGGCGGTTCAAAGTCAGCCTGGGCACAAAAGTCCACCTTGTCTCCAGTACTAAGTACTGTGGCCACAGTACAGTGATGACTGGAAGAGGCCTTCTTGAAGGTTCCTTAGAATTCCCAGCAATTAGGCAAGATTGCTCAGAACGCCTGAGCTGAGGAGCCAGCAGGCTAATGAATCAATATCCATTATCCTGAAAACCAAAATGTCAGTGGGAAGAATTGTAGGCTCGGTAATTAATGGAGAAATGACACTGCATTGTTCATATTCAGTTTCAAATGGCCTCCGATTCTTTCTCTAGATCTGAAAACTGAAGAGATGGAGTGCCACCATCCCTGCCCACCTCTCTTGGACAGCAGTGCTGAGTTAGGTCTTTGGCCCTGGCCCCGCCCCCAGCAGACCCACACCTCCCTATCCTGTGTCACTGCTGTGGGACACAACACTTTGCCACACGCGCTGCATTTTTCTGTCCCGTATGTATGTTCACATGTGTGTTCATGTATGTATGTGTACACACACACACCACTATTAGGCCTTATATGCATGAGTTCTTGCATGTCTTTTTCTGCTCATGGCTGCCTCCAGTTCTAGCTTTTTGCTGGTTAACTGGAGCATCTCAGAGACTTGTTGGCCAGGCTGGTTCTCAATTTTCATCCTCAGAAAGCAGCCCCCTGAGTAGCTAGGATTATAGATGTGAGTCATTAGCACTTGGCTATTTTCGTGTTCAATAATTTGTTAGACCAGCTCCTAGAACTGGAAAAGGCCTTTTATCATCATGCCATGTTATTATAAAGGTTGAAATTAGGATCAGCCACAAGGAAGAGATACACAGGACAGGGTGGCTGGCATGAGGACAGAAGCATCTGGACCATTCGTATGCCCCCAAGTTCCATCTTTAGGGGTTTGAATGGAGGCTTCATTATGCAGGCCAGATGACTGAAATCACTCATCCCTGGTGAAGAACTGACTCCTCACCCATACCCACCGCGCAGGGGTGTGGACGGAAGTGTCCAATAATCTTCGCAGGCCTTGGTCTTTTGGGGTCACCATCTTGAAGCCCCAATCTCCTGTCATCCCATTGATATACAAAGAACAGCCTCATCCCTCTTGGGAATCCCAGGGTTTTAGCAGCTCTCTGCCAAGAACAGGGATCAAAGACCATATTCTGCATAGATTTGATTTTACTTTCTTTTTTTTTTTTTTTTTTTTTTTTGCCAGTCCTGCCTGGGCATGAGCTCAGGGCCTGAGCACTCTCCCTGGATTTTCTCAAGGCTAGGGCTCTACCACTTGAGCCACAGCACCACTTCTGGCTTTTTGCTATGTATGTGGTACCAAGGAATCGAACCCGGGTCTTCGTGCATGCTAGGCAAGCACTCTACCACTAGGCCAAGCTCCCGGCCTTGATTTTACTTTCTATTACTGTATCACCATCAGTCCCCCAGCCCTGTGAACTCATGAGTCTGTTGGAGTAAAGGTGACTTCTAGGAAGAAAAAGATTCCCACATCAGGAAGCATGCGCACTGGCTTGACTGTAACAGTGTGCCGGCACATCTGGTACCCGATACTTGCACATGGGTGCCCTCTTTATCTGGACCCCGTGCCTCCCATGGCAGCTGGTTCCAGAGAACTAAGTCCTCCTCCACTTGACAATCTGCATGTGGTAGGGGAAAGGACAGAGGGCGTGACAGGCACTGATTGCACTGAATCGGGGTCTGTCCTCATTGCCCCTGCTCTGAGACGGGGGCACACACATCCATCCCCAGTGATGGTAGTCAAAGAGTGCAATCAAATGCAGAGGCTTACACCTAGAGGAAGAACCAAAAGGTCAAACAGTGGAGAAAGATTCACTACCAGAAGTGGGTGAAGAGATCAGGAGTTATTTCCAAGGCAAGGCCCTCTTTGAACAAAGGAAACATGAGGATTTCTATTAGGGAGACCTGTACATATGTGCCTAAGACGACAGTCTTTGGAGTCTTTGGAGTGTGCCCGTTCCTGCACATGCTCAGTGTAAAGTCACAATGCCAGAAGGAAAGATGGTGGTATATGCTGAGCTCAAAGCCAAAGAGCTCATGTTTGAAAGGTGGAGGACAGACAGGAACACCCCAGGTATCATAAAGGTTCCGAATTTTGGTGGCCGGAGCCTGTTATCCTAACTACTTAGGGAGCAGAGACGTGGTGCGGGGGGGAGGGGCTGGGGGTAGTTTGAGGTTAGCAGAGGCCACAATGTAGTCTAGGAGACTCCATCTCAACTAATGGCTGGGCATGGTGGCAGACGCCCGGCATTCCCAGGGATGAAAGTACAAGTAGGAGGATCACAAGTCAGGATGGCTGGACATAAAGCAAGACTACCTGAGAAAAAGAACCCACATACAAAAAGCCACTGGATCCAGGCGTGGTGGCTCACGCCTGCAATCCTAGGCATTCAAGAGGCTGAGATCTGAGGATCATGATTCTGGAGTCAGCACAGGCAAGAAAAATCGATGAGACTCTAATCTCCAAAGATCCACCAAAAAGTCAGAAGTGGAGCTGTGGCTCACGTGGTAGAAGCTAGCTTTGACAAAAGGAAAAAAAAAAAAAAAGATGAGCAACAAACAGTGCATGGGCCCTGAATTCAAGCTCCAAGACCAACCGGCACACAGAAACTGAGACTGGAGGTATGACTCAAATGATAGCACCGTGCCGGTGCCAGGCCCGTAGTCCATACTCAGTACTGCCAAATAAAAATGAACAAAAGATTTAGCTGGAAAAAAAGAGGATACTTTAAAGGTATATCTAAGGTCCACCTACCTAATGGTGTTAGAGATTAACAAATTCTCTCAAGACATTCCACTGCACTTTTTTTTGGGGGGGGGGCAGGGCTGGTCTTCAGGCTTGAACTCTGGGCCTGGACACTGTCCTTGCGCTCTTCAGCTCAAGGCTAGCGCTCTACCACTCTGAGCCACAGCGCCATTTTTCTGGTGATTAATTGGAGAGAAGAGTCTCCTGGGCATTCCTGTCGGGCTGGCTTTAAACTTCCATCCTCAGGTCTCAGCCTCCCGAGTAGCTAGGATTGTAGATATGAGCCTCCAGTGACCAGCTCAGTCCTCCCTCTCGGGAGTGGTTCAGAGATGAAGAGGTTCAGGGTTCTAGAAGGTTCTTCTGAACCTGCTGGCTGGATTAGTTCAATATATTCTCTTAGAGGACTAAAATTCTCTTGATGTCAACATGAAATATATCTTGGCATTTCCAGCAGTCACCAAACACCATAACTTGAATTCCTTTCACAATTGTTTTCCTACACCCTTTTGAGTCACTTAATTATAACATACATCCTGAATAAAACACATTTTAAAGAATGCCATTCCTAATTTAAATAGCACAGAAAATGCTAGCTTAATGTCCTGGAGAATCTAGGCCAAAATATTTCTATGCAAACAAGCCAATTCAAAGGACGACACCAGAGATATATCTGTTATCCTGTCTTATATTAGTGTTTATGGTTTTTTTGAAGTTTAATCCTTTATTGAAGTTGGAATTTTATATATAATACTCCGAGGAGAGTTCCCACTGTATGTATATGGCTCTCATTTACATGCTTTTTTGTTTCACACCATGCAGTTGTGTTTATGATTTTTAAGCTTCTGATTATGACAATGAATGAAAGCATGTAGAAGATAAAAGCAATATAGACAAAAGAGAGCACTGGGAAGACAGCACAAAGCACTGTTTACTGTTTGGATCTACGTATTATCTGACTTTCTTTAGCTTTGTTCGAGTGCTGGTTCTGTGAGGCCAGGGTGGGTCATACTTTTCTAGTGGAAATGTGAATAGTTAGTAGAATTTGATCCTGTTCACATTGGGTTAGGTTGGTCCTGAGATGGACTTTTTCCTTTTCCTTTCCCTTTTCCTTTTTCTTTTCTTTTCTTTCCTTCCTTCCTTCTTTCCTTTTTTTCCTCCCTCCCTCCCTCCCTCCCTCTCTGCCTCCCTGCCTGCTCTCTCTCTGCATCTTTCCTCCTTTCTCTCTCTCCTCTCTCCCCCAACCTCTCTTTTTTCCCCCCACCTCTCTTGTGTGCCATAACTGGGCTTGAACTCTGAACTCAGGGCCTCACATTTTTACTTGGCTTTGTTTGCTCAAGGCTAGCACTGTAACCACTTGAGTCACAGCTCTACTTATGGCTTTTTGCTGGGCAACTGGTAATAAGATTCTTGCAAAGTTTTCTGCCCAGGCTGCCTTTTTACCTTGATCCCCAGACCTCAGCCTCCCAGTACCTAGTACTGCAGGCGGGAGCTCTCAGTGCCTAGCTTCAGATTGTTAAGTATCCCCATTTCCCTGGTTCATAGTGAACTTATCTTTGCAGATGATCTCTGTAATCATATCTCAGGAGGAGAAGGGAGTTTTAGGGTTGCATACCTATTAAAGGTTGACCTCATCTGCCCTGGATTAATTCTATTTTATTGCCAGTTCAGTTTCCGTATCAGGGTGTACTTTGGAGCTCGGTCCCGTGGGAGCTCTGATCTGACAGTGTTTGAAAGTGGTTGAACTTGCATTGCCCTTTGGGGACAGCTCGGATGTAGAAATGTTGACCAATTTCCAGGAGCTTCTTGACAGTGTGGCCAAGGTAATCTTAAGTGTAAGACTGAACTTGTGGTTTTGCTGATGGCTGGGGGTCTCCCTGCTGCACACAACCCTCAAGCTTGCATCCGGGAAACCCACACACCACCTTTGAAATCAAAGCGGGTCCGTTATCTCTTTAGACACATTACTGTAACCCAAACCTGGGCATCATTTCTTGGAAAAGTCCTTTTCTCTCCTGCTAGAGAAGGCTTCTAGTCACCCAGTAAAAGCACCTGTAAAACCGAAGGGGTATTTACAGTCCTCCCAGGGCTTCTAGCAGGGCTGTGACCTGGATCTATGTGTCCTCTTGAGAACAGCTCACCTTTGGCTGTTAATGCTCTTTTCTAATGGGGGCGCATGTTGACGGCATGTTATTTTGGCAGTATACTCATGCTTCTCTCCGTTTGGAAATGAATGTCCCTTAAAATTGGGAGCCTCTAGTCATCCAAGATGCTACTTGCACTGTTTCTTGTCCATAATGATGTAAGCTATAGCATATTAAATAATGCCTCGGGCCACCTTTTCTGGCAAAAAGACCATTTCTTACTTGTCTGTCATCATTTCTCCTCCTTCCCCAACACAGGAAATAGTTGCAAACCTGTCCTCTTTCCTTCCTCTTTGTCCTTCTTTGAGTAGCAAAGAGAACGTTAAAGACAGATGCCAGCTGCTGGGACAAGGATGCATGTTCAGCTGCAGACTTGGTGGCAGGGTTTCCTTTGATTATTTCTGTGTCTCCTCTCTAATCTACGCTGCCATATACAGCTGTTTCTGTCTTAGGTCTTTTGTTTAGAAGCTTCTCTGAGTATCTATTCAGAATGGCACTAGATCCTTAAGTCAGCTAATAGTCTTGAGAACAAAGTGGAGAAAGACTGGGTAGATTCAAAAAGTCTCTGTGAGAGCCAGGCATGATGATACATACCTGTAACCTAGGCCCTTGGAAGACAGAAGCAGGAGGATCATAAGTTTGAAACCAATCCAGACATATAATTAGACTCTGTCCCTACCCCCCCAAAAAAAGTCATAGTTCAAGAAGAAAAGATGAGAGATGAACTTTCAGGCTCGCTTAGCTCCAGGTCATACAGGACAAGTTTGAAAGGCTGAAATGGGGGAGAGGAATACTTCCGAGTATGCCCAGCTTGTGTCATAAAGTTTTAGCTGAAGAAAAAAAAAAAAGACGGGGGTGGGGGGGAGGGTAATGGGTACCAAGACATGTGAAAGGGTATCAATGTATGTGAATTAATGCACCTTCTATCTGACAAATATCATGTAACCCTTTTACTAATTACAATAAAAAAATTAAAAAAAAAAGAGGCGTCAAGGTGACAATTTTCGTCTGAAGGTGATTGCTTTGCTTAGCAGTTTACACGATGACAAAAGATTATCTGGAGCCACCGTCATTTCCTTCTCCCTGGACTCATCTCTTCAAAATGGGACTCACATCTGTAATCCTAGCTAGTCAGGAGGTTGAGATCTGCGGATCATGATTTGAAGCCAGCCCTGGCAGGAAAGTCCGGGAGACTCTTTTCTCCAGTAAACTACCCATTAAAAAGCTGGAGGTGGAGCTGGGCACCAAGTGGTAGAGCACTGATGGTGAGCACAACAAGCTGACCCTGAGTTCAAGCCCCCAAATCAGCACCAAAAAAAGGGTGGGGATGGGGGAAAAGAAATTTGAATTGTTACTCATAAAACACAGCTGGTGAATAAACTGATTCTGATAGGATGGCACCCTTCATATCTATTGACTACTCAATTTGTTGAATTTTCTTTTCCCACAAGAAGTTGGGGACCAGGAGTGTGGCCAAGTGGCAGAGTGTTTGCCTAGCACGCATGAAGCCCTGAACCACATACACAGAAAAGGCCAAAGTGGTGCTGTGGCTTAAGTGGTAGAGTGCTAGCCTTGAGAAAGCAAGCACAGTGCCCAGGCCCTGAATTCAAGCCCCAGGACTGGGGTGGGGTGGGGTGGGGATTGAGACAAATGTTATTTGCTTGGGTATTTTATTTTACTGTGCTGGTACTAAGACTTGAACTTAAGGCCCCCACACTCTTGTTGGGCTTTTTCCACCCAAAATCACTTGAGCTCATTCATTGAAAATAGGAATCTTCTCCCAAAAAAGGGGGTGTTTTCTGAACTCCTGGGCTCCAGGGAGCCTGCCGCCTCGGTCTTTTAAGTCCTAGACATTGAGGCCGGCTAAGACATTGGAAAAAGTAGCCACGAACTCAGAGACACGGGGGATATTCGTGAAGAGCTGGGTTAAAAGCAAATGAACACTGAACCCGCACACTGTCCACGAGCTGCGGTGTTTTGTAAACGAATGAACGCACATACGTAGTTTTAACTAGATGACGGGGTGGAGAGTGGCTCTCCCTCCGCCGGGCCCCGCGCCCTGAGAACGGGGCGAGGACTTCTTCCAGGACGCTCGCCCTCGACCCGCGCGCGGAGCCGGGGTGTCTCGGGGGCACCTCGCAGAGGAGCCTCCTTGGGAATGTGGGGCGTGGTTCCGGAGGTCCGCGCCGGACCAGGGGCGCGCGGCCGGGGCGCACCCCAGTCCACGTCTCCACCACCAGCCTCCCCATCTCAGAGCACTCACGGCAGCGGGCGTCCGTGGGCCGGAACCCAGGTCAGCCCCCCGCCGGCCCCCGCCCCGAGCCCGGACCCCTGCCCGGCCCCGCCCACCGCAACCCGCTAGGCCCCCCGCTCACCGACCTGCGCCTGGCCCTGCACCCGCCCCCGCCCTCCCCCCTCCCCCCCTCCGCTCCCCGCCCCGCCAGCCTCCGCCCGGCCCCGTGCCGGCCTCCCCCCACCCCAGCTCACCGCCCCGCGCCCCGTCCGGCCCCCGCAGCGCCCCGGGTGACGCGGCTCCCGCGCTTCCTGCTTCGCGGAGGTGACGCGCCAGCCTTTGACCAAATATGTCCCTGTCCCCTCCCTCGCCGGCCCCACGGCCCGCAGGCGCCCCGAGCCGCGGGGCTGCCGCCGCGCGGACCTGCCCGGCGGGGAGCGTCCCCTGCGCCATGCCCTTCAGGAGAGGTGAGCGCCCCGCGGACGGGGGGCGGGGGGGCTCCGAGCCGCGCCAGGTGCGGAGCGGACGGGGGGGGGGGATCCGAGCCGCGCCAGAGGTGCGGAGCGGACGGGGGGGGGGGATCCGAGCCGCGCCAGGTGCGGAGCGGACGGGGGGGGGGCTCCGAGCCGCGCCAGGTGTGGAGCGGACGGGGGGGGGCTCCGAGCCACGCCAGGTGCGGAGCCCCGCGCGCGGGGGCTGCTGCGGGGATCCGCGTCCCCCGGGGCCCCCGCGTCCCCGCCGCCCCCGCCGTCCCCGCCGGGGACTCCGCGGCCACACCACGTGCGGAGTCGCGGCACTTTTCCCGCGGATCCCGGAACGCGGCCGCGGGGTGCGGATGCCCCGGGAGCCGGGCGGAGGGTGGGCGGCCCGGGGGGGGCTGGCGGTGCGGCCTTGGGGCGCCGCGGAGCAGGTGGACGCCGGCGCTCGCCGCGGGCCCTGGGAACTCACCAGCCCGGGCAGGATGAGCCCGGGACCCGGGGCGGCGGGGAGGTCGGCGGAGGCCCGGGGTGCGCCTGGGTCCGAGCCTCCGGCTGGGAGAGGCTCGGGCTCCGCGGACCCCCACCCCCACCCCCGGCTTTCCGGGGTGCCGGGACTGCGCCGTGGGGCTGCCTCCCCGCTCGTCACGGTACAGGTGAGATGTGAGGGTGCTGCCGTCGTGCTGGACCGCGCGTGGCCTTCGTCCCTCCCGTGGAGAGGCCAAGGTACCCGGGCAGCCAGCGCAGCGGTCTGTGAAGGAGGGCCGGCCGACCCTCCCTCCCTCCCACTGGAGAGCGGAGGTGCGGGGGGCGGGGGGGCTGAGAAGGAAGGTCCACGAGCAGGGAGCTCGTACAACTCACTGCAAGGCGCAGCGGCGGCGGCGGCTCCCGTCGGGAGGCCGAGGTTGAGCGTCGGGGTCGAAGCCCGTCCAGCAGGGGAGTCTGGGGGACGCCCATGATCGGGCCCCACACCAGAGGTGGGGCTGTGGTTTAAGAGGTAGGCAGGGTGCCAGTCTGCAGTGAAAGGGTCAGGGGCAGTGCCCAGGCCCTGAGTTCAAGCCTCCCACCAGTCCTGGCCAAGAAAGAGAAAAGGAAGGGACAGAAAGACGGACGGATGGAAGGAAGGAAGGATGGGTTCTTCTTTGTCCTCACTTGTTCTCTGTGTCCATCACTCCCCATGCAAAGTGGACACCTTGTATCTGGGCTGTTCCTCCCCCCCCCCCCAGTAGCTGCAATGTGAAGTCACTTGAGCTCATTAGCTCTCTAGCTGGCTTTTGTGACCTTGTGGTCAGTGTTTGGCAAACTCCTGGAAGACAAAGGTATCTGATTATTTCTCACTGTTCTGGGTGGGGGGGCAGCGGGGGATGAGTGACCTTATGTGGCAAGACGGGAAGTAAGTGGGTTGGCTCAATGACTTTCTGCATGTGGAAATGTTGCCTCTGTGCATCATTCGATTATGCAGAACACAACGTTTGCAAACTGCCCGTCATCTTCTGTGTCGCCTCTGTGTGTTGTTGGTATCTGTAGTGTCTCTGTGCCGCCAGGGGAATATTATTCACTTGCTCTGTAGGGCTTGGGGTGTGAGAAATAGCATTTGCTTGGAATCGGTGCTGTAAGAATTTTCTAGAACCTGTAGTGTGAGCCAGGGAGGGCATAGATCCTGGCAGGTTTTGCATCTGGACAGCTTCCCTGCTGGTTGAGTTGTGAGCACTGTGAGTGGGAGCTGGGGCGTGGGGTGGTGTTGGTGTGCTGCTGATGTGTGCAAGTTGCCTGCAGGTGACCAGGTGTGCTGTGAGAGGGAGCCCGCTCCAGATTCTACCCAGCTGAGGTGTGGGGGACGCGTCTACACACATACTCTTCTGTGTATTCACTAGTCAAAGAGTTATTTAAAGAAATAGGAAATGAGGGGAGTATCGTCCCAGCACTCTCTAGGCAGAGGCAGGAGAATCATGAGAGTTTGAGGCCAGCCTGGGCTACAAAAAAACTAAAAGGAAACAAGAAAAAGTTTAATGAGAGATATTGCCGTCTCCTACCCAAAAATCAAGAGTGCAGCCAGATGGAGAAGGCTTCCTCAGTGGGATGCCAGCCCAGAAGGGATGGCTGTGAATCCCTCCCATGCTGTATTCTGTCTCTCCATAACCACAAGACTTGGGAACAGCTCCTTCAAAGGGCCTGGCAGGACACTGGTAAGTGACGGGCAAATGGAGAGGGGGTTGAAGAAAGGACCTTGTTACAGAGGATTGGGTAGAAAATGGCAAATCCAGCTGACAGGAGCTATGTGCTCCTTTGTGTGTCATGGAGAGGAAGTGGGTGTCAGTCCCCAGACTTCGCTACCTCTGTCCCTCTGAGCTCGCGGCATTGGCGGTCACATGGCTAGGCTGATGGGGCTGTTCATACAGAACATCTTGCCAGGTTTGGCCTTTTGGTAGAGTCGATCTGCTGGGACGATAGATAGCCAAAGACCATTGTTCCGGTCCTGTGCCTCGTCTTTGGCAGAAAGCCAGGGCATGTCTGCTTTCTGGGTGAAGCAGAGAGGGTGCATGCCAAGCCATCCTTTCCTTCTCTTCACCAAGCACATCTCTTGTGCTCTCCAACAAGTGCCGGAGGGGTCTGAGTGCTCAGTACTTCTGAGTCACAAGACCCAGCTAAGGACACGACACTGTGGCCCTGCCAGCCTTATTGGCAGGGACACAGATTGATGTGGGTGCTGGCTAGATTGGAGCCAGAGGGACTTGACCTGGATAGTCCACCCTTCCAATCTGGACCACAGTGGTGATAATACGTGGTGGGGGCAGGGATGAGCTAGATCTCGCAGGTGTTCAGGGTGAGGTGCACACAGCAGCTGACAAGCAGGCAGAAGGGGGTACAGACACTGTGCTCAGGGGTTCAGTCTGTCTCCTGGCCAGTTTCCAGGGTGACTGTGGCAGCCGTGGGACGGAGTAGTGACCCCTCCATGAGCTGACAAGTAGGTCTGTAAACATTGACTTGAATAAGGAGAAGTCAGTGTCCTCACAGGAAATACAAAAGAGATTGGTAAGAACAGGCAGGGACAGGAAGCAGTCAGCTAGACAGAGAGGAAGTCATAATTAAATTCGGGTGCCACTACTAAAGGGGAACCGAAGTAGTTCTTCTGTAAGAGCTTTGTCCCTTAAATATTGCACTTCTCAATCCAATCAGCTCTAGAGATCTTGAGATCACTGGAGCACTTGCACACAACGCACACACACACACAAAGAGAAAAAATATGTGTAATTCAAATGTGGCTCAACCTGGAGACTGAAGTCCTTATTAAATTCTTCTTTTTCTCTTCTTTCCTTCTGAGTGTTCTGATTGTGTGAGATTTGTGCAGATGGAAGCACAAAGTTGACATGCATGTGCTATATTGCAGAATATGTACACATATGGTGATTTTTTTTTTGCCAGTCCCGGGACTTGAACTCAGGGCCTGAGCACTGTCATTTGGCATTCTCAAGGTTAGGGCTCTGCCACTTGAGCCATACATAGCACCACTTCTGTCTTTTTCTGTGGAGGTGGTGCTGAGGAATTGAACCTAGGTTTTCGTGCATGTTTTGGTTGTGTTTGTAGACCACTCAGTGTAAGTATGTTCTGACCATTTATTCTTGCGAGACAGTCTGGAGGCTACTCAGGCAGGAAGTCCCAGGGGGAGGAGCCTGAAGGGCAGAAACCAGGCACTGACGGGTCCACCGGAGTCAGGCACTGGCTAAGCAGTTGCCAGGAAGGCTGGAAGGTCACCAGCCTCAATTTAGCCAGGTTTGTTTGTTACAATTAGTTTTTAATTTTAATATCATGATAGAGGTGGTATACGGTTATGTCAGTCAGGTAATAAGCACATTTCTTTTGGGGGCAATGTCACCCCTTCCTTCACTCTGTCCCACTCTTTCCCTCTGTCCAGTGAGTCCATCATGACCAGTAAGTACCACTGCTGCACTGGTTTACCCTTATTCCTTCCATTTCTGTGCCCCCCATCCCAAAGATGGATAAATGAACAAACAAGACGAAAAGAAAACACAAACAAGAAGAGAGAAACAAAAACCCTTATTTCCCTTTCTTGGAGTTCATTTCAATAAACATTATTTTATATGCTAGGTGCTTAGGCATTGCGCCTCTGTTTCCTTCCTTTAGTCTCACTGTGTGAATGTTTACAGTTAGCCATCTTTTGAAAAGAAGGCTGAGCTTGTATCTCCAGCAGTTCTGATTCTGAGGTTGACACTTCACATACACACTGAGAGTCTGGCCTCCCCATCTTCACGACTACATTGGCAAAAACAAAAACAAAAAAGTACACTATGTGTGCACCATGCTTGGTATCTGAGAGGGGAGAGGGAAAGTTCTCAGAGAAGTGGAAGATGAAGAGCCCCTGACTCCGGCTGGGTCCACAGCTCTGCATTTTTTGTACGTGTTTTTTGGCATGAGGCTTTGCAGAGTCTCAAGTCTTTTACTGGCTGATCCCTTAGGACACAAGGACTGTGCATCATCTGTGGCCAGAGGAAGAGATGCAATTACTTATTTCCAAAAGTTGGAAGTTCCTGTCTTTTCTCCATATGTTTAATTTGTAGGCAACTCAGGGAAAAATGCAGAAAACGACAAGACAAAACACTCTATGCAGAGGAATAATGCCAAGATTTTCTGCTGAGTTGTTGAGGGCTGGAGGAGGGGACAATGGTAAGGTGAAGCAGCAGCTCCGCTGAACACCCCCTCCCTCCCTGGGTGGCCGTCTCTTGTGCCTAGGGTCTGAACAAGCTTTGGCAACCCAGAGAAAGGTGTGTTGGCTGTCTTCCTGCTTCATATAGTTTCAAAAGGCATCCTGCCATGATGTTCACCCTGTACTATCAATCCCTGGCAGAAACAGCCTACCCGTAGCCCAGACTCGAGCCACATGAACAGCAATTGGGCTTTGATTCTCATCCTCTGATGGGCCCGGGAGCTGAGGTGTTAGGGATGTTTTGGACATGCAGAGAATGGGTTTGCAGCTTTACTATCTTCTGAGAATGCTGACCTTTGGCAGTGGGATTCTGGAAACTTCCTCCCTGACACCGCCCAGGCCACTCTAGGAGTTTGTGTAATCACAGTGGAAAAAGGTGTCAACAGTGAGTAGCAAACGAGAAGTTGGGGAGACACACACTCCAAGGAACTGTGGACTTTGGGACAAGATGAGGGAAAGCTAAGGTCTGGCCTGGGCATGGTAAAGATTGACGGGGTGCAGACAGACTAGGGAAAGGTTGGCCTTTAGCAAAGAAGCAGAGTGACCGTCAGCTAGATGTTGACTTAGACCAGTGGCTGTATGGGAATCCGTGTTGGTACTTGAGGGACAAAACCAGACTCCAGAGATCTTGTTCTGGCTCCATATTCAAATTAACCAGGAAGCTTTTAAGAGAGCATGATGATGATGCCCTAGAAATTGAGATGGAGTATTTTGCTTTGATGCTTAGACAAGATTAGATGGATTGAAATAGTACTTCGGCTTAGGTGATATAGTGTTCTCTGATGTTTATTAGTCTAGTCTATTTCCTTGAAGAAGAGTATGATGTTGTTCTAGTGAATTGATCGCTACGCCATACCTGGGCTGTGATCTTCCATGCTGAAGCCACTCTTCTGTGGGGCCCAGGTGCTCTGCAGCGGCTATGGGTTCTAATTCCCCCCACCTGGGCTTACCTGTAGCTAGGGTTCTGGGTAAGACTGAGATCCTGTGATAAATGTTCTTCAAAGGCCCATGTTTTGAAGGCTTAGTTCCCAGCCGGTGGCATCAGTGAACATGAACATAGTGTAACCTTTAAGACATGGGGCCTTGTGGAGGAAGGTAGATCAATGGGGGTGTGCCTTGAAGGGGGATATTGATATCCCAGCATCTGCCTCTTCCTGTGTTTGCTTCCTGGCTGCCTTGAGGTGATGTATTGTGTCACCCCAAGCCCCAAAGCAACAGAGTCAATGTTAAAACCTTTCTTCTTTATCTACTTGGAATCATAAGCTGATTGTCTCAGGTATTTTGTTGTAGTGGTGGATTCACACTACTATCTATTGAATGCTCAGTAAATCAGGTCTGTGTGTAAGTGGTGAAAGTACAGTGAATGAAGCACAGAAAGCATGAAAGGGGGGGAAGGGAAGACTGACAGTGTAAATAACAGCAACAACTAGATAAAACTGAGGTCCATGGGTGTAAGTGCTAGGGAGACGAGGAGTAGGAAGGAGAACAGCATGGGTGGGAGGGCTGCTTTAACTAGGACCACCACTGCCAGCTGACCCGTGGACAAACCACAGTAGGTGCAAGAGTAGACTGTGCCCTTAGATCCAGGGATCACACCAGGCAGGGCTGTGATTGGCAAAGGTGCTGAAGGCTGAGCCTTGGTGAAACCAGAGTGGCAACTCTTGCAGCAGGATAGGTGTGGGGGGTAGGCAGAGGTGGATTCAAGAAGGAATGGACAGACTTTGTTAAGTCCTCATCCCGTCAGGATTGGGCTATTGCTGCGTGCTGAGAGTGAGCTGTGGAGGCCTGGGAGGTTTTAGGGGAGGTATGGTTTAAGTTAATGCTGGAACACATACAAGTGTATAGTCAGTGACTGTTTCCTGAGAATGAATGATAGGGAGATCGGGATAAAGTAGAGCAACCAGGTAGGAGTCTGAACACGATGTAGACAGGCACAGGGTATCTGAGGTCAGAGGAGATAGGATTTGTTCATGGAAAAATGCCAGGCGGGGTTGGGAAGAGGGAATCCTGGCTGACTCTGTGTCTTCTCTCTGCACTTTAGAGATTTGGGCACACAGTTTCTTTTTAAGCAGCCTCACGGAAGCGTAGAGGTGATAGGCTGTAGAGTGGGGCCCTTGGTCACAAAGGCATTGCGGGGGTGTCTTCAGTAGCTGTTACAAGGTCACCATGACCTCCCGAATAGCAGTTGCTAAAGGCCCTGCTTTGAGTTTGTGTGTGTACCTTAAATAGACCACATGAGGTCACTGGGACCTGTCTGAGCAGCTGGGTTCAGCTTATAGTTCAAAAGGACTGGATTTTCTTAGCAGTAGCCACCTAGAAATACCCATCTTGCTCTGGGCCAGTCACCCGATCTATTAAGAAGAGACAACCTGGCAAATCTCAGTAGCTAGCACTCTGGAGATCAAGCCAGCCTGGGCTGCATAGTGAGGGCAGGCTCAGAAACAAAAGGCAAACATAAAAAAAAAGTTTAAAGAAATTTAGTTGGGCACCAGTGATTTGTGCCTGCCATCCTAGCTATTGCAGAGGCTGAGATCTGAGGATCATGGTTCAAAGCCAACTTGGGCTGAAAAGTCCCCTTGACTTTTCAGAAAACTGCAAGTGACGCTGTGGCTCAAAGTGATAGAGCACTAGCCTTGAGCAAAATTGCTCAGGGACAGTGCCCAGGCTCTGAGTTCAAGCATGTTTACCAATGAAAAAGAAAAGAAATTTAAACCTGAACTAGGGCCCAGTGCTGTGTGGTGCTGCCATCAGGTGGTGAAAGAAAGAAGGCAAAAAAAAAAAAAAAAAAAAAAAAAAAGACACCCAAAATTGGGGCTGATCACTAAGGCACATAAAGGATTCCTAGCACCATTTTTGTGTGGTTTACTTATGGACACTGGGTATGGCATCTCCTAAGCTAGTAGGAAAGCATTTACTAGGCTTTCTATATTTTCTGGTTCTGTGTATGTTGTAGGTAACTCTCTCCTTTTATCCATTTGCATAAAATTATACTTTTGTGTATGTCGAAGCCACTTGCCTGTCTCCCCTTTCATGCATTTACATAAAAGTGTGAAGGGCTCTTGTGAGAAGGGTGATACTCATACCAGGAAGTTTTCCTGAACTAGCAGCCCAGCCTTCAGTGGACCAAGTTAGCTTTCTAATGAGGTGATGGCTGCCCAGATTTCCCTGGTGTCAGCATCAAATCACAAGTCCTAGTGATGTCCCAATTGCCCAGGCAAATGTGGCTGGTTGATCATTCTGATAGGCGACCAGCCCTTGTGCCACACACACACACCTGATGTTCTACCTACTTCCTGGCTTCGTTTTAGAGAAACAGGTTTAAATGAAGGTAAATACGGTCCAAGTCGTTTATTTGTGTAAAAATGCAACAATAAAACCACCTTCAGAAGTGTTTTAAGAAGGGGGAGGAGCATGAGGAATAGAGGGAGTGAGGGTGATACAGTGTCTACATGTGTGGAAATGTCACAGTGAAAACCCCAGCACAGCTATCCTGGGTGAATTTAAAAACAAAACATGTTGAGCATCGATGGTGCTACTCAGGAGGCTGAGATTTCATGATTGTGGTTTGAAGCCAGCTTGGTAGAAAAGTCTATGAGACTATTTCTTATTAACCAGAAATAAGCCATAAATAGAGCTGTTGGTTGAGTGGCAGAGTGCCAAGCCTTGAGCAAAAATGCCCAGGGACAGCACTCAGGCTCTAAAGTTAAGCCCTAATGCCAGCACCAAAACAAAACAAAAACCTTATTCATGTTTGAACAACAAAACAGAGTCCAAGTTAACCTTACAACTCTGGGTTATATAGGCTTGAAACAAATGAAAGCTAGTTTTCAAAAGTACTTTTTCCAGACTTTCTAGAAATTCAAAACAAGAATTTTATCATCAACTTGTTGCTTCTTACTAACAGCAAAGGAATGTCAACCTGCAAATTGCCTGTCTTCTTTGTGAAGAAATCTAAAACTCGAATGTGAACCCTTAAAGCAAAGATAAGTCAGTGCTCCACCAAGGGTCATGCTTGTCCTGTCATGTCCTGTGGCCCTGATGCACATGGAGAATGAATGACAAGGGACCCAACTTCAAACTGGGATCATGTTTTAAGTTCTGGATTACGTGAAAGCATGAAAGCTTTCTCATTGAAAATGCTTTTTTTTTCTTTTCCTAAGTCAGTCCTGGGGCTTCAACTCAGGGCCTGACTGCTGCTCTTGGGCTTTGTCAAGGCAAGTGCTCTACCACTTGAGCCACAGCACCACTTCTGGCTTTTTTCTGTTTGTGGTACCGGAGAATTAAACCCGGTTCTTCGTGCACGCTAGGCAGGTACTCTACCACTAGGCCAAACTCCTGGTCCTGAAAATGATTTAAGTCATAGACCACTACTGCTTTACAAGAAATGGATTCCCCCCCCCCCAACCTTCTGTAACTTTAAAAACTGATTTGGAGAAGAATATCATATAATACATTTGGTGACAGTCATCCTAAACCATATTCTGGAAAGACCAACTTGACTGACACATTTAAATTTTTTTTTATGGCTTTGCTTTTCTCTAGCTTCAATCAGAAATAGCTAAATGATTGGTATGACCTTTTTTTTTTGTCTGTCATGGGGCTTGAACTTGGCCTGAGTGTTGTCCCTGAGCTGTTCAGCTCAAGGCTACCAACCTACCCCTTGAGCCAAGCCCCACTTCCCATTTTCTAATGGTTAATTGGAGACAAGAGTCTCATGCTAGTTCTTTATTTTTTAAGCAACAACAACAACAAAACCCAGGTTGTGCTAGTCTACTTTTTACTTTGGTAAAAAACCAAAGGCTGAGGATGTAACCCAATGGTAAAATACTTGGTGAACATGCACAAAAGGCCCTGGTTTGAGCTCTAGCACCATATAAAACCAAAACCAAACAACCAATCCAAAACAGAAACTAAAAAAGCTTGTATATGACAAACTTGTTCACAGCAGATAAGTTTTCCATCAGCAGATGAATGGATACACATAATTTGGTAAAGATAAAGGGACTCTTCCCCAGCCCCCAAAAGAATGAAATTCTGGTACAAGCTACATGATAGCTGAACCCTAAAAACATGCCAGCTGAAGAATTTAATGAACAAATTTCTGTTGGGGATACAAAAAAATTCCATCAACTAAAAAAAACAAGCAGAAAAACGAAAAACAATCTCTATTTGGAATGATGAAAATTCTGAGAGCATAACATTGTGAGTGTACTTACCACCTCTGAATTATATGCTTAAAATGGTATATTTGGAGAAACAAAAAACAAAACAAGAGGCCAGACTGAATGTTAATAAGGAAATACACTGAGCCGGGAGATAGTGGCTACTTAGTAGGCTGAGATCTGAGGATCACAGTTCAAAGCCAGTCCTGGCAGGAAAGTTAATCACCAGAAAAGCAGAAGTGGAGATGTGGCTCATAGTGGTAGAGGGCTAGCTTTGAGCAGAAGAGAGGCCACCCCCCCCCCCCAAAAAAGAAACTAAACCTCCCCAGTAACCAGAAAAAGGCAGAATGAGGCCACAGTAAAATATTTTACTCATTTCTGGCTGGCAGAAATTAGAAAAACAAACAAACCCCAGTGGTTTTGTTGAGACAGGATCTAGGTGTTTTTGAATTAGTGTGTCACAGGAGGTTTCACTGTGGTCTCTCCACGCATGCACACACAGTCCTGAACGCACCTCCTCCACGGTGCACCGCCCTCCTCTCAAGGGGTCCCTTCGGCTCCTAAGTCCATGCTGGTCTCTCTTCCTCCCCCTCATCCCCATTCCGTGTTCGGCTTACATTTCCCCCCAGGACTGTTGTCTTCATCTTGGATCTCCTCTGGCTCCTGGGAATTTTAAGGAGACCAAATAAAATGCAATTCCTCGTGGCCCCGTCTGACCTCCCCGTGGTGTAAAGGGACAGCAGACGCGGGGTGACCTTCACCAAGCTCTCCTGGGCTCCACAAGACATCTGCCAACAGAAACCCCCACCAGGGTCCCCAGCCCTGCGCCATGACCACCAGCCCCCCCGCCTCCGGCCTCTTCAGACCTCCCCGGAGCCAGGTGCACTGATGTGGATAGCCAGGGCCTGGGGGATAAGGAGGGCGAGAGGGCGGGGAGGTCCCGGCAGAGCCCCTGGAGACGCCGCGTCTCCCGCGCACGCGCGCAACTCGCCCGGGTACCACGGTCCAGCCAGCCGGGTGGAGCATCTTCCCCGAGGTCGGGTGAGGACCCGCGGCCGCTGGCGGGAAGGGGCGGGGCTTGGGGAGGAGGTCCACGCGGATTGGCTGCGGCGCGCGGCCCACGAGCCAGTGAGCGCACGCCCCGCCCCGCCGCACGCCGCGTTCACGTGCCGCCGCCCGCCTCCCGGCCTGCCCCGCGCGTGCGCGGCGGGGACGCCGTGGCCTCGGGCCCCGCTGCGCCCGCCCTCCCCGCGGTGTCGGCTGTCCCGGGGAGGAGGACGTCTTCCGAGAAGCCCTGGGAGCGGCCGAGCCTTGTAAATACTGCCCCGGAAATGGGTCGCGCCGGTGTTTTGCCGAAGCGGGGAGCTGGGCGGGCGGGAGGGACGGTGAATCCGCGTTCTCGTGTGGGCGGGAAGGGGGTCGCGGACGCGGTGACGGGCGCCCGGGGACCCTGAGGGCCGGGGCCGCCGACGTCGCCTGTCCCTGGTTCGGGGTGTACCCCGCCCCCCCCCCCCCAGCACCTCGACTGACCCAGACTCGTCCCGGAGCGGGCCTCGGGTGGGGGGGGGGTAGACTCCTCACGTGACCTTGCCGGGTCACGTGACCCCCGCCTGTCTGCCGGCCTTTGACGGACTCGGAGCCCCGGGGTCAGTCTGGTCTTGCTCTGCCCCCGCCCCCCCCCCCCCCCCCGCTCCCCCCGCGACGACCCAGATTTTTATTTTTTAAACCGGAGGCAAACCTCGGGGTCTTTCAGGTCACAAGGGGATGAGGTTGGATGCCGGTGCAGCCCTCTCCAGGAGCCCGGAACCAGCTGGGTGTTTCCCTCTGTTGGTGCTGAGGATGGCGGCGCTAAAGTAAACGAAGTCCACCAGACTGACCCCGAGCCGCTTTTCATCTGAGTTGAGGGGATGGATTACGGTGCGGTCGGGGCGTTGCCTCACCATGGAGGCCTTGCTGGGTGTTTTGTCCAGCCCCGGTAAAGCAGCCTTCCTGTGTCTCTCTACCCCATGTGTAGAGTGTCCAGGATCACGAGTGGAGGCTTCCTATCTCACCTCCCAGTCGGGGCCTTAATTCTGTTTTCTCTAACCCAGTGCCCTTACAAGTGTCATCCTGGAGCTTAATGAGAAATCATGGCATTGGGTTTAACAGAGTGGGTGCTAGGATCTATGGTTCACTGTTGCTGTTTTCCCCTTGTCTTTCCCAGTCAAGCACTCCTTCTCTTCTTTTTTTTTTTTTTTTTTTTTTGGCCAGTCCTGGGCTTGAGCTCAGGGCCTGAGCACTGTCCTTGAACTTTCTCAAGGCTAGAGCTCTACCACTTGAGCCTCAGCACCACTTCCAGCTTTTTTCTATGTATGTGGTACCAAGGAATCGAACCCGGGTCTTCATGCATGCTAGGCAAGCACTTTAACCACTAGGCCAAACTCCCGGTCCCACTCCTTCTCTTCTTACAGCCACCTTCCTAGATCAGGAAGAAATAAGACTAACCAGGAAGCGCTAAGGACTGAAAGAGTGGGTTTCTTTGACCTGAATATGTTATATCCCCATAAGCAACAGCAGGAACCATTCCCTGTTAAGTCTGGAAGGAACTGAGTCAGCTTTGTGAACCCCCTAGACTTTAAGCCTCTCAAGAGGATGCATAGGGGTGTAACCCTCTTTTAATTAGGCAGTCAGTGTATGAAAAAAATGATTTCATCCTTCCTAAGGATCATTCTTCAGAAGTCTTATGTGTATTTTCATCGCATTAATGAAAGATCAGATTTAAGTCACTTTAACCCTCCTTAAGGTAAGGATTAGCTGGCTGCTGGTAGCTCACACCTTTAATCCTGGCTGCTCAGGAGGCTGAGAGCTGAGGATGGTTGTTCGGAGCCAGCTTAGGCAGGAAAGTCTATAAGGGTCTTCTTTCCAATTAACCACCAAAAGCTAGAAGTGAAGGTGTGGCTCAAAGTGGTAGAATGATAGCTTTCAGCTAAATAGTTTAGGAACAGGAACCAGGCCCTGAGTTCAAGCCCCATGACCAACCAAAAAAAAAGTAGGGATTATAGAGTGTATGTAATGGCAATTCTTGGTAGGCATGGTTTCAGGTTCTTACAATGAATCCAGCCCCAAACCAGCCAATACCTTTTCCTGTAGAGGAATTTACTTGAGGCAGTGTTTACATCTGGTCACTTCTCTGCACTGAGCATTAATTCTAGAACTCCAGAAGATACTGCTATGGACCTGCTTGGATATGAAGTGCATCTTGGGAAAGCATCTTCTCCACTCTTCCTCTTGGGCCTGGAGCATATAATGGTATCTCCATGACTACAGTCAGAGCAGGATCTTAGTTTGGATGAAGAAGGGTTACAGGGAGCTTAACACTAGTCCCTGATGACATGGTATTGTAAATATAAACACAACCACATAGACATAAAATAGACAGTGTTTTACTACATAGATTAATATGTGTCCATGACATACAAACCCTCAGTCTCAGTAATTATGTTCTACAATCTAAGGGCCAGTGATTGTATATAGAAATTCCCTTCTTGAATACTTGTTTGTTAAATGTGTGATTTGAAATATGTAAAAATCAATGTTAATAAATTCTTTAATAATAAAAAAAAAAGTCCCTGATGGAGTTTTGGATTGGTCTAGTAGAGAAGCATTATCAATGAATACCAAATAGACTGTGGGTACTAGATTTTGATTTGGGGCTATCAGATCCATTCCCCAAACCCAAAGGATGATTCACAGATGAGTGAAAGACTTAACTCACTGCTGAGTGGTGGCTTGGAGATGGTGGATGCTGGGGTTTTGACAGCAGTTGCAGACAGGCAGAAGCTTTGAGAGTCATGCTTAACAATTTGACACCTTTAAGTGTTCATGCTCTAGGGAAAGATCCCAGCCACTGGGCATTGAGTACAAGGGCCTTGAAGATTGGAGCTGAAGAGGGGAGACTGTCTCCCTGCCTACCTCCCAAGTTTATATTCCTGTAAAGTGTTTGTTTCTTGGATGTGCATCTTCTTAAACTTGCCTAGCTTCTTTTAGGTTCAGGTTTAGGATACTGAGAAGATTGATATCATGACTTAATATCTGGAAAGACTTTGCTGATTTACTGCTCACAGTTACTTTGCATTAGCTAGTCTTTTTCTTGGTCTTCTGTTGGGAGCTATGTGAAGTGGGAGAAACTTTTGATGGGGAAGTGTAGCCTTAGGATTCTTCTCGTTATTTTTTATTTTATTGTTGTATTTAATTTGTGTATGTGTGCTGGTAATGATGCTTGGACTCAGGGCCTCACCCTCTTGAAAGGCTTCACTAAGCAGCTGGCACTGTACCACTTGAGCTACAACTCTGATTCTGTCTTTATTGCTGGGTAACTGGAATTAAGAGTCATTTGTCTGCCTCGGCTGATATCAAGCTGCGATCCTCAGGTCTCAGCCATGAGCTGTTGACACCATGTTCTGTTCTACTTTTTAACGAGTCCATGATTCTGCTTTTCAGCAAAAGAAACTTGTTTACCAGCGTTCCAGAAATAGACACTTAATCCGAAGACGGGGAGTGGTGTCCCTAGAAGTAACCTGGAAACCTCTGTGCCTGACAGGTCACTTTTTCTTGGGTTAAATTGTTGAGGGCTCTAGAAATTAGAAGGAACACCAGTTGCTTTAGCATTAAAGCTAAAAAAAAAAAAAGCATCAAAGCTAGTGTTCTACCACTTGAGCCACAGTAGACTTCTGGCTTTTTGGTAGTTAATTGGACATAAGAGTCCTTTTTGTTGTTGTTGTTGTTTTTTGCCAGTCCTGGGCTTCAGCTTAGGACATGAGCACTGTCCTTGGGCTTTCTCAAAGTCAGAGCTCTACCACTTGAGCCACAGCACTACTTGTGGCTTTTTTCTATATGTGGGACTGAGGAATTGAACCTGGGTCTTTGTGCATGCTAGGCAAGCATTCTACCACTAGGCCAGACTCCCTGCCCCGAGATAAAAGTCTTATAGACTTTCCTGCCCTGACTGGCTTTGAACCGTGGTCCTCAGATCTCCTAAGTAGCTAGGAGTACAAGCATGAGCCACTGGCACCTGGCTCTGTTTCATTTTTAATGTGTTGGTTAAGATAATGTATCAGTACAGCAGGGGACACACATGAATCCACAGTTCTTTATGGGAGGTAGAGTTGGTGGTCAGAAAAGCTTGGACTTCTGCAACTCATTTGGAAAGAGTGTCCAAACTTGGGTTCCATACGTCTGAGCTGGAGTGCAGCTTCTGATCTGAAGGCTGATTCAGCATATGCTTCCCTCCTTTTTCCCATAATGCTTGGTTTGGGTCTTAGTCATGGAGGGAAACCCCCAAACCACCTGGTGTCAAAGCCAGAACTGTGACTTCTGGAACACCCTGGTGCTGTCCTTGAGATTGAGGAAGTCCCTCCGTCTCACGAATCTGCTGGCGTGGGCTCTTCATGGGATGTGTCATTTGTTTTCTGATGTCAGTTTGCTTGTTGGTCTGGATGACTTCTGCAGCCTACTTCAGGAGCCAGGAAGGTGCTGGCAGAAGCAAACCTGTCTGCAAGGTGGGGCAGGGGTGGCACTGGCAATTGGCTTTGTGGTCCGGGAAGCAGGGCAGTCAGGAGTGGAGTGAGGAGCTGACTGGAAGGCTGCTCTTCCTTTTCTTTCTCTGCTGTAAACTCAGCACACACTCTGTCAAATAAGACAGTGCCCACGCTCCTCATGGGATGTGATGGCAGGAAGCACCGGGAACATGGTTGGTTAAAGTTGTAGATCCACTAGACGGTGCTCTTCTGCTTCCACATGAGGAAGCAGGCACTGAATGGCTAAGTAACTCACCTCAAAACATGGGATGTGCCAGTGGCAGAACAGGTAAAAGTCTATGATTTCTTACGCACCATCCCCTTATGTTTAAATTAAAAATAAATAAAAATAAAAAAACTGGTTTCTGTTTTGGCAGTCTGAATTACTAGGTCTCAGTTTTTGAAGTTTATGTTGTCACTTATTAAAATAAGTACAGGGCCTGGTGCCAGCGACTCACACCTGTAATCTAGCTACTCAGGAGGTTGAGACCTGAGGCTCAGGGTTCGAGGTGGGGTCACTTTGTGTGTGTGTGGGGGGGGTCCATTACAGAAAGCAGAGGGCACTCTGAGAAAGTTCACTGGATTGGTTTTCTAGGCTGAGCTCTGGGAGTTGAATCATGCCAGGTGAGGACTGGAGTTACCAGTAAGTCAGAATAGAAGTGATCATGTGAAATTGAGTGAAGGCAGTCTCTGGCTATCAAAGCACATTCAAAGCGTTGATCAGGGTGTGGACCTCCCACCCTGTGGTCCCTGTGCTCTTGCGAGCAGGAGGATAGAGAGTTCAAGGGTGGCCTGGGTTACCTAGGGAATTCAAGCCCTCTGGGATATATAATGAGACCCTGTCTCAAAAACAACAAAACAAGACCAAAGCCCCCATTCCTCCCAGGGAAAAGGGTAAGGAGGAGGTGGTAGAAAGGTATAATTCTTTCAGTCTAAGCCATGCAAGTCCGAATTAGACATGGCCTGCTCCCTGGAGCTGTCTTCAGTGGCAGGCCCAGTCAATGACCTGGATGTGGAGGCTGTGAAGAACACGTCTTCATGTTTGGCATGCTGAGCTTCCATGCCATGCTTTTTGAGAAAGACTAGGGAGCAGAGCCAGCCTTCCAGCCAGTCTTCACCCTGTCTTACAACAGAGCTCCTGGCCTTTCTCTTCTGATCCCTTTATAGCCTAGAAAAGCCCACTGACCCCTTGCTAACTCCTTGGGATGATAAGGAGCTTGTTGACTGCCAAAGGGCCACTGGGGGCCTTCCCAGGGTGGGAATGAATGCGACTACAACCCCTGGTAAAGCATGGAAAATCTCAGAGCAGCATTTCTGCCTTTCACCCAAACCTGGGCTGGCCTGGATTGATGCTCCCTGGGTGTGGGGAGGGGGACAGTTATCTGCATTCTCCTTGTAAGCCATGGAGTATGTACCCCAGCCGTGTACTCTGTGACCAGGCAAGCCTCACTGAATTGCTCAGGGCCCTGACAAGTACCAGCAGTCAATGAGAATGGACACTTTCCATGGCTGAGCTTTGCGAGGCTCCCAGACTGGAGCCTTCACCAAAGGTGAAGGATTCTGATAACCAGGAACACTGCACTGTGATGTGTGGTCCTTTTAGATATTATGGCATAAGCAGGTCTGAAAGCCTCTTTGGAGGCAGTGTGGCACAGGTTCAAACCTTGTCTTAGCTGGGTGCTGGTGGCTTATGCCTGTAATCCTAGCTACTCAGGAGACTGAACTCTGAAGATCGTGGTTCAAAGCCAGCCTGGCACAAAAAGTCTTACCTACAGTTAACCACCAGAAAATGGGAAGTGGCCCAGTGGCTCAAGTAGAGCACTGGCCTTGAGCTGAAGAGCTCAGGGACAGTGCCTAGGCCCCATGACTGACAGAAAACAAAAACTTTGTCTTAAAAGACTGAAGTACTGAGGACTGGTGCAATTGGCAGGTTTATGTAAGACCAGTTTCCCTGTCCAGGAAGAAGGATAAACTATAGATCTTCCATTTCCCCTCTTCCTGAAAGCAGATCACTCTAGTATGCTACTTACCCAATAGCCATCACCCAGTGCAACCACGGGGTCTTTCCAGAGCCTCCACCAGGAACTGCCCTCTCCTCCGACTCCCGTTAATGCTCACACTTCTGCAAACCCTTGGACTGTGACTCTTACCTCCACCTCTCAGGTAGTGAGATTAGTCATATGCTACACTTGGCCTGTGTTTCTGCCTCTGCCTTAACTGGGAACATGTCTTTTCTCCCAGTCCTATCTCCCCTCTGCCTCCACTCGCCTGCTTGGGTAAATCTTTCATAAATAACTCACCTCCCACCATGTCTTCTAGGAAGCCTTCCCTGACTGCTTCCCTGAGGTTTGTACACACTTTATATCATCATTATTTGTTTGTAGTCTTTAGCTTGTGGCACCAAGCACCATTGGAGGGAGTTTGTGAAGAGGCTGCCTGTGTGTACTTGGCATCATCAGTCCACTGTGTCTTGCTGCACTGGAGTTGTGCTTGATATTTTGAAGAGCCACGTTCTGTAGAATCGTGGAGTGTGGGTGGGGAACACACTCCTTTACACATTCACAGAGAGGTGCACACAAGACAGGCCAAGAGGCTCTCCGAGGAGTGCTCTGGAGAAATGCAGAAGTAGATTGCCAGAGGTGTGTCTGCAGGGAAGAAGCAGGTCAGATGCTTGAGGGGGAACCGGGGAAAGCTTGCTCAAGATCCCATCATGGAGAATCTTCAGGGGAGATCAAAGAGGTTGAAGTTGGTGCCTCCAGGTAGTCGGGAGTCAGAGGTAGTGTCTGGGCAGGGGGAGATGTGAACTCTTAGTTGTTTTGGGAAGATTAGACTTGGTGTGAGTGTGTGGCAGACTGGGCTAAGCAAAGCCTAGGTCAAGAGATGAGACTGTTGACTCACAGTCTCTCTGGGCTAGGTTTTGGGAGTTAAAATCCAAGTGGAGTGAAAAGAACACAGATAACTCACAAAAGAAAGGAGAAGAAGGGTTTGGTGACTGGTCAGATACAGGAGGTAAGGGTGTTAAGAAGCAAGTCAGAGTATAAGGTGCCTGTGGAGGCCCTTACTTTTTTCTTAACCTTGCTGAGACTCGGTTTCCTCATCCATTAAGTAGAGGAATTTCTGTGTGGCTAACAGACTTGCCAGTTCATCCTTTTGCCTGTTTACTAGAAGAAACTGACACTTAATTGACCTCTCCCTGACCAGCTTTAGCTTAGTTTCCTAATCCTGGATCAGAGTTTTTAGAACAGTCATCTTCTGTGCACAATAAACAAGCTCCATTCCTGGCTCTGCCACAATGTCTGTGCACCTGCCTACCCACATCACACCAGGCGTCCAGCTGAAGTTCAGCCAGGTGAGGGATTCCATAGCCAGGCTGACTTCCTCTGCTGCAGCTTTCTGTGGAGCCACTGCCTGGACTGGAGAGAGCACCCCTTCTTCAGATCAACACATCTCTGTCGTCATGGGGGAGAAAAGATAATACTTGAGACAGGACAGGACAGGACAAGTGATTAGGAGAAAAACCAGAATGGGCGAAGGGATGATGGCATCCAGCACAAGTGGTCACTCTCAGAGACCAGAAGGCCTGGCTGACAAGAGTGAGAGCTCTGTGGCTAGGGGGGGGGGGGGAGAAGAACATTCCAGGCCAGTGTGCTGGCCAGAGGTTGCCCTGAGGGTCCCTTTCCTCCCCACTGTTAGAACCTGATATACCTGACACTCAGAAAAGCTCTGGAGGCATTACTCTCATGCGGGTAGGAGGCAGACATGTTCAGCTCATGTTTGAGCTCTGTTGGGTGAGGGGTGGATGAGGTGGAGTGATGCCTGCTTACACAGGGTTTAGCTTGGGAGGGCTTGAAGGCCCAGGGGCGCCGTTGGGGTCCCTGTGTATGTGCAGTGGGCACTCTTACTCTTCTGCTTCTCAGAAGGGAGTGATGAGATGATGAGATAGGGCACTGGTCACCACCTTTGTAGCAGCTGTCCCCAGTTCCGGTCGTCTTGCTACAAGAGCAACCTCTCTCCAGGGATCCTGGGACAGGTTAGCTAATCTCTCTGTAACTTTTCTTTTCTCAGAACAGCAGTAATGGCTGGTGATTGCAAAGACCAAATTGCCTATTTAAGGTATTCAATAACATGTCTGCCTGGTGTAGTCAATAAAAGATAGATGTTATTTACACCAGTTATGAGTAAGTACAGCTTAACTTCCTTGAGGTCTGCTATCTTTCTTGGTTTACCAGTGGGAAAGCTAAGGCACAGAGAGCTCAAGCTATTGGTGCAAGAACACAAAGCTAGCAGGTGGGGCAGCTGTCTGCTTCCCATATGGCCAGGGACAACAGATAAAAGGGGAGCTGGGGCCTGGAGCATGGTCTATTGATAGAGTGCTTGCCTAACATGCACAGAGTCCCGGGTTCAATTCCTCGGTACACATACATAGAAAAAGCCAGAAGTGGTGCAGTAGCTCAAGTGATAGAGCTCTAGGCTTGAGAAAGCCCAAGGACAGCGCTCAAGCCCTGAGCTCAAGCCCAGGACTGACGGAAAGGAAAAAAAAAAAAAAGTGGAGCTGGCAGGAGCCTGAACTTAACCCAGGACTTGACCAAGTCCTTTATTCTTTGCTCAAACTTCTCTAGGTATAGCAGCTAAAAGTTTGCTGCTTTCTGTGCTGAGAGACTGTGTTTATGGGGTGAGTATTTCCTCTGTACGTGCCCTGGGAGTAGACAGAAGCTTTCTTCCACAGTGAATTGTCTGATGCCCACCAGTACCATCAAAGGGGTTGGTGTGGACGCTGGCAAGGGGAAGGGGAAGGAGAGGAGATGGACAGGTCTAAAGCCAGTGAGGGAGGTAGGGTGGAAACTGGTGTGGAGAACAAGGTAGCAGGACAGATGGACACCCAGGATCTACCTGCACTGGGGCCTGACTGACTCATAGGCGCTGACATAAGAGAGTGGAATGCACAGCCCCAGTGTTTGTTCCAGTCTGATAAGCCCTGAGGGACTGCTGAGCCACTCCAGTGGCCACCACAGACATCTCTAGAGACAGGGTTACCCATGAGCAAGCTCCCGGGGGAGGTCACCCTAAGCCATAGCTGCGACCTGCAGGCACGGCGGTCATTCTGTGTTGGGGGCAACTCACTGGAAGAGGCCTTGGGACCTGCCACCTGCATAGGGGAGGGGAAGGGAAAGAAAGGGAGAAGAAAGGAGGAAATAGAAATCCTTTGCAGCAGTGGTACTCACTAGATATTATGTTGAAAATGAACTATGCACATTGTGGATAAGGATCAGAGGGAACAACTGGGAGAGACTGAGGGAAGGGGTGATGTCCAAAAAAGAAATGAACTTATTACCTGAGTTATCTAACTGTAACCCTCTGTATATCACCTTTATAATACCAATAAAAAGTTGCAAAAAATAAAGCTGGGCACAGTGGTTCATGCCTATAATCCTAGCTACCCAGGAGGCTGAAATCTGAGGATTGTGGTTCAAATCCATCCCAGGCAGGAAAGTCAGTGAGACTCTTATCTCCACTTAACTATCAGAAAATGGGAAGTGGTACTGTGGCTCAAGTGGTAGAGTGCTAGCCTTGTGCTGAAGAGCTCAGGGTAAACTTCCAGGCCCAGAGTTCAAGTCCCATGACTGACTGACCTCCCCACCCCACCCCAAAAAAATGGAGGGCCAAGAGCCAGGCCAGGTGGCATAGTGCCTGTCTAGCATGCACCAAATCCTTGGTTTGATTTCTCAGTACCACATACACAGAAAAGGCCAGAAGTGGTGCTGTGGCTCAATTGGTAGAGCAATAGCCTTGAGAAAGCCCAAGGACAGTGTTCAGGCCCTGATTTCAAGCCCCAGGACTGCCCCCCCCCAAAAAAAATTGAGGGAAGGGAGTTTGGCCTAGTGGTAGAGTGCTTGCCTGCATTCACAAAGATATGGATTTGATTCCTCAGTATCACACATTTAGAAAAAGCCGAGAATGGCGCTATGGCTCAAGTGGTAGAGCCCTAACCTTGATAAAGCTCAAGGACAGCTCTCATACCCTGAGTTCAGGCTCCAGGACTAGCAAAAAAAAAAAAAAGATTTAGATCAGTTTGGATGGATGGATGAATAGATGGATAGATTTATCATGGCTATCTATGTAATGCAGCAAGAAACCCAGGCCCATGGATAGACCTGAGACAGAGTTGGTGGGGGGTGGGGGTGGGGAGTAAATCTTTATGGTAATAGCAACAGTACAAGTCTTATTGTAGGAAAGATAGGAAAAGTAGAAATCTACAATTCTGTAACAACTAGACTTTTCATTCTTTTGGTTTTCCATATGGTTGGTCACCCATGCACAGTTTTGTGTTCCAGTTTATTTTAGTGACTTAAGAAATAGTCTATGTTGGGGCCGAGAATTTGGCCTCGTGGTTAAAGTGCTTGCCTAGCATGCATGAAGACCCGGGTTCGATTCCTTGGTACCACATACATAGAAAAAAGCCGGAAGTGGTGCTGAGGCTCAAGTGGTAGAGCTCTAGCCTTGAGAAAGTCCAAGGACAGTGCTCAGGCCCTGAGCTCAAGCCCAGGAATGGTAAAAAAAAAAAAAAAAAAAAGAAATAGTCTATGTATTGATTCTCTGGAAAATACCAAAACTGTAGATTGTGTCCCTAACAGTAAGGCATCCTGAGTCTGTAATATAGACAGAAGTTTAGAAGTAAAGACAAGGAGTAAAGCAGATACTTGTGCACCCATTTGTAGATGCGCCGTCCATAGTAACAGAGAGGTGGGAATAACTCCAGTGACCAAAGCATACCTGGCTAAACAAAATGTGATACACACACACATGCAATGCACGATTATACAGACTGAAAAAGAAGGCCATTCTGCCACATACCACAATATTGGGTGGACCTTGGAGACATGGCAGGCATAATAAGCCAGTTATTAAAGCACAAGTATGGTGTGGTTCTACCTGTTTGAAGGACTTAAGTGGTCAGAGACAGGAAGTAGAAAGTAGAATGTGGTTCCCAGGGCTGGAGAGAGAAGCAATGTGTATTAGTGTTTAAGGGACAGAATTGCAATTAGGAATATGGGAAGGTCTGAAGAAGGCTGGGGGTGATGGCAGTAGAAGGATGTGAAGGCACTTAGTGTTGCTGAGCTGGTCACATGAATACAGTTCAATAAGTTTTATGACAGTAAAGCAACAATAATGACAAAAGATAAGAGCTGGGGGCCGGGAGATTGGCCTAGTGGTTAAAGTGCTTGCCTAGCATGCATGAAGACCCGGGTTCGATTCCTTGGTACCACATACATAGAAAAAAGCTGGAAGTGGTGCTGAGGCTCAAGTGGTAGAGCTCTAGCCTTGAGAAAGTCCAAGGACAGTGCTCAGGCCCTGAGCTCAAGCCCAGGACTGGCAAAAAAAAAAAAAAAAAAAAAAAAAAAGAGCTGGCACTTCCGTTCCTGATTTCTGCCCTTCCCTTTTGTCTCAGGGGAGTCTTCTCTCTTTTCCCAGAGTTCTTTCTTCTCACCCTCACTTTGGCTTCTCTGGCCAGCCTGGTCAGTTTCTTCTTTCTTCTTTATCCCCACACCCCTAGAGCACACACATTCTCTGCTGGAGGTCTCATTATAGGTCTGATGTAGGAGGCCCCGAGGGACGGAGGCCCTGGGGCAGGAGAGCAGGACTGGTCCTAGTCTGTGCTAGTCACTGTACAGCTAACGCTGGACCAGAAGAGTGGTTGAATGGTTAGACCTGGACATCAGAAGCAGCAGGTACTGCCAGGCCCTCAGATGGCAAGGTCTCCATACCATGGCTTGGTGTCTCTTTCAGAAGTGCAAAGTGTTGACAAAACATCAAACATGAGGGGGAGGAAAATGGGAACAAAAACATGAGAAGGGGTATCATTGTGTGAGAAGTAATGCACCTACTGTCTGACAAATGTAACTGTAACTCCTTTATATATTGTCCTGACAATTAAAAAAAGTGTTCCTGAAAAAGATTTTCTTATGCTGGAAAAAAAACAAACATGGACCTGTGGGCTGGAAAGGTAGCCTTGGTTGTGTGACATGAGATGCCCCCTGCCTGTCCCCCCAGCACAGCCTTGTTCTTCCTCTAGACTGTGCCATGGCTGCTGGAAAGGCACAGCCTTGATTAGAAGGCAAAGGGCAGGAGGTAGGTCCACTCTGGACTTAATTGGATGGTGTCCAAATGTGGTAACGTCTGCCCCCTCGTCTGTGGTCGAGCCAGGACAGGAAGGCAGATGACAGAGTCTGCCAGACAGTGCAATGCCTTTCCCAGCTCCCCAGGGTCTCTCCTTGCATCAGAGCAGGGGCAGCCAGGGCACTGTGGGTCCCCAGGGAGCCACCCTGTTGCCTTAGGTTTAGGAAGTGGACATGGCAGAGCCCAACAGAGGCAGAAGTTCACAACAGGCCCAACCTGTCCCTCGATTTAGGCCTTCCTTGCTGTACCTGCTCTTCTGCCCAGGGACTTCCAGTGGATCTAGCAATGGGGAGTTTTCTCTGGAAACTCCCTAGGAATTTAATATCTTAAAAGTATATCCAGCTTTTGTTCGAAGGTCAGCTCAGGTTTTGGTTCTTGAAATCAACCCTCTTTAAGGAAAAAAAAAAAGTTGACCAAAGTTGCTAACTGGTTTGTCATAAGCTGTACAAAACAAGTACTCTTGGGCTGGGAGCATAGCCTAGTGGTAGAGTGCTTGCCTAGCATGCATGAAGCCCTGGGTTCAATTCCTCAGTACCACATACTTGGAAAATGCCGGATGTGGCTCAAGTGGCAGAGTGCTAGCCTTGAGCAAAAAGTGTCCAAGGACAGTGCCCAGGCCCTGAGTTCAAGCCCTAGGACTGGCAAAAAAAAAAAAAAAAAAAGCACACTGCAAATTTAGTAGGGACACCAACTTTAAGGTGTTCTCTTAGTGTAGATTCTTATTTTTGCTCACAGAATTCTTCAAGACAGCTTGCATGGTTATATTTACTAATTGCTTCTGGTGCATCTGTCTGTGTGTCCTCAGCAAGGAATAAGTCTTTGTTGCCCTAGCCTGAAGTTTGGCCTAGAGCTGGCCCAGAGTGCTGGGGGGCTGGGGGTGGGGAGGAGGGTTGGGGGGTCGTGCAGAGGACAACAGCTATCTTCAAAAGGCTAGTTAGCTTTTGAATCACTCCCAGAAGTTTTTGATTTTTGTTTTTTCCCTTAAACTGCAGAGGGTAAGCACAGATTTAATTGGACTTGTACACACACACACTTTATTTTCTCTCCCTCCCTCCCTCCCTCCCTCCCTCCCTTCCTTTCTCTCTCTCTCTTTCCTTCCTCTCTCTCTCTCTCTCTCTCTCTCTCTCTCTCTCTCTCTCTCTCTCTCTCTCTCTCTTTCATTCTTTCTTTCGTGGGTTGTGGGGCTTGAACTCCACCCTACCCCTGGAGTCACAGCACCACTTCCTGTTTTCTAGTGGTTAATTAGAGATGGAAGAGTCTCACAGACTTTAGTGTCCAGGCTGGCTCTGAACTGGGTTCCTCATATTTCAGCCTCTTGAGTAGCTAGGAGTGCAGGCGTGAGCCTCTCTCTGCACCCTGCTCCCACACACTTTTAGAAGGGGCCTCATTATGTAGTTCAATCAGCTTTGATTTTGAGATCACAGGTGCATTTTGCCATACTCAGCATGGGCATTTATTTTCCCCGTGTGTGTGTGTGTGTGTGTGTGTGTGTGTGTGTGTGTGTGTGTGTGTGTGTGTGTGTGTTTTAAAGCCTCTATATTGAAGGCAGGGATCTCAGATGATTGTTCTATGCCACTGTATCGAAGGCATGGATTCTTTTTCCTCCTTTAAGATTACTGAGCCCCAAGTGGTAGAACTCTAGCCTTGAGAAAGCTCAAGGACAGTGTTCAGGCCCTGCGTTCAAGCCCCAGGACTGGATCTGAACTTACTACAACCTAGACAACAAGTCCTCATTTAAATAGCCAGGAGACTCCAGGCTTCCTTTCCCAGGAGACCCTTGGAAGAAGTGCGCAGGTGACCAGAATGCCGCCAAGGGGTTTCCTGGCCAACTGAGATACATTGTCACATGCTTATCAGACCACAAAGCCTTCCAATCCTCATATTTCCTCTTCTAAATCCCTGATTGTTTGACTGTGGAAACTGCAAGCTTCACTGGGAATGAACCCTACTTGCTCACATCCTGGGCTGGGCTGTTGTCTACCCAGCCCATCTACTTTTTAAGTGTTATGTGAATGCTTTGCCCTAAGTTGTTTCTCAGTCTCCCGTACTTCAACATGAGTAGGTATCAGATCCGTTTCTGAAAGCATGTTTTCAAAAGGATGAGAGAACACAGAGCATAAAAGCAGGCCATGGAGGTGGTCAGATCTTACCTAGCGAAAGCCCAACTAGTCTGTGAGTGGTACGGAATTCCTTTGAACTGTGCCCTTAAGGATAGTTATAACAGGAGTTCTGAGTTGGATGCTGTGGATTATGCCTATAATTCTTGCTATTTACACGGTTCACAAACTAAATGAGAAAAAGGCTTTGCTGATTTGGAAGAGCCAGTGAGAGTTTTCCTATAGAACTGCTGGGTACTATGTTTCCTTCAGGGAGCAGTGAGTTAGAAATGGGAGAAAAAAAAAGTTATTTTGGTGGTGCATGTGATAGGGTTGCAAGTGAAACGTGCAATTATTAATATTCTAATTATGGAGTTGCTGTTGATAGAATGTTAATGATACCTATACTATAGTTATTCAATCAGGGATGCTGTGGGCTCTAATAAGTTACAGGAGCTTAAATAGACATCATTCTCATGACCACGTTCTGACAAGTACCTGACAGAGGAAAATGTCTTATCTAATCACGGTTCACCTCTGTGGGTAGCATGAGGAACAACTGTCCCAGAAATAGGGCCCTCTGCGTAACCCCTTCCTGCCAAGGGGTACAGTCAGTGAAGTGTGGGGTGGCTACAATGCCCACATAATGCTTCATAATAAAGCATATTGTCTCATGTACTTTAGTTCTTAGGAAAAAAGATGAATTCGAGCATGGCCTTGTCCATGTGTATTAAAGATGGTATAAATGCCATCAGTCTTCTCTAACAGCAAAACACATCTTTTCCTTTTTATGAGAAGACTAGCTTTGCAAGGTGTTCATTGAATATTCGTATTATAGGAGAAAGAACTGCTAACATTTCCCTCATACCTATTCTTCCCATCTTCCATTTGCTTCTCTGTAGCTGGGTGTGGACCAGGATTCATTTGGCCACTGTAAAGACTGTGGAAGTGTGACATGGAATTCTGGAATGTTGTTGTCAAAGTGAAAATGCAAGCACTCATTGTCCTTTCCTGTCCCATGTTGTTTCTTCTGACTGCCAGGAATGTCTTGGTCTGTGAGAAGTGTGATATGTGTGCACAGTTTATATTACGTTGTGTAAGAGTAAATGATAAGACAGGCCAAGTTTCCAGCAACTCTTGTAGGCTGCTTATGAACAGATTAATGGTTTCACATTTGCTCCATCTTTGTTGCCAGTAAATGGAAAGAGAATTACATGTATTTTTCAGTGCCTTTCAAAATGGTTTTTGGAAGATCAGAGATGTCTCAATTCCTTGTTTATTAAAAAAAAAACTACAAATTTTGATCAGAAGTATGCAAATTTTAAATCTGAAGAACCCTCTATTTTTTTTTTTTTTTTGGATAGGCTGGTTTCAAATTCACAGTCCTCTTGTCTCAGCTTTCTGAGTGCTGGGATTGTAGACATGAACCACCATGCCAGCTCATAGTCTCTTTTAGTTCACATGTAGGGAGGGCTTTGGTGATTGCTCCACACAGGGTCTCTATGGGGCCTGATCATTCTGACTGCTTTTGGCTGAAGCTGTAAGAGTTTGTTGACACTCCTCTTAAACAGATGCATACATAGCCCAACAGGAACACTGTGTATTATTAATATAGCCCAGCTGGGGTCAGTTGTCCTACATCTACTTAGCCTTGCTTTCTAAAACCTGCCTTCCTCCTCCTCCTCCTCCTCCTTCTTCTTCTGGCTTGGTTTAACTTTGCTTTTAAGCTCTTTTCTACGGGAAGAAAGAAGAAGTAGGAGGGGAAGAGCAGGGAAGATCGCCAGCTCTACTGGCAAGAAGTGTTGCTCCATTGCCTGCGTCTGTACCTTGGGCACGGCGGGGGGGGGGGAGGGGGGCTTGCAACAGACACAGAACTGTTCCCTACTTTCTCAACTCGGCCACTTTCTCCTGCTTCACTGGGGCGCTTTCTCAGACTCAGCGGAAGACCATCAGTTGCAATGGGGGTAGCAACCTCAGCTGACTTCCTTTGACTCTCCTCCTCACCCTTGTGCCTTGAGGGAGATGTCACTGGTGGGGCTCCAAGAAACCAACTGGCGAAGACCAAAATGCCAGCAGCCAGAAGACAGGATCTGGATGTAGATATCATCAGTGCCTAAGGGAGCAGGGTTCCAGACTGAGTACAGACAGGGTCAAGAGCAAGGTCAGGGCTCCAAATTTCCTGGCCATCTCTCTCCCCATTCCCATCAGTTCTTCCCTGTCCTAGAGCTTTGGAGAAGAGACCTGTCTGATAGTAAGGGGGGGGGGGCACAGGTTGCCTAGGGTTGTTTTTGTTAGTATTGTATTTTTTTCTTTTTTTCCCTTTTCTTTCAGTACTAGATTGAATTCAGGACCTTTCAATTCTTGAGCCACCCATCCAGACCTTTTGCTTTTTAGTTTGTTTCTTTTCAGATAGTCTTGTTCTTTTGCCTTGGACAGCTATTTCTGCTTCTTCTTCTTTTCTTTTTTTTGGGGGCAGCTTCTGACTAAGATCGTCTGTCATCTTCTTTTTTTTTTTTTTCAGTCCTGGGCTTGAGCTCAGGGCCTGAGCACTGTCCTTGGATTTTCTCAAGGCTAGAGCTCTACCACTTGAGCCTCAGCACCACTTCCAACTTTTTTCTATGTATGTGGTACTGAGGAATTGAACCTGTGTCTTTGTGCATGCTAGGCCACTAGGCCAAACTCCCGGTCCTTGTCTGTCATCTTCTGAGTAGCTGAGATTGCAGGTGCTTGCCCCCATGTACTCTGAGAAAGCCTTGTTACTGATTTTTTTTTGTTTTTTTGTTTTGGCTTGGGCTGCCCTTAAACTGTAACTCTCCCATTTCTACCTCCTGTGGAGCTGGGATTACAGGCATGCTCTACCTGTCACCCAACCATCCTTGTCTATTCCTGAGACAGGGTCTCTCTCGCTATGTTGACCAGATTGGCTTTGAACTTGCTACCTTCCTGCCTCTGTCCCTGAGTGCTGTGATTACAGGTGTATGCCACCATACCTAGCTTGTTGTAGTAATTGAGTCCCTGCCTTTTTTTTTTTTTTTTTTTGCCAGTCCTGGGCTTGAGTTCAGGGCCTGAGCACTGTCCTTGGATTTTTCTCAAGGCTAGAGCTCTACCACTTGAGCCTCAGCACCAGTTCTGGCTTTTTTTCTATGTATGTGGTACTGAGGAATTGAACCTGAGTCTTCATGCATACTAGGCAAGAACACTACCACTCTGCCAAATTTCCGGTCCTCCTGCTTTATTTTTTATTTAATTTTTTATTTTTTTGCCAGTCCTTGGCCATGAACTCAGGTCCTGAGCACTGTCCTTGGACTTTCTCAAAGCTAGAGCTCTACCACTGGAGCCTCAGCACCACTTCTGGCTTTTTTCTATGTATGTGGTACCAAGGAATTGAACCCGGGTCCTCGTGCATGCTAGGCAAGCACTCTACCACTAGGCTAAACTCCAGGCCCCCCTCCTGCTTTATTTTTATAGACCTAAATAATGAAGGGTATCACTCAGTGTCAACCTTTTAGCTGGGTGAGGTGAATTTACTTCTCGTGTGTGTGTGGGCGCATGTGTGTGTGTGTGGGGGGGGGGGGGGGCGCGTGCCAGTACTAGAGTTTGAACTCAAGACCTGGTACCTTTCCTGAGCTCTTGAGCCCTAGCTCTCCTTTCAACATTTTGTGGTTAATTGGAGACTTTTCCTGCCTGGGATGGCTTTGAGTCTCGATCCTCAGATCTCAGCCTTCCAAGTAGCTAGAATTACAGGCATGAGCTGCCCAGTGTGTAAATTCACTCTTTCACGAATGGAGTGATCCTTTTCCCGTGGGCTGTGAGAAAACACTCCCTGCCGCCGTGAAGTCCACGTAGGCTCCTTAGTGTGTGGAAGGAGCACTGGAAGGGGAGGGCACAGGAGCATTCTGTATCAAGCAACTGGGAACCAAAGGCTGAATTCCAGGAGGACCAATGTCTTTCTATTCAGCAGCACTGTGTAGAATAAAGAGCCCAAACGGGGTGGTTCAAGGTGAGATGCCCACAGGGCGCCTTGAGCAGGCCCTCGGCAGCGTGGCTGTCCATCCTCGTGGCTTCATTGTCTTTGCATCTGTCTGTCCTCGTTTCCTGTCATGACTGATCACTGAGGGATGGTTTGCCTTAGTGATGAGGACACTGCCTGAAACGGTGACTGGAAGGAGACATCTGCGATGCACTCAGGAATGTTTCACCTTGTGATGTTTCACCTTGTGAAGGTCATGCAGTCCTCTACGGCAGTGGTGGCTTTTCTGCTCTTGTTTCTTTTCCATCTGTGATTTGGGAGAAACCTTTTTTTTTTTTTTTTTTTTTTTTTATCAGTCATGGGGCTTGAATTCTGAGCCTGGGTGCTGTCCCTGAGGTCTTTAGCTCAAGGCTACCACCCTCCCTCTAGGTCTGGGCGTCATCCTGGAGCTCTTCAGCTCTAAGCTGCCGCCCTACCCCTAGAGCCACAGCCCCACTTCTAGTGGTTAATTGGAGTTAAGAGTCTCACATGTTTTAGCGCCCAAGCTGGCTTTGAACTGAGGTTCTCAGATATTAGCCTCCTGAGTAGCTAGGATTATAGGCATGAGCCAACGTGCCTGACAAGAAAACTCTTTAATGGGAGGCATCTGTGGGGCGGGGATTGTCTAGACATTAGACAAGGCCATGCTTTCCCCTTCCCAGCATAGTTCTGCACCAAGATCAGTTCTATTTGTTTAGATGTGTTAGTACATTTCTGGATTTTTCTCCAATCTCTTTTCATTTTTGTGAGTCATGGGGCTTGAACTCGGCCTGGGGCCTGGGCGTTGTACCTGAGCTCTTCAGCTCAAGGCTACTTCCCTACCCTTGAGCCAAACCCCATTTCCCATTTTTTTCTAGAGTTTAATTTGAAGAGTCTCAAGTCCTTTCATGCCTGGGCTGGCTTTGAACCTTGATCCCCAGCTCTCAGCTTACTGAGTACCTAGGATTACAGGCGTGAGCCACCAGTGCCCAGCCTCAAATGCACTTCTTAACGTGTGCCAGTGTCTTCCCTACTATACCAGCCTGCTTAAATGCACCCGGCATTTAACCACTTCTTAAAGGCCCTTATCTAAACATGTAGACATATTAAGCTTCTACCCTTCTAATATATCACAAGGAGTAAGGCTTATTATTTATTATTTTGGCTCAAACTCAGGGTTGTTGTTTCTCAGTGCACCAGGCGTGGGCTGTCTATATTGAGATCCTGAGGGGAGGGGGCAGCTATCTGCAGTCTGTGTCAAGTAGAGGACCTCACCCCCAAAATAGAAACAGAAACAAGCTCTGTTCCTAACTGGCTTCCTTCCTTGAGCTCTAACCTAATTGCCTGACCTCTGTAATTCCCAAATGTCCTTTTTCTTCTGGCCTCAAATAGGGTCTAGGGCTGTGACTCAGAATCAAAGAGAGAAATGGTCACCAACCAGCTCTCAGGCCTAGAGTGGTTCTGGCTATGAGAAAAACTATGTTAGAGGAATATTATTGCTGTTTTTTGACCGCCTGTTCTGAAGGAACAAGTTTGTGGTATCCAGTAAGGGATTTGGGAGTTGCTGAAGGCCTGGAAGTAAAGACCATGGCCTAGAGAACTGGGGAGAAGACTCCAGGGTGTTGCTGGGCCTGGTGGATCACTCCCTTAATCCTAGCTACTTAGGAAGCTGAGACATCTGGGTGTAAGGAGGATCTGGGTTTAAAACCAACCTAGGCAGGAAACTCAGGGAGACATTATCTTCAATTAACCACCAAAAAGCCAGAAGTGGAGCTGTGGCTTAAGTGGTAGGATGCTACTCTTGAGTAAAATAAAGCTTAGGGACAGTGCCCAGACCCTGAGTTCAAACCATAGGACTGGCACGTGGGTCTCACACTATGACTCCATCATCTACCTGGGAGTTCTTAGCAGGCTGTTAAAAAGACACAATGAAACCTTCAGAGATTTGTTCTTGCCCCACACCAACACCCAAGTTTTCAGCCCTTCCCTAGCTGCGGAGCAGAGGATTAAGGCAACTTCCTTTTGCCTGCTGGATGTCTGATAGTGTAGCTGGGGAGGAAGAACTCAGCCTTTGTTCTAGACGCCTCCTGTGCTATGGATTCAGCGGGGTGGGTGGGGAAGTGCCAGGCAAAGGCTCAGCAGGGGACAGAATCAACTGGGAGAATCCTGAGGGCAAAACTGGCCAGATGCGTTTTCCTGGTCCGGAGATGAAAGAGCCTCTTCCTTTGTCCACCCCCCCCCCACCTCTCCAACTGTCTGCTCCCCTTGACCAACAAGGGAGGCTAAAAGGCTGCCATCTGGGCTGTTCCCTCGACCTTTAGGTGTACACAAACTCGAATGGGCAGTTGTCCCAGGAGTGGACAGCGGGCCTGCCATCCCAGTACCTGGGCCAGTCGAGGGAGGGAGATGGAACGACTTGGGCCCGACGAACCTGTCTCAAAGATGGAGGGGACGGCAGGTCCGGAGCAGGCAGCAGGGACACAGGTGCACTGGCCAGGGCTCTGCACCTTCTCTCCCGCCCCCAGCTGCCACCCTGCAGCTCGACCCCCAATATCCTCCGTGTGGGGCGGGCATTCGCCGCTTTCCTTTCCGGGCGTGGAGTGGCCCTGTCCCAGGGGCATTCTAGGGTGTCACCTCTGGCATTTGCTCCCATGGTGGAAAAACAAGTCCGAATGTAATGCATCTGGTTTCTGAACAGCTGCAGGAGCGCAGTAACCAGACGGTCCGCAAAGAAGTGGGGGGGAGGCTGGGAGGGGATACGAAATGATGGGGGGCGAGTTGGAGAAGGGAGGCTCGCCCCCTCCGGGGGAGGGGGGACCCTGGGCTAGGCAGGCATCTCGAGGCGCCCGGGACTCCCCGGAGGGCGGAGGCCCAGGCGGGGCGAGCGCGGGGCGGGCCAGCTGTGCCCCGCGCCCTCCCAGCGGCGCATGCAGGACGTGCGCGACGTGTGGCGGCTGGGCTGCGGTGTGGGGTGCAGCGGGCGCCGCCTCCGCGCTCCAATCACAGCGCAGCCTGGCGCGGCCCTCGCTCGCTCGCTCGCTCGCCCGCCCGCTGGAGTCACCTCCGCCCCACGCCCCCAGCCGCTCCCGATCCTCACCGCAAGGCCCGGACCTGGGTCCCCCCGCGAGGCACGCGTGCACCCAACCGCGGCGCGCGAAATGCTGCGGGGCGTGCGGGGGAAAGCGGCGTGGAGAGCTTAGGCGTCTGCGTGATCAGATCCCCCCCACCCCCGCATCGTGATTCCGGGCGTATAGACCATTAACGAGCTGCAGGTGGAAAGTGGGGGGCGGGGGTTCCATAAAAGTTCACTGAACATCGCGCGCTCTGAATGGGAGAACCAAGGTGCGCACGCCCCTCTCCCCCAACGTCCAGCCGGCCTGTCGGGCTTTCCCGCCTCCTCGACCCCCGGGTTGGGGTCTTGGGGTGGGAGGACAGATCTCGATGGTGAGGGGTGAGGTGCCCCTCGCGGGCTGGGTGGTGGTGGATGATCACACCGCGGCTGGGGCCTGGGTCTTTCACCGAGGCTGAGCCCGCGCTAGAAAAGCCCAATTGGTGGAGGATGCACGGAAGGCAGTGTGGACAGCAGCCTCCCGGCTCTCCTCCCCAGCACCACTCACGGGAGGGTCCGGGAACAATGACCGTTAGGGGAAGCGGCGGCCCCGGGTAAACAAACAAACAAGACTTAACCCTGCGCGGATCCGGCCTCTGGGTCCCGGGCACCGGGGTGGGGGCGAGGCCCTCCGCCGGCCCGCAGGGGGCGCGCGCCGCCCGTCTCCGCGCGCTCCCACCTCCGCCCCACGTGAAAGGGGGCTGGGACCCAAAGAATGCGGCCCGCCCCGCGGCTGACGCGCCCGGCGGCCGGCCGGGTGGATTAAAAGGCGGGGCGGCGCGGGTGGCATCCTCGCAGAGCCGGAGAGGAGACGGGCGGTGGTGCTGCGCGGCGGCGAGCGCGGCTGTCACGGCGTCCCAGCATCCCTGGGTTTCCAGGAACCGGTTTCCCCGGCGGCCCCAGCCTCCTCGCGCCCTCGCCGAGCCCCTCGCGCCCGCCCGCGTCCCGGACTTCCCACAAAGCACGTTTCCCCACGCAGCGCCCCGGCCTCCTGCCTTTTGTTCCGCGGGGCTGCCGTTGCCCTTCCCAAGCCGGAGTTTCCTCCCGGGCCCCGCCGGGTGTAGTCGCGAAGATGCCTTTGGAGCTAACCCAGAGCCGGGTGCAGAAGATCTGGGTGCCCGTGGATCATCGGCCCTCGTTGCCCAGATGTGAGTGTGGCCGCGCGGGCTAACAGGCTGCAGGTGGAGCCGCGCGCCTAAGCTCGGCCTTTGTACGTGGCGGCTTTGTGCGGCTCCCTCGCTACCGGGAGCGCGCTGGTGCCGGCCGGCGGCGGGGCGGCGTGGTCGGCGTGGGCGGCGGGGTGCGCCTTCCCGGGTCGGGCGGCAGGGGCGCTGTCTCCCCGGGCGCGGAGGTGCTCGGCCCGGGCTCGGACCTGCGGTCGCCGGGCGCACGGGAGGCGCGCGGTGGGGGAGGCCAGGCTCCGGGGCGCACGGAGGCCGGGGCGCGGTCGCTCGCCCGCTTCTCCACCCCTCTCCTCGGCTCTTCCTCCTCCCGCCTCGGGCTTGCACCTCTCCGCATCTCCCTCTCACTCTGTCCCCGTCCGCACGCCCGTCTCCCCTGTCTGCACGTTTGCGCACCTCTGCGCACCCACCTCTCACCGCACACACGCTGGATTCTTGATTATTTTTTTATTGTCTTTAAGTAGTTGTGCAGAAGAGCTGGCATTCAGCAGAGCAGTTTATGAATGCAGTTCGTCTCGATCAGTGTCACCTCTTTCTTCATTTTCGCTTCTTCCAACCCACCCCCTTCACGTCGGATTCTCGTGTTCCTCCTCTTTCTACTCGATCTCCCCACGCTTTTTCTGTCTCCGCTCGTGGCCCGCGTCCCCGCCTCCTCTCCGTGTATTTCCATCTAATCCTCACACCTCAGGGGCTGCAGGTGCGTCTGGGGTTGGGGAGACAATCAGAAGGCGACCTGGATCCAAGCTTCCACCGCGGGTGGATGATTGCGCGGCTGGTGGCGTTGCACACGTGCGCACGCACTCTCCGCAGCTCCGGGTTTGCTGGCAGGTCGCCAGTTGTCTTCTATAAGATTGGGGTTCCTTCCTTACATGCAGATGCGGAGCGATTGGACAGGCTCTGAGGGGATGCCGCGCGCCCCGGTGACGCACCCGGGTGCCCATCGGGTGGTCAGGAGCATTGTGCCAAGTCCAGGTCCGCCGTGTGACAGGCAGCCTCGGACACCAGGTTCAGCCCAGTGCCAGGTGGGCCGGTGGGTTTCTCCACTGCCACACGCTTCTCTGCATGGACACCCCGGGATGGGACAGCTCATCTGCAGATTGGCCGGTTGTGAGTCACCAGCTGCCCTGCCCAGACCTGTCTTAGCCTGGGGTGGTGGCTCCGGGGCGGTGCCCCCTTGGGGGCCTGTGCTGGACCCCAGGGGCTGAGAGGAGCCACTAGGAGGCATCTTGGCCTCCCTTCTTGGCTAAGTGCTCGGTGGCAGAGAGAGGGCTTGGCAGGTCGGCTGCTTGTTCCCCAGAGAACATTGAGAGGCCTCAGCCACACCACGGGCTAGGCCCGGAGGTCTGTTGTCCTCTCCTTTCCTAGAAATGCCTCATAACCAGAGGATGGGTGGAAGTGATAGTGAGGGTGGTGTTACATGCCTGGAACCCCAGCCTTGATTGAGACAGGATCATGGTGAGTTCCAGGCCGGCAGGGGAGTTACCTAATAAGATCACAGTAAAATGAAGATTGAACCAAATAAATAATAAATCCCACCCCAGGGAGATCTGGGCAAGAGCAGCTCTAGAGCCTGCCTCTTTTGGACTTTTGAATACTTTGTGCAAGGTATTTTGTAAACTTCGGTGGGGTTCTCAGTGCTTTGAGTCTGAGATGAAAGTCGGAGGGTTTTCAAGGTCATGGAATTTGGTTGGCATGGCTCAGCAGTGATTTAGAGGGACAGCAGCTTGCAGCCTCGCCTTCTTCCTCCAGGCCTCACAAACTGGTCCATTGGACTCACGAGGTCACACGTTTCTCACGAAGACAGATTTTGCAAGGAATAGCTGCCAGAACCATTCAGAGCTTTTGGAGAGGTGTGGTGTGTGTGTGCCTTAAACCTGTGCACCCTGCCTGCCTCCGCCCCTTCCTGGAAGCCTGCTGTGTGACTGGAGTGTAGATTCAGATGTGTTCCTTAGACACAACTGTTTAGCTGGTGACTGTCATTTTATATGGCTTGGACTAGTGCACAAGTTTACTGTCTCCTAAATCTGTTACTGCCTTTATACCCAGAGTCTTGAGGCTTGCCACCAGTGAGGCAGGGTTCCTGTTAAATAGGAGCAAGTGCATGGAACAGTGGGAAATAAACCACATAGACAGACACTTGTGTGCCTCTGGGTGCCTCTTTCAGGTCAGGACTTCAGGCCCGGACTTTCTGTGAATGTGTGAGTCAGCTTATCTGACAAGAAGTGAGTTCTCAGCTAGCAAGACGACTCTGCCTCTGTAATGTGTAATAATTCTTTTTTTTTTTTGGTCAGTCATGGGACTTGAACTCTGGGCCAAGACATTATCCTTGATCTCTTCAGCTCAAGCCACAGCACCACTTCTGGTTTTCTAGTGGTTAATGGGATCTCAGGTTCTTTTGTGCCCAGGCTGGCTTTGAGCCTTGATCCTCAGGTCTCAGCCTCCTGAGTAGCTAGGATTACAGGCTGAGCCACCACGCCCGGCTTGGGTAATAATTCTTTTTCTGTTTAAAACCAAGAATACTTTGAGTTACTAACTACTCAGAACTTGTTCCCTCTTTTAGAGGTTATATTTTATGTATGTATGGGGGGGTCCCAGACCTCCTTCCTACAGTTTGATGGGTCTTCAGAGGTGGTCTGGGGTTTGATAAGCATTAGATAAAAGGTGTCATGGGGTGCCTGTGATCTCAAAAAAGTATGTTAGATACACATACAAATGAAACATGTGTGCAATTTTCTTTCTTTCTTTTTTTCTCTTGTGGCTGGGTCTCTTTATATAGCCCAAGCTGACCTCAAACAATCCTCCTAACTTTAGCCTCTGCAGGGCTGAGATTATAGGCTATGCTACTACATTGGGTTGCTATTTTATACAACTAATATATGCTAATTAAAAAAAGGATAAACAGTTGTCAACTTCCATGGAGCAAAGGGGGTTCTAATGTGGGTCACTACGGGCTTGCCTTAAAGAGTAGATACAAAAACAGCATCTCAAGTGCTAAGCTTTTTTTTTTTTATTCTTGCCATCTCTTAAATATAGGAGAGTGAAATGATTGTTTTTGTTCAGGATTTAGGACTGACAACGTCTGGGATTGGTTGCATGTGAGGGAAGGTAGGTGTTTTACTCAAACCAGGTAGAAAGATTTTCCTTTCATGAGAATAAATAGCCACAGATAGTTCTCTAATTTAGGGGAGATGGGTGGTTGTCCCAGAGCATTACCTATGAAGTCTCCGTGCCTTACAAACGGTAGCAGGGACCCTCAGTGAGCGTTGCACCTTAGGAGAACTTGGGTGAGATTTGTAAAAAAGCAAAATCTGTACTCAAACCAAGTTAGAATTAACCTTGGGGTGGGACTTTAGATACACTATTACTATTATCATTGTTTAGAAGTTTCTTTAAGTTCAGCACTGGTAGAGAACCACTTGCTTAAGGAAAGGGTATTTGAGAGCATCCCACAGGATAAACACCAAACAGGGCCCCCGCTTATCACTGTAGAATAAAGTAGCCACCAGTGTCTGGTACCCACCATGGGTATTGCAGCAAGTGTTTCCCGTGACTTATGTCACAATTACTATTACTTCCACACTGAAAGGAAGATAAAGACTCGGATAACTTGTCCAAGGCCAAGGAGGTGTTGGCCAGGCTTTGAACTCTGTTTATGGGAATCCGGGCTGCATACTTCATACTGTGCTATTGTATTGCCTCTTGGGCTGGTCCCTGAAATGTTCCATGCTGGCAGGCCTAGCAATGCAGAAGAGCTTTTGATAAAGGATGTCTATTGTCTACATTCCCCCTTCTTCCTGCATCCTCAGGCCTGGCTCATTTCCTATTACCCCAGCAGCCTTGAGGGCACTGTCAGCTGATCCCATGATAGCAAGAGAGAAGTGTGAGTTGAGATTGTGCCTAGCTGTCTGTGCTGGTGTTTTCCTGCCAGGAAGGTTAAGCCTATTTTCCTCCAGAGATTTTAGGGTGGGTGGCAAGGTTTCTGTGCAGCTTGACTTTTGCCCTCGTCTTTGTGGGGGGATAATCAGGTCTTCAAGACACTGGAGATGTGCTAAGTGTTTAATAAAGGTGGTACATGCCTGTGATCTGGAGGCTGAGATATTCCCTCTCCCCCACACACTCAAATGGACGATAAGGGGGATAAAGGAATAAAAGTTAGATTTGATCAGAAGCCTTTGTGTGTCACTCCTACCTCTAGGCATAAGAGATCCTTAGTTGATTGAAGCTTTAGTTTCCCCTAGACATCTCATCCAAATCTGAGCTAATGGATAGAGTGGTGTCTGCCTCACCCTCTAAAGAGAGTAATGCTGTGTTTGGGTTTGAAACTCAGCCTGAACTTTTGTCTTAAGGAATTAACTCTTCTGTTTATGGATTTTTCCCTCCCCGTATGTCTTCAGCCAGAGGAGATTTGCTCCTGTGATTAGTGATTAGACTTAATCCTTGATTTGATAGCTCATTCAGCTGCTGCCTCTCAGGCCTGGTTTCATCTAAAGTATGTCATATGCCTGGACAGTTGTGCCCCAATCTGACTCAGGGCGTGTCCGCATATTCTCTGGAGTGGTGGCTTGGGGTCACTGAGGGATAAATGAGAACTGTGTCCAGTGGTTCAGTGGGTTTTGTTCCAGGCACAGTGAACTTGAGTAGTCCTTGCCACTTTAACCGATGTGCAAGCTCTTCTGCAGCTGCTAGAAGAGTTCTTGAACACCTTTGGCCATAAGCCCCTTGGGGCTTGTTTGTACTTTGTGGTGCTTATCACTTGTGGTGGGGCAGTGATAAGTTTCTGCTTTCTAGGAATCTGTATTTCTAGGCCTTTGGAAGTCAGAGATTGGAAAAGCTTTGTGGTGGCTTTCAGCCACATGGCCTCAGAGGGCCTCACTTCCTCCTCTCCCTCACCTGGATGCTCATCTCTGCCTCTCATGCGGGCTCCATTCACCCCCAGCCAGCTGCTCTAGAAAGCTGATCCCAGAATGCACTGTGGTGTCTAGGAGATTCTTGACTTCAGTTTGGGATCGTGGTCAATGTCTGTTTTAGGCTTACAGGTGCTCTTTCTCTTTCTTCTTTCTTTCCTTTTTCTTTCTTTCTTTCTTTCTTTCTTTCTTTCTTTCTTTCTTTCTTTCTTTCTTTCTTTCTTTCTTTCTTTCTTTTTCTTCTTGAATTCAGGGCCTGGGTACGGTCCCTGAGTTCTTTTGCTCAAGACTAGTCCTCTGCCACTTGGAGCCACAGCCCAGCTTCTGGTATTCTGGTGATTAATTGGAGGTAAGAGTCTCATGGACTTTTCCTGCCCAGGCTGGCTTTGAACCTTGATCCTCAGAGCTCAGCCTCCTGAGTAGCTAGGATTGCCTGGAATGAGCCACTGGTGCTCATTCATATGTGCTCAGCTAGAAGTGCTCCTTCTAATCAGGTGTAGGCACTGTTACATCATTTCTCAAGGTACCTGAACACCCTTCAGCTCCTCCTGGAGTCTGAGCCTCTGTTCAGATGTGACATCTGTCTGGACTAACGATGTGGCTTGAGCTTCAGAAGTGATGACGGCTGGGGGAGTTGGCAGGCAGCCCCAGGCTTGGGAGCTCCTTTGTCACTAGGACACAGTTGTCACACAAGAGTCTTAGGGGCAAGACCGTAGCCTAGGAAATACTGGGCTTTCAGTTTCCAGGACGGGCTTTTGTCGGCTTTCTGAACACTTTGGCCCCTGATGCTTGGTTTTACTGAGAGTCTCAGGAATGTGGGTCATCCATTCAGCTGTGGAGGCCTAGAGGGAACTCTAGGTGGTGGAGATTAGTGATCTTCCTGAGGCCATGCCCTAGGCAGACCCTGGCATCCTTCAGAATCTAGAGGCAAAGTGAAGGAGGGAGAGGGTGGATCAGGAAGGAATGGGAAAGATTTGAGGATGGGGGTGTTTACCTGTCCCCTCTCCCCCCATAAGGCCTGGTCTGACCTGCTTTTGTTTGATAGTTACTTTTTCTTTTTGCCAGTCCTGGGGCTTGAACTCAGGGCCTGAGCACTGTCTTGGGCTTTCTGAAGGCTACCACTTGAGACACAGCACCACTTCCAGCTTTTTCTATGTATGTGGTACTGAGGAATTGAACCTGGGTCTTCGTGCGTGCTAGGCAAGCACTCTACCACTAGGCCAAACTCCCGGCCCCTTGATAGTTCCTTTTAAGAAGTAGCTTATTATTTATTGTTTTGTCAGTTATGCGTCTTGAACTCTGGGCCTGGGTGCTGTCCCTGAGCTCTTCAGTTCAAGGCTAGCGCTCTACCACATTGACCACTTCTGTTTCTGGTGCCCCAGCTGGCTTTGAACTGTGATCCTCTGATCTCAGCCTCCTGAATAGTGAGGATTACAGGCATTAGCAAGTCCCTGTCACCTGGCTAATGTCCCTCTTTTGTCTCTTTAGTTTGGCATTTTGGGGAAATTTCCTCTGTGTACTGTCCGCTTCCTACTCGCTGGTGTACTAGGTTTTCTTCCTGTTCACTTGAGTCTTTGGGGTTTCATGTGGAGCTAAGAGACAGTCCTATCTGACTGTGTGTGAGACTGTCGCTCCCTCTACCTTCATCAAAAATAAGCTGGAAGTTGTGATTGAGCTGCAAGAGGAAGGTCTCTGATCGCTAGGGCACCTGGACTGTCAAGTGCCAGAGACTTGGGACGGGGAGTGACACAACATTGGTGCCATTCTGTGTGTGTGTAAATGTACTTGTCAGTTCTAGAGCTTGAACTCCCGGCCTGGGTGCTGAGGGATGGCTCAAGGCTGCCACGCTACCACTTACTTGAGCCACAGCTCCATTTCCTGCGCCATTCAGTAACGTCTGTAGATGATAGGACTCTGTTCTTCCTCCTTTGCATTTGAGTGACTTGTCTCCATTGCCTTTTCTAGCCTGTGGGCCAAAGCTGACCAACTCCCCCACGGTGATTGTCATGGTAGGCCTTCCTGCCCGGGGTAAGACCTACATCTCCAAGAAGCTGACTCGCTACCTCAACTGGATCGGAGTCCCAACGAAAGGTGAGCCAGGTCCCCAGGCGAAGGCCTTCCATCGAGGGCTTCTTGCCAGTCCTCCTGAAACCTTGACCTTCTACCTCTGGTTGTTGGTGCTCGGGGGCCATCAAAGTCGGTTCCACTCACAGCCCATTCCAGCTGTGTCCCAACACACTGTGTCCATGCCCCCCCCCCTTTTTTTCCCCTGTTGGGTTTGATCTCATTGGCCAGTTTTTTCTTTCCTACTCTTCTAAATCCTGCTTGACTCAGGTTTCACCTGCTTCATGGAGCGTTCTCTGATCACTTCATTCTCTGCTGGTCTTATTGAAATTTCCTTTGTATCTAGTGGTAGTTTTGCTCTCCTGATAGGCTCCATCTGTTGATATATCTCTGCCTAGTTTTCCTAAGTAGATAAATTCCTTGGAGAAGGAGCAGTTTTTTTGTTAATTATTTATTTTTTAAAATTGTTTTTGTACTGGTATTGGGGCACAAACTCAGAGCCTCGTGTTCTTGCTTAGTTTTTTTGCTCAAGTCTGGTGTTCTACCACTTGAGGCCACACCCCTACTTCTGGCTTTTTTGCTAGACTAATTGGAAGTAAGAGTCTCTTGGATTCATCTGTCTGGACTAGAACCATGATCTCTTGGATTCATCTGTCTTTGAACCATGAGCCTCAGATCTCAGCTTTTTGAGTAGATTGGATGACAGGTGTAAGCCACCAGGCCTACAGAGGTGTTTTTTTTTTGTTTGTTTGCTCTCCTGCAGTTCTCAACAACTTGTTTTATGGAAGGGAGGGAGTGTTTAGATTGAACTTAGGGCCTAGCACTTGCTAAGCCACACCCCAGCCCCTCCAGTACCTATTAAACGCACTGTCCCCTTGGTCTGAGACCCACTCATTTTTTGATACCACAGGCGAAACAAACCACTGTCCCTATTTTAATTAGACTTATGGCTCTCCCCCTTTCCCACCATTTCAGTCTTGGCCTTGTGCTAGATGATTGAGAGGGTAGCCTCAGGAGAAGCAGGCAGGGTGGGCACCACTGCAGGGTGGTCTGGGAGACAGGGCTGCCTGCAGAAAGGAGGTGATAAATCCAGTCTGAACCGCTTTGGTTTCCATGTCAGGTCATCCTTCTACTCAGGGCGGTGTTGGTGGGTTTCCCCTTCCTCCTGGCTCATGCAGGGTTGTGCTTGTTGCCCCGTCCAGTGTTCAACGTGGGAGAGTACCGGCGCGAGGCCGTGAAGCAGTACAGCTCCTACAACTTTTTCCGCCCCGACAATGAAGATGCCATGAGAGTCCGAAAGTAAGACATGAGTTGCTTTGCAGACTCTTAAGTTCTTTTTGTTTGCAGGGGGAGGGTATGGGCGTGGGGAGGTTTGTTTTTAAGCCAGATTCAGTAGTGGGAAGAGAAAGGCAGCCTGTGGTGCGGCTCTCCTCTGGTGCTCATCAGATTTATCCAGCATGAGGGCAAATGCCGTGGCCTCTCTGAGACTCTCAGCTTTGATCTGCTCCCAGGTAGTTTAACTGAGCTGATGTGAGCCAGATCCAAGCAGCTACTTCCCAGGAGTGAACAAAGTCCTTTCCATTGCAAATCATGTGTTTGGGCTGGAAAATGATCTCTTGTTAACCCCGGAGCTGATGGTGAATGGCTGGTGATGCACAGGAGGAAAGTGGAGACCTCATGGGGATCTCTCTGCCAGCCCCACCCCGGCCCAGTCCTTCAGGATCTGTGGGTGGGCTCTGACCCCAGTTTTTCTAAAGCTCCCGTCATGAGCCCCTGCCTTCTAAGGGCTCCTGACACCATGTGCCTGGGATCGTCAGCTCAGGAAGATCTTCCCTAGCAGATGCTGTGACCCGTGGTGGCTTCTCTTCTTGTCTTGCAGGCAGTGTGCCTTGGCTGCCCTGAGAGATGTCAAGACTTACCTGACGAAGGAAGGGGGACAGATTGCAGTAAGTCTGGGTGCTTTGACTAATAGGGCTTCCCGACCTGAAGCCATGCCCAGAGCCATGACATAGCCACAGTGTGCTCGGTCACCCACCTTCTCCAGGGACACACGGCCATCACTTCCAAGGTGGCCCTTCCGTTTTCCTCCTCCCGCTGGATGTTCCTGCTGGCCTAGTCACTCTTGTAGCCCCTCCCCTTTCTCCTCTGGGAGCTGTAGGTGAGGTGGGGGGGGCACATTCCTGGAGTGATAGCTGTGGGTAGGGCCCCGTCCCTGGGGCATCATTTCTCAGCTGATTCCTGGAAATGGCAGGTGTGGTCAATTGGGCTGTTTGGGTTCACCTTGTTACCTCATTCATCTGTAGATTCCTCTTCCTGACCCCTGTCTCTTCCCCCATCAGGTGTTTGATGCTACTAATACAACTAGAGAGAGAAGGCACATGATCCTGCATTTTGCCAAAGAGAATGACTTCAAGGTGAGCTGAAGTTGGCATTTCTTCCTCTCCACCCCTGCAGGAGGAATTGCCTCAGGCTCTTCCATCCCTGTAGTCAGTCCTTAGCCTCTGGCTGTCTTGAGTTCTGCCCCTAGGGGATTGTGGACTCACTAGTCTGCCAGGAAAAGGTGGAGAATGTGGTGGTTGATTTTTAGGTCATTTGTGTGGGATGGTGATGTTACACTGACATTGACCTGTGATTAACATTTTCGTCTTGCTCCCACCAGGTATTTTTCATTGAATCTGTGTGCGACGACCCCACAGTGGTTGCTTCCAACATCATGGTAAGATGGCTCAAGATGTCCGGCTTACGTGGAACTTAGGTTGCAAGAACTTTGCTATCCTACAAAAAGTAGGAGTTCAGGCCTACTAAATAAGGAAGCTAGATCAGCCCTTGAAGAGAAAACAAACCATTAGAGTAGAGTGAGCTATGCCCCCCACCTCAGAGTTGGTTGTGTTAAGAATGTACAGGAGCATGAATGAACTCAGAAGCACGGTCTGTGACCCAGACCTGTCAAGTCTAGGGAGAAGGGTCATAGTTATAGTGGCTCTCTGCTGATTATTCATCTTTACCGAGTCTGCAGTGTACCATGCACCATGCCAAGGAGAGCTGGCCTGGATAAATCCAGAGTAATTGGCAGCATAATATGTTAATTTATTTTTATCATTTGATGGTAGGAGATCATAAATAGCAATGAAGCCTTTATCACAGGTCTCTTTCTCATGTCAATGATCATTTTTCTACCAAGTTTAAACCTAGCAGAATAGGGCCTCTGCCTAAAGGAACGCAGGGCATGCCGTGCCATTGCTGTATGTGCACAAAAACTCAGGGTGCATTGATTCTTCTCTCCAAGGCAGTTTACTAGACATGTCTGGACATTTCTAAGAAATGAGTTCATATTTTAAGACAGACTATTTGAGGTGAGGGAAATGGATGGAATGAGTCAAGGAAGAGACTCAATGCACAAGGAAAAGGCCGTATACTGCGCTGGGCTGCGGGAAGGGCTCTGCTGGGATTTTTTTGAGTTTCATTTTTGTGGCTCCATTTGGTAAGTGCAGCTCAGCTGTGAAATCATCCCCCCCCCCCGCCCCCTACCCAGTGAGTAGTCCTCAATGTGCTTAGCTAGGAGTTTATCTGTTAGCTCATCCGTGGATACAGCTTACCATTTGCCCTGATCCTCTGGGTTTAGAAACCTCTTTCACCCATTAAGCCTCAAAGCAGTTTCACAGGGGATGTTCATGATACTTTTATTGCAAAATACTCATGCTTTTTTCATGTGTCTGTGGGCTTGAATTTAGGAAGGACCTGGGTGCTGTCTCTGAACTGTTTACCACTTTGAGCCACAGCTCTACTTCCAGTTTTTTTGGTAGTTAATTGGAGACAAAGGTCTCACGGACTTATTGCCTCAGCTGGCTTGGATCTGTGATTCTTTGATCACCTTCCTTGCAGGTGTGAGCCACCTATGTCCAGCTCAGTTGTACCCATTTTAGAGTATGTGTGAGAGGTCATTAAGTGCTGTTCAGATGGTTGGGCTGCCATCCTTGCCATCCACCTAAGCCTTCTCTGAAGCTCTGCACTTAGGAGAAACTAAAACTCCTTGTGGACTTTTTTTTTTTTTTTTTTTTGCCAGTCCTGGGCTTGAGCTCAGGGCCTGAGCACTGTCCTTGGACTTTCTCAAGGCTAAGGCTCAACCACTTGAGCCTCAGCACCACTTCTGGCTTTTTTCTATGTATGTGGTACCGAGGAATCGAACCCGGGTCTTCATGCATGCTAGGCAAGCACTTTAACCGCTAGGCCAAACTCCCGGCCTCCTTGTGGACTTTTGAGTGTCTTCTTTGAGACACTTTTAAGTCTCAGCGATTACAAAAAATGAGTGTTGCCTGCTCTTAGTAGAAGGAACTGTGAAAACTACTTATATAGGGTCCAGTTCATTGGAGGGCCAGTCTGTCTGTGATGACTATTACTGGACTGACACTGACTTCAGTTTGTAGCTCAGAGCTGTTCATTACGACTTCCTTGTATGTTTTCTGTGTCTTTGTGGCTACCAAATTCTACTGTCTCTCCTAGTTGCCCTCCTATGTCAACATCCAGTTTCTTTCTTTCCCCCCTGCCCCCTCCCCCCCACGTAAATGCTGGGTAGGTTAATCTTTATTCTGAGCCTTTCTGGGCTTTCCCCTTTTGAAAGCTCCAAATCCTGCTTAATCTAAGCAGAAAGCCTTCCAGCATGATTCATCAGCTACTTCTTTGTGGTGTTATATAGGAAGTGAAAATCTCCAGCCCGGATTACAAAGACTGCAATTCGGCAGAAGCCATGGATGACTTCATGAAGAGAATCAACTGCTATGAAGCCAGCTACCAGCCCCTTGACCCCGATAAATGCGACAGGTAATTCTAATTGGCGAACATCTCTCCATGAAGGGTTCTTGGGTTTTTGTTTTTTCTGCAAAAGCACTTTTAATATGTCCATAAACTTACTTTAAAAAGATACTTTAAAAAAAAAAAGGCATTCATAAAAATCTCCTTGTCTCCAGACTTGGCATTATACATCTATAACTCAGCACTTAGGAAGTTAAGCATTCCAAGTTAGCCTGGGCATAGTTAGATCCTATTTCAAAAAGCAAAAAATATGAACAAAAGAACCTGGGGGCATGTCTGAAGTGACAGAGGACTGGTGAAGATGCAGGAAGCCAGTAGGCTCAGTCTCACACAAAATGGTCCAAGCTGGGCGTGGTGTTGCATGTTTATAATCTCAGCACTTGGGAGGATGAAGCAGGAGGAACAAGAGATCCAGCCAGAACTCCATGTAAGACCCCCTGCCTCAACAAACAAACAAACAAGCCAAACCAAATACCAACGAGCTTGAATTAGGGAATGGGAGCATGGCCTAGTGGTAGAGTGCTGGCTTAGCACGCACGAAGCCCTGGGTTTGATTCCTTGGTCCCACATCCATAGAAAAAACAAGAAGTGGAGCTGTGGCTCAAGTGGTAGAGTACTAGCCTTGAGGAATGCCCAAGGACAGTGCTCAGGCCCTGTTTCATATCCTTCTGACACTATACCAGTGAAGGATGCAAATGTACCACCTCCTTTGCTGTTCTCTTCTTTCTCCCTCACCTGGGAGAGCAGCTGTCCTCTTGACCAGATGCACTGTGGAGGTGGTTTTGCACTAATCTTACTCCCTGACTTCTTGGTGTGTACCCCAGGGCATAGGTCCAGTCTTCACACTGCAGGTCTGTGAGGGTTGGAGTCTTCTGGAAGCTGGCCAGGCCCCGGGCTGGCTGTGCTGGTGGGGCGGGCCAGCCGGCCAGCCGGCCTGCACGTCCTCAGTGGTGTTTCTCCCGCAGGGACCTGTCCCTGATCAAAGTGATCGACGTTGGCCGGAGGTTCCTGGTCAACAGGGTTCAGGACCACATCCAGAGCCGAATCGTGTATTACCTGATGAACATCCACGTGCAGCCCCGCACCATCTACCTGTGCCGCCACGGCGAGAACGAGTTCAACCTCCAGGGCCGGATCGGGGGGGACTCAGGCCTGTCCAGCCGAGGCAAGAAGGTAGACAGGAGCCCAGGGCAGATGGGCAAGAGCCCGACGGGGGGCCAGCTCCCAGTGATTGGGAGCTGGAGGTTGCCACGGGACAGGGAGGAGCTGGAGAAGAGGCAGTTTTTGCTGTCACCAGTTTCTTTCTTTTGGGAGGGGAAGAAATGGGAGAATAGGCAGTTTTTGCTGTCCCAACTCTTTCTTCCCCTTCCCTTTCCCCTTCCCTTTCCCCTCCTCCTCCTCCTCTTCCTCCTCTTCCTCTTTCCCTTTCCTTTCCTTTCCTTGTCCCTGGGCTTGAATTGAGTGCTTGGATGTTGTTGTCGCTGAGCCCCTTTGTGCTAAAGGGTAGAGCTCCACCACTTGAGCCACAGAACCACTGTGATTTGGCCAGGAGTTTGGCCTAGTGGTTAAAGTGCTTGCCTAGCATGCATGAAGACCTGGGTTCGATTCCTCGGTACCACATACATAGAAAAAAGCTGGAAATGGTGCTGAGGCTCAAGTGGTAGAGCTCTAGCCTTGAGAAAGTCCAGGACTGGCAAAAAAAAAAAAAAGAACCACTGTGGCTCTTTTCCCCCTAGAGATAAGAGTCTTCATAGGCTTCCCTGCCCAGGCTGGCTTCCAATTGCAGTCCTCAGATTTCAGCCCTCCTAAGTATCTGAGCCCCTGGAGCCCAGATTGTGTGTGTGTGTGTGTGTGTGTGTGTACACACACACGTGCGCCAGTATTAGGACTTGAACTCAGGGCCTGGGTGCTTAGCTTTTTCAGCAACCCTCCCCTATCTTGCCTCTGGGAGATGAGGGACGCTCCCAGACAATGAGCCTTATGTCCCCTGACCCCTACAGTTTGCCAGTGCCCTGAGCAAGTTTGTGGAGGAGCAGAACCTGAAGGACCTCCGTGTGTGGACCAGCCAGCTGAAGAGTACCATCCAGACAGCCGAGGCGCTGAGGCTGCCCTACGAGCAGTGGAAGGCGCTCAACGAGATCGATGCTGTGAGTCTCGGGGCCCAAGTGGCCGTGGGGAGGGGGGCGCTGCCCCGCGGGTCTGCTGCAATCACACCATCGAGGTCTCGGTGGCCCTGATTGAACATTGCTGGCCTTTGCCAGGGCGTGTGTGAGGAGCTGACCTACGAGGAGATCAGAGACACCTACCCCGAGGAATACGCGCTGCGGGAGCAAGATAAATACTACTACCGCTACCCCACGGGCGAGGTGAGCAGGGGTCCCCTGTTGTCCTGTCTGCAGGCCTTCCTGCGCTCCCCAGAGAGTGGTCAGGGTGTGTGTGTGTGTGCACGTGTATATGTGTATGTGTATGATTCACTGAGAGCTGTGGGGAGGTCTGAGGGGACCCGGTGACTGGCTGGCTGGCTGGCTGGCTGACTCTGTTCAGGAGCCCTGTTCTCACACATCTTGACCACTTCTGCCGCTCCTTCCTCCCACTGCTACCTTGAGCTTGAGCTGTCCTGAACGGAGCCATGTATGTGGGCTTACTTTCCCCATAAGCAAAAGCGAGGCGTGTGTGTGTGTGTGTACATCTCTTCAGGGAAGATGTCAAGGTGGGATGAGGGAGAGGGATGACTGGTGACTCAGTCTGGACAAGCTTCCTCCTCCCTTCTTTCTCTCCTCCCCGTCCTGGGCGCTGTAGCTGCAGTGGTGGACAGGTCGGCTCTCACCTGTCTTGTGCTGGGGGCTGAGTGGACACTGGGGACTGTTTCCCTTTGGGTTGCACATCCCCCAGTGTGGCAGAGCAAGCCGCTGTGGACGGTGGGAATGGGAAGGGGTGTGCCAACTCACGCAGGGCCTGCGGAGGGAGGCCAGGTAGATGCATTGACACCCAGTGGGCGTCCTTCCTGCTCGTGCCCTTCTGAGCATTTGTCAGATCTCTGTCCCTGCTGGGTCGGCACAGAGTCCATCCTCTTGTCCCACACTTTCCGCTGGGACCCATGTCAGGAGAGGGAAAGCTGGCAGAGGGCCAAGATGAATAGGAGGTGTAAAGGTCTTTAAAAAAATGTTTTATACATTTTAAATTTTTTGGCTATTTTCTTCCAAATTAATTTTTTATTAAAGAATTTATTAACGTTGATTTTTACATCATATTTTAAATGACAAGTTTAACAAACAAGTACATTTTATTTTTTGAAAGTGACAACCTACCCGTTCTTGTAGTTTAAAAAAAAACCTGGTTATAAAGTTTATGTAACATAGAATCCATTATGTTAGCCATTTGGAAGTATGTGCTTCTGAGTTTTTTTTTCTTCCTGTTGTTCCTTTCCTTCATTTCCTCTCTGGGACCCCCGCCCCACCACCAGGTGTAGATCAAACCAGTGTCTCACATGTTAGGCAGGCTCTCTACCACTGTTCTCTACCGCAAGTCACTGTTGGTTTGTTTTACCCAGGCTAGTTGGCCTCAAACTCACGATCTTTTTGCCTCTGCCTTCTGACTGCTGAGATTACAAGATGCCTGACTCAAGTCAGCAACTTTTTTTTTTTTCCCTCAAATTATTGGTTGTGTGGCTTGAGCTCAGAGCCTGGGTGCTATCCCTAAGCTCTTTTGCTCCAGGCTAGCATTCTTTGAGGCACAGTACCACTTCCAGTTTTCTGGTGGTTAATTGGAGATAAGTCTCACAGGCTTTCCTCCCTTGTCTGACTGTGAACTCTGATCGTCAGGTCTCAGCCTCAGGCTCAGATGTGAGCCACCGGTGCTCAGTTTCATGATTGCTCCGGTACCATCGTGCGTAGGTAAAAATATGTCGACACACAAGTCTTTTTATATAAGATGGTATTTGTGTATGACCTACACATATTCTCCTGCATGATGTAAATTCTGTCTTGAGCCTTCTATTCACAGTGCCAGGCTACCATGGCCACTAACTCTAGAACTTTCCCCTCCCCACAAGGAGGCTTCAGACTTGTTAGGAATCAGACTTCCTCCTTTCCCATGGTAACCAGGAATTTCATTTCTTCTTCTGTGAAGCTGCCAACCCTGGAAATGGAAATGTACAAAATATGTGGACTTGGGTGCTTGGCTCTTTTTTTTTTTCTTCACTCAACATGACATTTTTGAAATTCCTTCATGTTGTAGTTGTGAGTTAGGATTTCCTTTTGATGACTGAGTCCTATTTCATTGTAGACTTGTCTCTTCCCAACATCTACCATCTCACACCAGTTAGAAAAGAGTAGGAAGAAGGAGATGAGAGAGACAGACAGGCAGACAGACAGAGAGACCGACAGAGCTCAGGACGATCTCATCAAATGTCCAGGGATGGGTTGGTGGATGAATGGCCTGGAAACTTGTCTGGTCCATGAAGGCTAGTGGGGAGGGGATGACACCAGCTCTTCTTCCCCAAGTGTGTTCTGCTCTAACATGGCCCCCTGTCCCTCTGTGTTCAGTCCTACCAGGACCTGGTCCAGCGTCTGGAGCCTGTGATCATGGAACTGGAACGCCAGGAGAATGTGTTGGTCATCTGCCACCAGGCTGTCCTGCGCTGCCTGCTGGCCTACTTCCTGGACAAGAGTGCAGGTACCCCTGGCAGGCAGACATTGGGGAGGGAGGCGGGAAAGTGGCCTTTGTTTACTCTGCTGCCCATCTGAATGTTACAGAAAGCAGGGCTGAGGTCCAGCCCACCACCTGCTGCACGGTCCTCTCCTCCAGCGTCTTCTTGCTGGCTCTCAGGAGGTGTTCTGTGGGCTGCGTGAGAGTTCTGGGTATCCAGGGCCAGCCTCATCACCCCATTCTGAGGGACACACAGCTCAGGAAACCAGTGAAACTGTCAATATTGTCTTAACATCGGCCCATGCTGCAGTTGAATCCCAAGACAGACCTAAAATTGCCTGGAGAATGGCTTAAAACCTCACAGAACAAAACCAACAACTCTTAATCCACTTTTTGGAGTTGTTTGCTTTAGTTTTGTTTGTTTTGATTGAGACAGGCTCTCTCTGTCTCTCCCTAGACAGCTCTGGAACTTGCTGTGAATCTAGTCTAGCCTTGAACTAGACCTATTCCTCCCCCTGACTCCTTTGTGTTGGGATTATAGACACAAATGCCACGCCCAGCAAAAGCAGGGTATTTTTTTTGAGCTGTGTTCTTTGGGCTTGGTGTCTTTTTTTTCTTTTGCCAGTCCTGGGTCTTGAACTCAGGGCACTGTCCTTAGGCTGAGAAAGCCTTGAGAAAAGGCTAGCACTCGATCACTTGAGCCACAGCACACCTTAGTACATCTCTAGTTTACCGAACAATGGAACCTAGGTCTTCATGCATGCTAGACAAGCACTCTACCACTAGGCTACGCTTCTGGCCCCTAGGTGTCTTTTTCTAGGGTTGCCCACCAGGTGGCCTCTGTCCTGGGGGCCAATGCTCTGGCTTGGGCTGGGCCTTTGGTGCCCATACAAAGCAGAAACTCTCAGATTGGACCCTTCTACCTCTGCCTGCCTCAAGTCTCGTATCTAACTGTGGATCCTCTGTCTCTCTTCAGAAGAGATGCCCTACCTGAAATGTCCCCTTCACACCGTCCTGAAACTGACACCTGTTGCCTATGGTGAGTCACAGTGGAACCCTGCCTGAGACGTGTTTTCCTGTGGCGGGGATGGTCCTTGGAACAGAAGTCACCTTTACTCTGTCTTTGCATCCAGGTTGCCGTGTAGAATCCATTTACCTGAATGTGGAGTCAGTGAGCACACACCGGGAGAGGTCAGAGGTGAGTCTGGCCCTCTGCCCTATCCTGGCCCATTAGGCCAGGAGGTGACAGGCTCTCAGGCTGCTCCATGTCTGGGTTCTTTCTTGCTGAGTCCCTTACTGGGCTGGCTGCCACAGTCAGCACCTCTGTGTCCCTGCCCTGTCTTTCCTGTGGCTTCTCGGGATCTATTTTCCTTGGCAGGATCTTTCCTTTTCTTTGTATGCTCTCTCTCCATCGCTACTAGACCAGGGAAGTGAGCGCTAAGGAGGGCGATGCTTCCTTTGTTTTGTTGTTGTGGTTGTTGTAGGTTGTGGGACTTGAACTCAGGGTCTAGGCACTGACTCCCTGAGCTCTTTTGCTCAAGGCTAGTACTCTGCCAATTTGAGCTACAGCTCCACTTCCAGTTTTCTGGTGGTTAATTCTCATGGATTTTCTTGCTGGCTTAGAATTGCAGTACTCAAAGCTCAGCTTTCTGAGTAGCTAGAATTACAGATGTGAGCCACCTATGTCTGGCCTTTTAAAATTGTTATTATTGCCATTACAAAGATGACATACAGAAAAGCTACAATTATGTAAACCAGGTAAGCAGTACATTTCATTTCGGACCTTGTCACCCCTTCCCTTGCTCTCCCCCCAGTTTTGTTTTCCTTCCATAGCCTCTTGTAAATATAACCCAAACCCCAGGAGCTATTGCTTCTTTAGGTAACTACAACTGTACTTTCAGGAAGGTTCCAGAAGCCTGGTTCCAATAGGATAGGCCAGTCATCTGCTTGCAGTTAGCTTCAGAATTTGCAAGCGTTTGACAGCAGTGAGAAAGGACTGGAGGCTAATGGGGTGGTGATACTCCGGGGATGGGTGCCTGGTTGTTTTGTTTTTCACTTCAGAGAGGGCTGAGACCTGGCATGGGTTCGTCCCGCCAGATCCTCTTCTCCGTCCGGGGGTGCAGTGTGCAAGCGAGTTTGTTCCGTGCAGGCCATTGCCCCAAGTGTAATGTTTTGCTTTGCCAGTATAGGCTGGTCTTCCCCTTATGCTGAGCATGGCTTTCTGTTGATGGAGTCTGAAAACAGCCACTCAGGAGGCTGAGATCTGAGGATTGTGGTTCAAAGCCAGAGCAGGCAGGAAAAGTGTGTGACACTCATATCTCCAATTAACCACCAGGAAACCGGAAGCGGCGCTATTTCCAAGGAGCTTAGCCATCAGATTTGGGTGGTAAGAGCACACGAGGCTGGGCGTGGGTGTGGTATGGGCCGGGCGCTGGTGGGAAACAGGATTTTCACTTTGAGGTCAGTCTGGATTTCATAGAGATCCTCGGGGAAAACAAAACAAGTCTACTAGCAACACAAAAGAGCTCATGACGTGTCAGCCAATTAGCTGTCCAGCTTCCTCTGTGGACCGATTGGTCCTTTCGGTCCCTAGAGCCGGGCACCTCATGGCTTCCCTCTCTGGAATGAGGGTAGCAAGGAAGCCACCATGCTCGCTGAAGCTGGAAAAGGGCAGTCCAGGGCGTAGCTGATGTCCTGTGCCTGGCTCTGTGAGGAACCCGGGGAGCTGTCATGGCATCCACGAATAGATAGTGGATGAGTGGCCGAGAACAGGCAAGGTCTTCTCTGCAGCGATCTCCCTCCCAGGTCACCCGGGCCTTAGGGGTTGATCTGGGGGAGGAACACAGGAAGCAGCCACCCATTGCAGCTGAGACAGTACACACAGCATGGCTCTGCTCACTCAGCTCAGGCCATCTGCTTGTACCCCTAAAACCCACCCACAAGCCAGTGAACTTTTTTTTTTTGGTGGCTTCGCTCCCATCCTCCCCATTCCTTATAACTGTCGCCTTCTCTCTTTTGTCTTTGTCTTGCTTAGGATGCAAAGAAGGGACCTAACCCGCTCATGAGACGCAATAGTGTCACCCCACTAGCCAGCCCTGAGCCCACCAAAAAGCCTCGCATCAACAGCTTTGAGGAGCATGTGGCTTCTACTTCTGCTGCCCTGCCCAGCTGCCTGCCCCCGGAGATGCCCACGCAGCTGCCTGGACAAGTCAGTGATTCCCCTCTTCTTTCTGCCTTGAACTGTGTGTGGTGGGGGAGGGGAGGAGAGGGGGCATGAGCCCAGGCTTGGAGCTGAATGTGTTCACATTTGCCAGTAAGTGTGTTATGTAGGTGGTAGGTTGGTATGTATGTGTGTCATGTGTCATGGGTGGTGTGTGTATGTGTGCGTGTGAGTGTATGTGCATGCACAGGTCCTCTGGGTGTGGGGAATAAACAAAATCCCTATCACAATATCTTTCCTTACTGACAGTGACCCACATACCCAAAATGGTAGTCCTTACTGAGCAAAACCAGATAGAGCAGAAGAGACAGCAAGATGGCTGAATCTTGTTCACTTTTTCTTTGTCCATTGTTGGACTTGAGCTCAGGGCCTGAACACTGTCCCTGAGCTCTTCTTGCTCAAGGCTAACACGCTACACTTTGAGCCACAGTGCCACTTCCGGTTTTCTGGTAGTTAATTGGAGATGGTTTCACAGACAGTTTCACTGCCTGCACTGGTTTTGAACCATGATCTCTGCCTCTTGAATAATTGTAATCGCAGGTGTGAGCCACCAGCATCTGTCTTCTCATTCACATTTATGCCTAGAGATTTCTAAGACAAGTCCAAGTCTTCATCCAAATCTCTATCTATGTGAACCCAGGACATATTTTTCTGTTCTAGCCTACAGTTGAATATTTCCCTGGCAGTAGTGAAAACCAGAACAAACCAACCCAACCAGACCCCACTTGTCTCCTCTGCTCAGATTAAAAAGCTAGAAGATTTTGATGGCTGGGCTTAATAATAAAGGTGTGCTTGCTTTCAGTCTCGAACCTTTGCAAGTAGGTGAGATGTAGAAAGAAATCTCTGGGTTCCAGCTGAGTGAGGTGCTACCCAAGGGTCTAGCCTACTGATACCCCCATGCATGCCCTCTTATAAATCAATGTAGGCTGAATTCCAGGATGGCTGTGTTCGTGAGCATGATACCAGGTCACTCTCAGTTTTCTGATCCGTGGAATGGGGCTTCAGTAATGGCCCCCCACCTCTAGGACATGCGTAGTTTAAAAAAACCTTTTGATACCAAGTCTTGCTGTATAGTTAAATCTGGCCTTGAACTTGTGATCTTCTTGCCCTCCCCCCCCCCCCCCCGCCCTGTTTTTTTTCCTGGAGAGGGAATGTAGGATTTTAATGGCCTGGTTTCTTTACCTCATTTTACTTTCCTATTCATCAGTGTCCTTAGCTGGGAGAACTCTTAGCAAGCAAATATTCCTTTCAGCTCCCTAATCTGAGGGCATAAAAGATGAAAACTAAGCAGTACTGAAGCAGCATTTCTAGGCCATTCTACAGGTGCATTATGGGGGTTTGTGGCTGCAGGTGTTTGAGGGGAGGGCAGCGGTGGATGCAGAGGTCCACGCACTTGGTGGTGTAGGACACTGTAGCAGGAGTTAGGCCTGATGTGCCAGGATAGTCTGTTAAGACTTTGAGGTGTCATCCTGCATCCTGACTGACCTTCCACTCTCTCCCCACTTTCTCCCCTGCAGCCTTTGCTAGGGAAAGCCTGTCTGTAAGTATTTCTCTCAATAATTCTGTTGCTTGCATTCTGTTGCTTACTCAGCCAGTTTGTCCTCTTGCTGGTTAAAATATTGAAGGATAGGACAGTTTTTGTCGCATCTGATTTTTTTTTTTTGTGGGGGGGGGTGTATGCCAATCTTAGGGCTTGAACCCAGGGCCTGGACACTGGTCCTTGAGCCACTGGTGCCTGCTTTGAGTCTGAACCTTTTGACCTTTCCTTTAATCAGAGCTTTCCATAGGAAGTTCTAGTTCTATCTTTTCTCTGGCTGCTACCAGGTAGATATTGCAATGTGTCATCTACTCTGGTGATTCCACTGCCGATGACACTTGGTTTTTGTAGAACAACCACCATAAAATTGTCACCTCACTGTTCAGTCCCATCTCCCACAGTATTCCTTGTTTTGGGGCTAGTCCTGGGGCCTGAACTCAGGGCCTGGACACTGTCCTTGGACACATTTTCCTCAAGGCTAGCAAGGCTAGTGTCCTGCCACTTGAGCTACAGTGCCATTTCATTTTTTTGGTGTGTGTGTATGTGGTACTGAGGAATTGACCTAGGGCTCTGTGCATAGGCAAAGCACTCTACCACCAAGCCAAATGCCCCCCCCCCCCCATATTTCCCGTAGAGCTCGTGAAAAATGGGACGTCTCAACCCTCACATCCATGGTCCTTCAGTAACCCTAGGAAGGTGGCAGGGCAGTTCCTGTGTTGCTTAAAGAGAAGAGCTGAGGTCAGAGGTCAAGTGGCCTGCCCACAGCCACTGGCTGGTAGGCAGTAGAGCCAGAACTCAAGTGGACAGCATGGTTTGAAAGGGGAGTTTCTCCCTTTCTACCAGCTTCTTGGAGTAGCCTGGATATTGTCTTCCTAAAATGTGTCCTGGGGTCCCTGATCTTTGTAGCCTAAGGACTAGATCCAGCTCCTTTGTTGGTATCTGGCGGCATCTCAGCTCCAATAAGCACCTTGTAGCTGCCTCCCATGGCCTAATGGTGGACCTAGCCCTTACCTTCCAGCATCGTTTAGTACCGCAGTGCCACAGTGCAACGTCTGCTGTCCTTCAGAGCCACCATAAGGGTCTGCACGGGGGTCTTGCATGAAAAACCAGTCTGGGATGTTAGAGCCTGAAATACAATGTTCCTGTCATTCAGGCCCCTTTGACCTGTGCCAGTGGAATTGGGATTTCTTCCCATCAGCAGCTGGAACACTCAGATTTGGAAGGAGGGAAGCCCGTGGGGTCTCAGTTCTGTGATCATGGTTTTCTGGAATGATGGCCCTAGACCCTGCTGGGGGGCTGTGTTAATGGCTTCAGACTGAGAGTCCAGTAGACGTTCAAACTGAAGCCTTTATTTTAAAATGACACATTTGCACTACAGACAAAATACTACTTATATATTTCCCATTTTCCAACATGCTGTGTTTTTTTTTCCCCTCTCTTCCCCACTACGGTTGAAAGACGAACTGTCTGTCACATTTTCTCAAAGTTTTCTCCTTACTAACCTTGGAAAGGTAAACGACCCAGTGCATGTCCCTCTGTCCCTTCCTGCATCTCTGAGTCATAGCATCTCAGCTGCAGGGCATTTTGGTCTGTGCAAATTGGCCATCGTGGAGTATGTGGCTCATGTGTTGGTGCTGGAAGGGTTTACGAGTGGTGTCATTGTCATTAGGTCTTTTGCTGTCTGTCTTCTCCATGCGTCCTGCACCAGGGGCCCTCTGACATGGACTGTAGCTGTCCTGTTGTCATGTTCCATGTGGGTGCTGGGAGCCACGGGCCTGGGATGTCCAAGGGTGAAGCTAGCAACAGCCTTCACTGTCCCTGTTCCCCTGCTCAACCCACAACTTGGACTCTAGGACTCTGTAGACCCAAGATTCAGGACATGGCCAGGGATCTGCCCTCTTGCAGAGGGTGCTGGTTGAATAGGCTTCAGAATCTCACTCAGGGGAGTGATGGCTCTGGGATCCTCTGGTTCTGAGAGTTTCCTTTCTAGAATCATCTCCAGTGGGCACCCTTAGTTTTGTGGGGGTAGGGGCAGCTCTTTGTGTACCCGTCTGGGTCCTCTCTCTAGGATCCTGTCCTTTGCAGAGTGTCTTTGGGGAGGAGGCGGGATGCTGAAAAGATCAGAGGGAATACTAAGAAAATTTTGTCTCTGTTTTTGAGGGATAGACTAAAGAATTCAGGGGAGACTTCCTTATTATTAGCAGTCATCACGTAACCCCAGCAAGTGCCTGAGAAGTGAAGCTTTCCGTTAGGACCCCTGAGATTACGACCAGGATAGAGCTTTTCCCACCAGCTCCAGTCACCTCTCCCAGTGCTTGTTCTCATGCGTCCAGATTCTGGACACCAGGAGCTGAGCATGAGGTGCCCCCCCCCTCTGTCTCTGTCTCTTTTCTCCTCTCCTCTCCTCTCCTTTCCTCCCCTCCCCCCCTCTCTCTCGCTCTCTCTTGCTCGCTCGCTCTACCACTTGGACCACAGCGCCACTTCTGGCCTTTTCTGTGTATGTGGTACTGAGGAATGGAACCCAGGTTTCATGCGTGCTAGGCAAGCACTCTACCACTAAGCCATGTTCCCAGCCCTGTGGGGGGCTCTTTTGTTAGCTGAGCTGCACAAGAGAAGCCTTTCCTACCCAAGATGTCCTCAACCTGTCCCCGATCTGGGTGTGGTCAGTAGGGGTCCCACAGTGGGTCCCACAGCATGCCCCATCTGTGCCCCATCGTCCTCCAGTAGCGCCGTCTGACCCACTGGATTTGAGGGATGCTAAGCCTCACGTCAGTCCCCACCTTTCTTCCCTGCCTCCTCTTAGCTCCTTTTAGAGTCGTGGTGCGCAGCAGGCTTCTTGGCTGTGTCCAGCCCCTTCTCTCTGTGACTGCGGTATTTTCTGTCGTGTTCCGAGGCCTACCTGGACACTCTCCCCTGTCTCATGATAAGCGTTGTCTTGGGGGCGTGGGGGGTGGGAGAGCAATCTCCATGGCATGGCTTTGAGTCACCCGGTCAGCAGTAAGTCCTGATGCCCTTCTCTCTGTCTTACAAGCAGAACGTGAAAGGCAACGAAGCTTCCAGTAAACACTGAAGAAGATGCATCCGTTCCATTCCATTTCCATTTCTGCCGCTTGGCTTCTGCCCTCCCATCTACCTGAGACCAAATGATGCCAAGGACTTCCTGGGTTGGGGTGAGGTGGGGAAGAAGGGGAATCTGCTGGTTGAAGAGCAGCTACATCCCTTCCCCTCCCCTCTCCCCACCAACCCTGATGTTGGGGCCATGGGGTCCCTGCTTCCTGTGGCAAGTGGCAGAACTCCCCAGTGCCTGTTCTCTTGGAGCTTCCAGGGATATCTGGCCTCCAGCTACTCCCCATGAGGCTTGGGGAGGGTGAGGAGTGGTCAGGTGGCAGAAGGCCTTGAGAAGGGACACTTGAGTGCCACTGTGGGGTTTTGTTTTATTTCTGTGATCCTGGCCTGACATGATGGTAAGCCAGGGCCACCAGATTGACACTTAGAATTGCGTAAGTGCTGGGTCTTAAGGCTGAAGCCCAAGAGATATCTGGAAGCTTTTTTCATAGCTATTTTATGCATTCTGGGACTGGCGAGATGCCCAGAGAAGATGGGATTTGGGAACTTCTGCCTCTGAGAGATCTCTCTGCGAAGCCGAGAGCTACCCATCGTCGGCGTGAGCAGTCCACGTCCAGCTCCCACAATGCCACACGTCTTTGCAGCTGTTAGTTAAAGGACAGACTGGCTACCTGAGTGGAAGGGAGAGCTTCTCTCCTTTCCCAGGGTGCTCTAGGGTCCCTGGGTTTTCCCACCTGGCCCTGGAAGTACCTGAATCAGTTGTTCTGGAGCTGCTTGCATTGCACTTTTTCCTTTATTTTATTTTATTTTATTTTGGTGGCAGAAGCGTGATCTGAAAGTCATGCTTTGACTTCGGGAACTTAGATGTTGGAACATGAGAAGCTGAGCATGCTCCAGAGCATGATGAAGCTGGAACTTTTGAATCGTTGTAAGACTGTGTGAGAAGACACGGAGAAGACCCAATTTCCTCTCGTGCTCAGGATTAGAGGGTGGCCAAGTTGGGCTCCCTTTGGGGCCACATCCTCTGGTCTGCCCCTGTGCTTTTGTCAAGTGTCTGCTGTGCGTCTGGCACCATGGTGGGGTGTTCAGAAGCGCCCAGCGTCCCTTGCCATCATGCTGTCATAACATTGCTGCAGAGGTTGGAAATATGTCCTGAGGGTCAGATGGATGGAAACACTCGTGAGTTGTACTTACCATTGCCTCTTCCTTTGTCATCTCAAATCCCTGGCAGGAGAGGGGGAGAAACTTTTTTAACATTTGGAAACTCAGCAGTACAGTTTGCCCAAGTGACCCTTTTAAGCATGTCTCATCTAGTGCCAAAGGTCACTGTATGCCTTCTGCTTGTGAGGCCTGGCATATAGACCTGCAAAGCTTGCAGTAGAGCGAAGAGGTATTTTTGTGTGTGTGCTGCTGGTTCTGGGGCTTGAACTCAGGTCCTGGATGCTGCCCTTTAGCTTTTTCCCTTAAGTTATTATCACTTGAGCTACAGCTCCTCTTTTGGCTATTTTGGTGATCTCATGATAGAGCTTTTCTGCCTAAGCTGGCTTTGAACTACAGTCCTCAGATCTTAGCCTCTTGGGAAAGCTAGGATTACAGGAATGAACTACCAGCATCTGGCTCTGTGTTTTGAGAGGTTTTCTTTCTTTTTTTTTTTTGTAAGAATGTACATTTCTCTAGATGGGACTAGGTGAGGCACAGTTATGCTTCAGGTACCCAGCAATAAAGGTTGTATTTTATTCACACCAAACCATTCAAATTCTCCTTGCTCACCCTACCTCTCAGATCAGGATGAGGTCTTGGAGAAGGTAAAATGCAGTTTACTGTGAATGCCAGTAACCTGATTTTTGAGGGCTCGAGGAATCAGATGTAGTCATTGAACTTTGCTTTTATTGGTTTCCTCCCCAACCTCCCAAAACAAAAACAGGGACCAATGTTTTTAACTTTGCATATGTTTTTGGGTGAGTTTCTCCCTCTCCATGGACCATGGGCAAAGCCCTTCACTTTGGGAGAGGACAAAAAACTGTTCGAACCACACCAATGATCTTTTCATTTGTAATACTTGAAATTTATTTTTTTATTGTTTTGATAGCAGATGTGCTATTTATTTATTTAATATGTATAAGGGAGCCTAAAAAATAGAAAGCTGTCTAGATTGGGTTTCATTTGTTAATTGGTTTAGGGGGGGCCTTTTGTGTGTGATTTTTTTTTTTGACTTCTGTATATTTGTCTGAATTCATGACCTAGGGATGAAGCTATGCTACATTTTCAAACAGGAGATGCCTTTGAGAAATTTGTATATTTTGCAGTTGCCAGATCAATAAACCATTTGGTTGAAATACACAGAGTGCATTTTGTGATCTTTTGGAGGGGAGGGAGAGCCAAGGGTCTTTCGTTGAACAGAGATCACCTAGTACCTATATTTTCAGAGAGTAGATGTGTCAATTTATTCTGGGTGCAGGCAGCAGAGCAGTGACTTTTAACAGGCACAGTCTGCTCCCAAAGCTGGCCAGCCTTCCAGGTTCTCACCCAAGAAAAAAAAAAAGACTGCTCTATACCAGTTGCTAGTGTTTCACACCTATAATCCTAGCTTCTGAGGATGAGAGTGGAGGATCACAGTTCAAAGCCAGCGGGGCAGGAAAGTCAATGAGATTCTTACCTCCAATTAAGAATCATAATAGTGTGGTGGTGGCTCACGCCTGTAATCCTAGCTACTCAGGAGGGTGAAGTCTGAGGATCAAGGTTCAAAGCCAGTCCAGGACAAAAGAGCCTGGGACTCTTATCTCCAATTAACCTCTAGAAAACGGGAAGTGGGGCTTAGCTCAAGGGTAGAGTGGTAGCCTTAAGCTGAAGATCTCAGAGACAACACTCAGGCCCAGGGGTAGGATGGTAGCCTTAAGCTGAAGAGCTCAAGGACCCACACACACAATGGAAGTAAAGTTGTGGCTCAAGTGGTAGACTGCCAGCCTTGAGCAATAAAAGCTTAAGAACAGTGCCTGGGCTCTGGGTTCAAGCACCCAGCCAGCACACATACACACATGTGCATGCTCATACACATGCAAACTGCTCTGAAAGACGATGAATTCCACTACCTCAAGTCTTAGACCAGCTAGACTGAAGGAATCTGCGGACGATTCTCCGTCTTTGGGCTAAGTTTTGAGGCTCCTCTGGCAGCTCCATAATCATGAAGGGAACACTGAAGAATGGATAACCAGGCAGATGGTTTTCCATTTGTATTTCCAGATAATTAGGAGGATCAAATTTGTTACACATTTTCTTAGCTTGCTGTTTTCCTTTTGCTTACACTGGTTTTTTGATAACCTTGAGCTTAAAGCATTTTTATTGTGGAATCTCAATTCCTTTGTAGTTTCTTTGGCTTTTAAGTTTGGTATTTTCTATTTCTCAAGCTAGATGTTCACTAATAAATATTTCCCTTAATTTTTATTAGCTTATGTTATATGGGAGGTTATTGTTAAGATTTCGTACATATTTCCAATATATTTTAACCAGTCTCTAGATCATCCAATATTCTCTTTAAGAGCCTTAATTTTTTAAAAGAAGTACTTAAAATGTGTATAGTGTAATGTTATTATCTAGTTCAATTTTTTGTATGTGTATTGGTCCTGGGGCTTGAACTCAGCTTGTGCCCCCCATTCTCACTTGCCTTTTTTGCTTAAGGCTAGCACTCTACCCCTTGAGCCAGAGCCCCATTTCCAGTTTTTTGCTGATTAATTGTAGATAGGTGTCTCGTGGGTTTTTCTACCCTGACTGGGTTCACATTTTGATACTCAGATCTCCGCCCTCTTGAGTAGCTAGGATTCTAGGCCTGAGTCACCAGCACTCAGTTATAACGAACTATTTTTATCCCTAAATAGTTCACTAAGACTGCTAGTACTGTTCATTCAATTGCTCTAAATAAATAACAATATTCTTAGCTGTGTGTGTGGGGAGTTAGGATGTGGACTGAAGGTGGGGGGAGATACTACCCTGATGAAGGAATCCACGACTGAGCCTGGCCTGGCCCTCGGCAGGCCAGGCTTTGCCTCTGTGAATAATGCATTTCACCCCTTAGGGGATCAAGCCAGGCTTGGGGACAAGTCCTGCTGTTGCCAATCCCAGCCCATCAGCCTTTTGACCTCGCCTGGGTCCCAGCCAAATGGGATTGTGCGCTAGCCGTTAGATGTCAGAGCTCATTGGTTTGAATTCAATGGTTCTTAATCAGAGTTGCACAATACGGAGTAATTTTCCAAAATGCGCCCGTCCCGGCCCCATGCAGGGAAGTGGCTATTTGTCAGTCAAGGGCTGAAATCACTTGGTAAAGGGTGAATAGAGCATATCTGCCTACATGGAGTATCTGAGGTGGTTAGACTCAGAATAGGACTTTGGTAGTCAGGGATGGTGAGAGGGAGATGTGGGTGCTGTTTCTCTATGGGGGCAAAGTTTCAGGTGTGCAACACAAACACCTTCTGTGTATCCCACACCTACTGAGTTAAGAACACCTCCGTGTTCACTTTACATTAAGACATGATATGGTGGGAAGTAGAAGTGTGGGGATTTCAAGTTCAAGGCCAGAGTGGCCTACAGAGTGGGGTGCTGTCTCAATTTAAAAAAGAGGAACACAGAGATCCAGTTAACAGTTCTTAGCTCACACAGGTTAAAAGTAAACATCCAGAACACTTAACAGAAGAACACAAGCAAGCTCTGGATGCAGCAGGTTTAGTACTGCAGTTTGGTGTTATGTGTACATACATATTGGGGTTTTTTTTGGACAGGGAGGGCAGAAGCGGAAGTAAAGTCTGAACCCCAGGCCCTTTTGTTTGGTTATTGTTGAGCTAGGTTCTCATTTTTTGTCTGGGTTACGATCCTCCTGTGTATACTTCCAGTGTAGCTGGGATGACGTGAGTGCATAATTATATTCAGCCTTCTCTACTGAGATGAGATCTTTAGACCCTCCTGCCTGTGCCGGCCTGGCACTGACTCTCCTCATCTTAACCTCTGTGTAGCGTGACAGCTGCAGGGCACTGTACCCAGGGATTGATTGGAATCTTTTTTTTTTTTCCTCTGTCTGGCCTTCAACCATAATCCTCCTGATATCAACTTCCCACGTGGCTAAGATTATAGGTGTGAGCCCTTGGCTCACATACAATGGTTATTAGAAAGGCGAGGTATAGAAGAGCGGCAATTACATAAGTCAGGTACTGAATACATTTCTCTTTGGATGATGTCACCCCTTCCCAGTTTTTGCAGCTGAAATTGGTTAATTTTGCAGAGTCTCACTATGTGCCCTAGGCTGGCCTGGAGTTCACGATTCTCTCACTCAGCTTCCTGAATGCTGGGATTGCAGGTGCATACCACCTTGCCCACTTAAAACACTGCATGCAACCCCTCTGACTGGGGTCTTCCCCTTGGCCCAGGGTTCTTCTGGGCTGCTTTGCCCTGGTGTGGGGTCACCCTGCCAGACCCAAGCTTGCTCAATTTCTTATTTATTTATTTACTTATTTATTGTTAGTCATCAGGCTTGAACTCTGGGCCTGGGTGCTGTCCCTGAGCTGTTCAGCTCAAGGCTACCACCCCACCCCTTGAGCTACAGTTCCACTTCTGGTTTTCTTGTGGTTAATTGGAGATAAGAGACTCTCACAGACGTTAGTGCCTGGGCTGGTTTTGAACCCCAATCCTCAGATCTCAGTCTCCTAAGTAGCTAAGATTACAAGTGTGAGCCGCCATGCCCCGCTCAATTTCCTATTTATGCCCATGTGGCAGTGCCTGTCTAGAAGCCTAGAACTCAGGAAACTGCAACAGGAAAATGTCAAGTGGGGGACAGAGTCTGGGCTGCATGGCAACACTGGGGAAAAAAAAAGAAGTGACTTCTATGGTTGGTGGGGGGGGGGAACGCTTGGGCAATTTTTCCCAAAGAAAATACTGAATTGACTTAAAGCAGTTTACTTCCAAATGAAAACCAACCACAGAACACAATCCTTTAATCCCAGAACAAATCACTTCAATTAGCAGCTGTAGAACATCAGAGGAAAATATCCATGGTACAAGATGAGTGCCAAAGATACCTTCTGATGGTTTGCTTATAAAGCCAGGAGGCTGGTACAATGCCCTTTCGCTGTGCATAACCTGGAAATGCCGTGGGTCATGGACAAAACATGATGGAGGATTGAGCCATCTTGGAACTCAACCCATAGCAACATTGGTTTCATCATTCACTGGAGGCAGAAACAAGATGTCTTAACACACCCGCTCTCATTCTAGCAAAGATCACATGTTTGGGTATTTGGATGTTAATATCCCTCATGTTACTGCCAGAATTTCTGCTAGGGGGAAAACTTGAATTCAGCTCTGCAGACAGAAATGCGATCAGGTAAACAACACTTTAAAACCAAGCAATATTGCATTTTTTTTTTTGGAGCCAAATCTTGATTTCCCCACTGGGAAAGTCTTGGCCTCTCAGACAGCCTGATTTTAATTGCTGAACAAAGCTTTCTTTTTGTGGGGAAGAAAGACAAAGACTCTCACTCACAATTAGCCCTCCAAAAATGTAGGCCTGTAAAAACAATGAGGAGGAAATAGGCAGTGACATCCATCCACCCACTGCTTTTTTGGCTTGTCCAGGCCCAGGCAAAACAAAGGAAAATACAACCAAGCAGTTCAAGAGTTCAGCTCTCCCTGAGCTGAAGTAAGAGAAAATAAGAGAAAAGCCTGGTTTCTTTCCCAGCCTGTCCAGCCTCTACTCTGGAGCCATGTTAGCTTCCTTCCCAGTCCTGGGGTTTGATCTCAGGGCCTAGGCACAATCTTTGTTTGTTTGTTTTAAGAATTAATTAATTAATTTTATTTGTTTGGTCATGGGGCTTGAACACAGGGTCTGCGCACTGTCCCTTAGTTTTTTTTTTGCTCAAGGCTAGTGCTCTACTACTGGAGCTACAGTTTCGCTTTGGGCTTTTTGGTAGTTAATTGGAAATGAGAGTCTCTTGGACTCTATTGTTCAGATTGTCTTCTACACAAGATCTTTAGATCTCAGCCACCTGAGTAGCTGGAATTACAGAAGAGAGCTACCAACGCCTGGCTGTGGATCCCTTTCTGATTGGGGTGGGGTGGGGAATCACAAATCATCTCAATTTGATTTTCTTACCAGGCAGTGTGAGAGGAACACAAAGAAGGAACACAAATAACAAGAACATATGCCTGCTAGATACTTGAGTTAAAACATTCAAACTTCCCAATAGCTTTATGCCCCACTCTATACAGCATAGGCAAAGACTCCAGCTCAGAGGTTAAACCTTTGGTTGCTGATCCCACAGGTGGATCAATAAACAAATAAGCCTGATAGATAAGCATGGTTACCAGAAGAGCATCAACTCTACATCGTTTTTGTTGTTTTGTTGAATCCAGTTGGATCAGTCAGTAAATTTCCAGGAGGAAAGCAGTTCTAAGGGGTGCAGAGAGTCTTGTGGGATGAGAAAACTGGCTATATTATGCACACTTAATTTTTACAATAAGAACCTTTACATGTATTACTTTACTTCAAGGCCACTGTCAACATTGCTTAGCTTTCAGTCCCTCTTTCTCTGTGCCTTGAAAGATGAAAAAGCAATGGTCTTTCCTAGAGCATTACGTCGGGATTACTAAGTGTAACTTGCTCTCTGGTGCACTAGCTACCAGGTTTTGGTAAGGGGAAGAGCAGCCTTGTTCCCGGGGAAGAGAAGTTGATATGGTGTCTGGATCATTTCCAGGTTAGGGTGTGAGTGTGCCAGCTGATAACCAGCCCTTCAGATACGTTCTGTGGCATCGGTTGGTAGCTAAGACAAAGCTCCCACCAACATCCTTGGTTCCAATATTCTTCCCCCTTGGCTTTTGGTGTAGAGGAGAGAAAGGAAATGAGATGTGGCCCAGCCTGGCAGTGGGGCAGAGGGCAGGGAGGGAAGTTTGTGGTCTCCTTGGATGACAGACTGATCAGTGTCAGGTCAGCCTTCCCCAGCAGGTGGATGTTCCTGGAAACATGGGCCCGAGGATGTTCTATGCTGTGGACTTTCTTTCTTTCTGATTGTCTCTTCAGGTCAAGCCGTGTAGGGGTCAAGGCATAGAGCTGCTGGGAAAGACCCTGGATTTCTCTGGGTTGATAATGGGCAGTATGTGTGGAGGCCCACTGGGGGCGCCCTGCCTCACGTCAAGTCTCCCCAGGCCAGGCTGGCACAGGTACTGCCTCTCCTCCTCCTGCCTCTCTCACCCGTGGCTCCTTCTGGTGCCTAGCAACAAGGGGAGCCTCAGCTGCAGACCTGGACCCCAAGAGGGACCTGCTCTCTTTGATGCTCATCCTAGGGTCATCTGAGAACCTCTCACGGTAGTGTCTAGCGTGTAAAACACAAATCTTAGCGTGCTTATTTCTGTGCTTTGCCGTGTTGACACAGCTCAGTCAAAATGAACAGTTATGAACTGTGTGGGACTATGACCTGGATTTCGTTTGTCAGTTCATTCTCTTGGGTCCACTTTAAAGCATTATGTTGTGGGTGTGGGGGCTTACATTGATTTCTTTCTTTTTTTTCCCCTAATCCTCATGAAAATGGAATAGTAACTCTATCTTGAGGGGGGGGTGAGAATGAAGTAAAAACAATTCATTGCATATGGAAAAGGGAAGGAGTGGGATGGGAGGGATGGATTAGGATGATAAAAGGGGTGACATTGACCAAGATGCATTGTATTCATCAACTGGTTTGCTGAATGATATCTCCTTTGTACAACTACTTAAAGATAAAGTATTATATAATAATAAGTAAAAAAACAAATAAATATAAAAGATAAATCAAGCGCAAGTTTATATATAAATTGTATATATACATATACATCATAAATTAATATGAATTAAGACAATATGAAGAAAACATAAATATAAATTATATTAATATATAGCATAAATAATTGATATATGGATGATAAATAAATTAGGTATATGCATTTATGCTATATACATTTAATAATTAATATTATACACTCATGAACCGTATATAATATTATTTATAATTTATATGTAAATGCATATATACTATATACATTCACTTTGGGTCTGGATATATTACTTCAATACATGTCCCCCCACCCCTTTTTTTTTTTGCCAGTCCTGGCGCTTGGACATAGAACCTTGGCACTGTCCTGGGTTTTCTCCAGGCTAGCACTCTACATCTTCATCTATAGCACATGTCTGGCCTTTTCTGTGTATGTGGTACCAAGGAATAGAACCCAGGGCATTGTGCATGCTAGCTGAGCACTCTGGCCCCACTCCCGGCCCAAGGGTCCCTTTTATGGAGGTAAACTTGACACAGAGTCCTTTCTTTTTGTCTAGCTTTGTTTGTATCCCGTCTCTGCCAGACCAATTAAATGCTCCTGCTGGATGGGCCAAGCTTCGCCCTGGAGCAAGCTGGACGGGTATGCTGGGGACTGGAGGACTCTGTGTTCTGAGCGACTGTGCCAGTGATCGATGCTCTGATTTTTAGGCCCCAAGGAGCTGACGCTCCGTTGATGGAACAGCGATTGTGACCTCTTCTCCTCTAGTCTTCAGCTTCCCCATGTGTGAACACACTGTGCTCACAGCATCTTATCAACATCACCATCATCATTAGGGAGGATGTTGGCAGGAACATCAGGGCAGCTCTGACATTTAACCTGCTCTCTTTGATGCTCATTGTAGTTCTAATAACACTGGCTGTGTTGTTCTAGAGGGAGAGAGCCCGGGCCTGGAGTGAAGGAGGCAAACTCCCATCTCCGATTTGTTATGAATGAGCTGGTTGGGGGTAAGTCATATTAGCTCACAAAAATTCTCATTCTTTTTCCCCTGGCCCTGTCATATAGGCTGATGTTAGGTTCTCTTTTAACTGAAGAGTTTAGAGCCCTCGAATTCAACTTGTCTTTGATTCTCAGCATCAGGACTGCAATACTTTTCTGGAGATTTGATTCTCCCCTTCCTGAATGGGACCCTCATATCTCTTCATTAATTCTCAGGGCTTAGTGGAGGCTTTTAATGTCAAGATAGAGATAGGCCGTTAGACGACTATGAGAGCTAGGTACTTCAGCTTTAGACTTTGTCAAGTCTGATTGAGAAGAGAGAGAGAAAGAAAGAGGGGGGGGGGGGGAAGGGCCAGAAGCATAGCCTAGTAGCAGAGTGCTCGGCTAACATGCATGAAGCCCTGGTTAGATTCCTTGGTAGCACATACACAGAAAAAGCCAGAAGCGATCCTGTGACTCAAGTGTCAGAGCGCTGGCCATGAGCAAAATGTGTTCAAGGACAGTGCCCAGGCCCTGAGTTTAAGCTCCAGAACTAGCAAAAAAAAAAAAAAGAGTTAAAGAAAAGAGAGAGAAAAAGAGAGGGAGAGAGGGAGAGGGAAGGGAGAGAAGAAAGGAGGAAAGAAGAAAAAGAAAAGAGAAAAAGAGAAAGAAAGAAAGGGAGAAAAGGAAGGAAAGAAGGGAGGGAGGAAGAGAGGGAGGGAGGGAGGGAGGGAGGGAGGGAGAAGTCTGAGAATGAACCCTAGGCTGTGCATGCCAGCAATCTGTCCCAGCTGGTCCCAAGGATGTGACAAAGCCATCAGATGGGCGATGGCTTCTCACATCTGTCTCCCAGCCATGTGGTCATGCAATCTGGAGGTGGGAACTGTCACAGTTCTTTTGTCACATGATACTCTGTGTTGTAAACTGGACTGACTTCATTCATGGCTGTGGAAAGCTTCAAAAATGAAGCGGGGTTCCTGCTAAGCCTATGTAGTGGGGTGGGAACTGTAATCCAGAAACTTCATTTAGAAACTATTCAGTGAGTAAAAGCCTATAGTCAGAGATGAGAGAACTTTCCGGACAAATCTACAAATGCAGAGGAGAAGAAGGAGCTAAATTAGTGCTGTGTTGCATTGTGAGAAGAAAGCTTGGTGATTCCCCAGAGAGTGAGCGACTAGGTTATCCCCAAAGGTCTCCTAAATCTTAGGGTTCCCAACAGATTTCCATATGTCTCAGCATCTCCTCTCAAAAATGAATGTTTAAGAAAGCTGGGCACCGGTAGCTCACGCCTGTATTCCTGGCTACTCAGGAAGCTGAGCTCTGAGCACTGCAGTCCAAAGCCAACCTCTAGTTAACTACCAAAAAAGCCACAAATGGAGCTGAGGTTCAACTTGTCAAGTGCTAGGCTTGAGCAAAAAAGCTCAGGGACAGTGCCTAGGCCCTGAGTTCAATCCCCAGGAAAACATATCACACAACACACACACACACACACACACACAATGTTTTTTAGGGCTTCCTTCTCCTCCTCCTCTTCCTCCTCCTCTCCTCCTCCTCCTCCTCCTCCTCCTCCTCCTCCTCCTCCTCCTCCTCCTCTTCTTCTTCTTCTTCTTCTTCTTCTTCTTCTTCTTCTTCTTCTTCTTCTTCTTCTTCTTCTCTTCCTCCTCCTCCTCCTCCTCCTCCTCCTCCTCCTCCTCCTCCTCCTCCTCCTCTTCTTCTTCTTCTTCTTCTTCTTCTTCTTCTCTTCCTCTTCCTCCTCCTCCTCCTCCTCCTCCTCCTCCTCCTCCTCCTCCTCCTCCTCCTCCTCCTTCTTCTTAAAATTCCCAGAATTTTTTTCATAGCAACATTTTAATGAGTCTTCCCACCATCAGGTTCCATCTGTAAATGGAATGGCGTCAAGAAACTGTGGGCAGAGAGATGGCCTTGTAGATTCTCAGACTCAGGAAACTTAGACCCTTACTGAATCTCTGATCTGGGTGAAGACAGCAGCAGGCTTAGGACTGTTGTATCCGGGTATCTGATAAGCATTGATTACCTGGGATCTGAGCCTGGGAGGCTGGGGAAGTTGTGTGGGTTGAACTTTTTGATCTTCACTCCAGGAAAAAATAAACAAAGCTCACTGAGTCATTTATCTTTGCAGCGGCTAATAAAGGTAGTGGGTTCCTGGCAGCTGTGTTTACACTCTTATTTTGAAACTATGGCAGCTGAAGGCCAGACAACTGACTTGACCACTGAGTAATGGTGGTGGTGGCAAAGGTAGGGCACAGTTGGGGCTGAGTGTGAGCAGAGATCTACTCAGCATGCTCTGGGATGGGGAAAAGCCAGAAACAGCGAACAATTCCTTCATAGGAAGTGCTTGTTCTGATTGGTGGAATAGTCACGGCTTGGGTAATCTCCCCAGACACACCCTGCTGTGAGAATTCCTGTGCAAGTGGTGATTATGAGAGCATTCATAGGACAGCCTGGTTAAGAGTGGAGAAGCAGGACAGGAAGGCAGAGGAAGCAGATCAGGGCATATATATATATATATATATATATATACATACACATACATACATACATATATATATACATTATACATATACACATATGTAATTTATATACACCCTATATATGCATATATGCATAGTTTGTATATATATAAATATAGTATGTAGTATGTGTGTGTATATATGTGTGGGTTTATGCCTATGTGTGTATGGGCAAATATTGAGGCTAGAATTCAGCTTCCTTGCTCATGGCTAGTGTTCTACCACTTGAGCCATGCCTCATGTCTGTCTGGTATTTTGTTGGTTAATTGTTGGTAAGTCTTCTGGCCTGTTCTGCTCGGGTTAGCCTTTAGCCACGATCCTCCACATCTCAGCCTCTTGCGTAGTGAGGATTAAAAGCATAAGCCTCCAAAGTTCTTTCATGGCAAGCACTGAGTGGAGTAAAACCAATTTACCAAGTAGCCCATACAATTTATTTATTTATTTATTTTTTTGTTGGTTGTGGGACTTGAATTCTGGCCTGGGTGTTGTCCCTGAGCTCTTCAGCTCAAGGCTACTGCCCTACTCCTTGAGCCACAGCTCCTCTTCTGGTTTTCTGGTAGTTAATTGGAGATAAGAGGCTCATGGATTTTAGTGCCTGGGCTGGTTTTGAACCTCTATCCTCAGATCTCAGCCTCCTAAGTATCTAGGATTACAGGCGTGAGCCATCACGCCCAGCTACAATTTCATATCTTAAAATGAGAAATGTGTGTATATCCTTGTTTGCATGCAAAGAAAAGTTAGAAAGGAAAGAGGTATTAGTTATGTTGCCATAGGAGGGAGTAAGATTGGAGGATAAGTGTGAAGGGTTAAGTGGAGACATTTGGATTTTATGAGATGCATGCTTTGCTTTGTAATAGGAATAAAGCATAGCAAGGAAGAAGACCCTGTCTCAGGACAGGAGTCCGTGCTCAGCAGTGGGTGAACCTCTCAGTCTCAAGCTCTAAGAACCCATGCCCCTTGCGGCCACTTGATGAACTTAAATGATGTTTCCTTTGAATGAACAAAACTTTGAAATCTGCAATTAGATATAGCACTGGTCTGGAAATTGTGGCTTCACCCGTCTCCATTCCGGATGCCTGCTTGTCATTTTAGAATGATTTGAGAAAACATGTTCTTAGCTTAGTGTCTCATCTTCCTGCATGGATAACCATTAGATACTCATTAGTTTAGCCTCTGCTCCCTGCAGGGGACTGTCTGAGTGGAAAAAACTACTCTCTTATTTTGTCCAAAGCCTGAGTTGGTAGCCTTGGAAGAACATTAAGTTTGAAAGGGAAATAAACACTCTCCTGCCTTGGTGGTAGACACGGGAAACCTCAACTGAGATAATCTACTCTTTTGCAGTCTATGAAGAGCTATAGGAAGGTTATCCCTACTCCCAAAAGAATATTAAAATAGGCTTGTTTTGATGAGATGTTGAATCCTGGGGTATAGAAGAAATATTTGTGTTCTTAAGGCCATGAGATTTGTATTAGGTCAATAAATTTCAGTCCAATCATCCATCCACCCACCCATCCACCCATCCATCCATCCATCCACCCACCCACCCATACACCCACCCACACACCCACCACACACCCACCCACACATCCACCCACCCACCCACCCACCCATCCACCCATCCACCCACCCATCCACCCATCCACCCACCCACCCATCCACCCATCCACCCATCCACCCATCCATCCACCCATCCACCCATCCACCCACCCATCCATCCACCCATCCACCCATCCATCCACCCACCCACTTACCCACCCACCCACCCATCCATCCATCCACCCACCCATCCATCCATCCATCCATCCATCCATCCATCCATCCATCCATCCATCCATTCTCTCATCCTTGTTTCTTGCCTAATAATATAGCCCAGGCTCTGCTGTCTTTCCTGTCTCAGCCCTAAGACCAGTCATGTCTCCTACAGCCTTTGTTCCTAGATGTGATTGCAAGTGAATTCATGACTACTGGCTGCTGTTGTTTCTATAACCTTTGAGTGGCTAGAGCTAGGATAAATATATGTGTGCATAGACTTGTATCTGTATACAAAAATAAAACCACATCATAGCTATAATAGAGATGTGTGTGCATGTGAATCATTATTGGAAACCTAAGTATACATTGTCGTCCTTTTTCATATATTTTTATTGTAATTAATAGAAGGGTTACATTATATTCGCCAGATAGAAGGTGCATAAATTCACATTGCATTGTCATCTTTATTTCTAATTCAACCCTTGGGGCTCTACCTTGCCAGTACCCAACACTGTTTATATATAAATTACGAAGGTCTATATGAAGTAAAGTGTGGGATGCCATGTTTCAACATATATTCAGAATTTCAAGAGAGCAATGGCAGAGCATCAAACTCAGCAAGAGGCTTGGTGCCTTGCCAGCCATGGGCCCTGTGTGTCTTCTTGGGTTTCATGTGTTAGAGTTATCTCTATTAATCTTATTTGTATGGATCATCTATTTTTTTTTTTTTGCCAGTCCTGGGGCTTGGGTGCTGTCCCTAAGCTCCTGCTTAGAGAGACTACTGCTCTCTACCACTTGAGCCATAGCACCACTTCCTGTTTTCTGTTGATGAATTGGAGATAAGAGTCTCAAAGACTTTCCTGCCCATGCTGGCTTTGAACTGCAATCCTCAGATGTCAGCCTCCTGAGTAGCTAGGATTATAGGCGTGAGCTACTGGTGCCCAGCTTATATTTCTTTTTGGATAATGTCTTCCCTTTCCTTGCTCTCTCCCAATCACATCTCATCTTTACAAAGAGAATCTATTTACTCATTAGCAACATTGGCACATTTTCTCCAACAAAAATATTTTATTACCTGAAAAGAAAAAAATATTTTATTAAAAGAAGAAGGGAGGGAAAAGAGCCATTAAAGGTATATAGTATTTTTCTTTCATCTGTCCCTGCCTCCCTTCAGGACTGGGATTTGAACTCAGAGCCTGGTGCTTGCCAGGCAGGTACTCTATCACTTGAGCCACACCTCAACTTCTTCTGTGGCCTTTTACTTTCTTTTTAATGTCATCCAAAGAAAAGAAAGATAATACTTTTAATTGTTGGCATGCATTCATTCTCATGGCTTATTCTTATACTGTATAACAACAATTTTAAAGTCAGACATAGAATTAAATTCAAACTCTGGAGAAGAATCACCAAAATCACATGACTCATTTTTTTTTAATTTTTTTTATTTTTGCCAGTCCTGGGCTTGAGCTCAGGGCCTGAGCACTGTCCTTGGACTTTCTCAAGGCTAGAGCTCTACCACTTGAGCCTCAGCACCACTTCCGTTTTTTTTCTATGTATGTGGTACCGAGGAATCGAACCCGGGTCTTCGTGCATGCTAGGCAAGCACTTTAACCACTAGGCCAAACTCCCGGCCCCCTCATTTTTTTTTTTATTCCTTGTATCTGTATACCTAGTTTGTTCTTGCCAAAGCAATAGAAAATTGTAGCATACCAATTCAAGCATTTTGAGTTTGGATTATTGGTAAGGAGAGCTAGAGACAAAAGAAACTCTGGTGTCTCTAGCTTTCTTTTCACAAGTAACAAGGCTTATCATTTCTTAGACACCATTGCTTGCTTCTTATCAGTCAATGAACATTCTTTGTTCAGCGTAAGGATGATATCTGTTGAGGCCGTGGTATTCTCACCTACACAGCTATAGATATAACACACAGTTTTTCTACCTAATGTGAGCCTTGCTGAATTCTCCTTCACTATGAAACCAGTTTTCACTTCCCAAACGCCAGCTCAAAGACAAAATCAATCCAGGTGATGGTAGCTCAGTCCTATAATCTTAGATGTCCAGGAGGCAAAGATTGAGACCATTAAGTTGAGAGAGAACACCCTGTGTAAAAAGCTCATGTGACCATTTCTCAGTAGAAAACGGTAGGCGTGATAGTGGGAGCCAGTTAGTCAGACACACTAGAAGCATAAATAGGAGGATTGTAGTTCAGGTACACTTGGGCAAAAATCGAGATCCGATCTCAAAAATAACCAGGTCAGGAAGAACTGGGATTATAGTTCATGTGATAGCATGCCAGTCTAGCAAGCAGGAAAACCTGAACGCACATCCCATTCTCATCAGAAGACACACATTCAACATGGTGACAGTAGTGAGTTAAACTAAATTCAGGGTCCTTGTGTGACAACACAGTTTCCGGGTCTCCTGTTTTCAGTCGCCTCTGTCTAGCAAGGACCATCTTCCTCTTCAGCCAGGTAACTCCTCATGCATGAGGTATCGTGGTGCCAGGGGCGTCATCCCAACCTCATGGCTAGATCAGAGCCCATGAAATGCATTCATTAGAACATCTGTTCTTCTCGCTCGTAGGATTCCCAGATGTGCAGCTCCTTTTTTATTGGGATGACTGTTGCCTTCGAGACTGTTCTCGCACTCGACATAGGCACCTGCAGGATAGGAGCTATGCTAGCTTTGGCTCACCCCTCATTAAATACTTGCCAAAGAAATGAACAAAGGAAAGAAATACTAATTTTGCCTTTGCTATAACTTTTGCATCTTTATTAACTTGTTTTCAAAGTCCAGGTGCAGATGACTGAATTTGTAAGGAGGAAGTGAAAGATGATCTTCCGATGTCCTTGATGATGTCAAGATGATTAGAATTCTACCATTTGTGTCATGGGGAACCTGGATTCAAGTGCCAAAGGAACCCGTGTGTGGCATCTTAATGGATTCTTCTGGAACTTCGAGTGTCAGTTAACTCACGGTGACATCCGAACTCGTTGTCAGCCTTAGAGATACCCTTGTCTTGGGCTGAGGAAGAAGTGTGCATGTCCAGTTACTTCAGGATGTTTGAATGCTTTCGGGGAAAGCCAGATCTGTTCTTACGTAGACACCGAGAGGCGCTGCAGGGAGCTTGCTCATGGCATGGGAGCCAAGAGGTAAGGAGTCAAACATTAGATGAGGCTTTTGAATAGTAGATGAACAGTGTGCTAGCAGGGCTTGGAGTAAGGCCGAGAAGCCAAGAGTTCTTTCACAGAAATGTTGCCTCTTCCAAGCAGATAGCACAATGAGCTGTTCAAAGGCTGGGCTGGATGCAGATGGATTTAAGCTGGGGACCTGGTTCAGTCCTTTCTAATGGTATGACCTTGTACAAGATGTTCAGCCTTCTGAGCCTTTAAATAAGGTTATTGTTCAGACTAAACAAAGCAGTGTACATAAAACCTTTCATTAAAAAATGAATGTTCAATAAAGGTTGTTGAAATAACATTACCTTAAATAGCCTTAAGGGGCTTTTCTAGTGATTGGGCAGGTGGATGGGGCCTGCAGACGCCTAGAAGCCAGATTGCCATGTGCTTTCTGCATACATTTATTTTATTGTATTTTATTGTTTTGTCTGGCCTGGGGCTTGAACTCGGCTCACAGCTAGTGCACTTCCACTTTAAGCCAGTACAGGGCTTGAACTCCAGGCCTGGGAGTTCTGGTTGTATGAAGAGACTCCAGGAGAAGACAGCCTATGTGCAGGCTAAGGAGAAAGGTCTAATAGATCCCTACTCATTGTCTAAGAAGGATCTTGTGCTACAGACATCTTGATCTTGAACTTCTAGCCTCCCGAACTGCCAAAATGACAAATATCTGTTTTTTTAAGTTGTCATTGGTGGGACCTCACCACTCTGAGCCTTAGTAATTTAACATGATATCCTTTATTTATTTATTTATTTATTTATGTTTTTTTCTTTTTTGTTAGTTAGGGGGCTTAAACTCAGGGCCTGGACACTGGTCCTGAGCTCTTTTGCTCAAGACTAGCACTCTATCACCTTGAGCCACAGCTCCACTTCTACTTTCCGGGGTCTCACAGACTCTCCTGCCCAGGCTGGCTTTGAACTGAGATCCTCAGATCTCAAGCTCCTGAGTAGCTAGGATTACAGGAGTGAGCCACCACCACCAAGCCTATTTATGTATCTTTAATGCCATAGACCTCTCTGATAGTCTAGGTTGAGTCTAGACTCCTCAGAATGCTTAAATCTCCTAAGTAAAACCTGTCATCTTCACGGGGAAATAATTTTCATGGAATACCCATGACACTCAACATAACCCTTTTGATATACAAATGTACATGCTACATTGAATAATGAGACACAGTGCAAGTCTTCGAGTCATTTCAAGCAAATATGAAGGTGAACCATGTTTTAAGCATCAACAGCAATATAATGCGACATGGACCTCTTATGATTTTATGGGTGAGAGACATAGATGTTGCTCATATTGGATAAGGCCTACATTCACAATTAAAATACTAAGTATCCATCATTGGTTAGTTGAAGCCAATTACTGGCCCCCGCCCCCACATGTAGCTGAATTCTATCCATTCCTGCACTGCCTTTTGAAGTCTATGATTAGTCATTCTGAGTTGGTTCCACTCTGAGATGATGCCTGATTTTTCTTGTCTAGGAAAGAATGGAGGCTTTAAAGACTTGGTGTCAGGAGCCAAGGGTTCTCAGCCACCTCCTCTTCTCTGGCCTTCTATGTTGTTATAACAACAGGACCTAGTTGGCTTCTGAAGGTTGCCTGTTTCTTAGTGCGAGGCACCAGAGCGTTCACTTCTTCTCTTGATTTCTCTGCATAGCTTGTCCCTGACTTAGCAAAGGAGATAGATGGAGGAGGTGCCTCTTAGCACCAACAAGCCCTCAGTGGTGTGACTCAGCTGAGCCTTCCTGGATTGGGCACAGAGAGGAAGGAGCTTGACTACATGGCAGAAACCTCATTCCTGGTGTGTGATGGAGTCATCTATCAATGACTCAAAGACCCAGCATCAGCTAGGCACTGCTTATGTGTAGTCACCCGGGCGCTGGTAGCTGAGATTTTGTCATGAGGTCATCTCCTGAATACCAATAACTACACACAATCTCTCCATTCCCCATATTGGCTCTTACCATGCAAAAAGAAAGCCTTTGTTTGGAACTTGTGCTGTAAATGGAGGGATTATATCAGTGCATGGGAAAATATTTTCTTTATGACATTCAGGAAGATCTTGTTCTTTTAGTAAATGAAGTTACATTTTCTTAACCATTAGTCTGCAGATTATTAGGCTTATTATTATTTTTTTTGCATGCTCAAATATCTCCAAATTTATGGAGTCTTACATTTGGCCAAATGAAGTACATAAGGGGAGAGAAAGAGAGTGTGACAAATTAAAGGACTTGGGGGAGAAAAAAACCAGGACCAAAGCTGTGACTTATTTATGAAGGCTTTGGTCACAGACAGTGACTATATCTTTTTAAATTTTTTGTGGTATTTTGGCTGTATCAAGATTATTGGTACTATGTTATTTAAACAAATATGATAACAAATGGAAAGGGAAACATGGGGAATGGAAGATGAGCTTAAGCATAGTTAAGAAGACTAAAACATTTGTTTGTGGATCTATTTACTGGAAGAACCATAACAGTCTGGGAGACTGTCTTTTGATTACAAAGTTAGGTTTCATCAGTAATAATAATCCCAATAACTGCAGTCATTAGCTATAATAATACCAACTTAATGTTTCCAAGTACTGATAAAAATCTTTGCTGTGAGAATTAAAAGAGGCAATGCATAGACTCAGTACAGAATCAGCTATAAAGTTTCAGTTTCTATTATTATTAATAGTAGATCACAATAGCTAGTAATTTTTCTTGCTTTTGTTCTGAAGTATTTTCATTCTTCAGATGAAGATGCACACATATAGCCTGTATTTCTGCATATTTAAATTTTGTGTTTATGTATATGCAAAGATTTAAAATATCAGAATAGCCTTTTTAAAATGCTAAGTCTTGCTTTATGTTAAGCATATTCTCTTATGAATATATGCATATGCAAATACCTATCATGCATATGCATTTTTTTTGCCAGTCCTGGGGCTTGAACTCAGGGCCTGGGTGCTGTCCCTGAGCCTCTTTTTATTCAAGGCTAGCACTCTACCACTTGAGCCACAGCACAGCTTCTAGCTTTTTCTGTATACATGGTACTGAGGAATTGAACCCAGGGCTTCATTCTACTCATACAGTTCCCAGTGCATGCTAGGTAAGCACTCAACCAGTAAGCCAAATTCCCAGCCTACACATGCATATTTTAATTGAGGACCGCAGTGTTCTTTTCTTTTATATGTGCTGGTACTGGGGTTTGAAGCTGTTGCTTAGCTTTATTGCTAAATGCTGGTGCTCTATAACCTGAACTAAACCTCCATATCAGCTTGGTGCTGGTTAGTTGGAGAAAAGAACTTCTTGGCTATGACAGCTTGGGTTGGCTCAAACCATATTCCTCAGGTCTAAGCCACCTTAGTAGCTGGATTCCAGATGTGAGCCATTGGCACCTGGCCCAAATTGTGCTTTTCTATGCAGCCATTTAAGAGTTTTCCCTTGACGATGGGAAAAACGTCACCTGCTCTTATAATGTTGGTCTGAGAAGACTTTATATCTTTATTTATTTTACAATACTGAAATTCAGTTGGATAAGCAACAAGGGTCAGCTTCATTTCCCTAGAAATCCTGTTGGCAAAGGAGCACCCAGAGACGAAGGAGCTCTCTTCTGTCTTGCTTGCTTCATGTCACATTGGAGGAAGGTCTTTCCAGTGACCTCCTGGAATGTCCTTAGAGTTCTGAGTCACAACTTCCCGCCTGACAGCGTGAGGTAGCAATTAGAAACTAACGATTAACTAGCTACCAGGGCAGCAGGAGGTGACCAAAATTTCCAGCTGTTGGATAAATCTGGTGATATTTATCCCACACAAATGATGCTGGCATCTTGGGCTTTGGCTGTTCATGACTTTTGTAGGAGAATGGAGCTGGGCTGGGCTCTGTTGGGTTTCTACAGGATAATTAGACATTATATCCGACCCTGGCAAGATGCATATGTGGAGGAAAAGTTATTAATACTTGTTGGAGGAATCTAGACTTTGCAGGGATGTGCAGTATCACTAGATAGGTATGATGAAATAAAAGATTCCAGAACTCTCCACACTGCTCATGTCACTCGGCAGTCATGTCTGATTAATTACCTTCACGTTATGATATCTATGCTTAGCTGTCCCTGCTACCCATAATGCCCTGCTCTGGAGACATTGCACTTGTCAGTCAAGACTCAGTTCTTGTGTCACCCTCTTCCTTACCTCTACTGGGCAGGATTAATTAGTTTCTTCCTCTGGGTGACATAGCCCTTTGATTTTAGGTCATTTTCTCCCTCTGATGGGTACTACCTCCATGAAAATCTTGGTTCATGTGAATCCCTGGAACACTTGTATGGTTGCAAGTCAAGGGTGTTTGCTAACTTCCCGTAACTGCAGGTAGGGATTCAGATGTTCTGTTAGATGATGATGTTTTGGTTTGTTTTGCCTCCTAAGTCTTTAGTCCTGGACCAGTATGTCTAGCCCAGCCTAAAAATACTTTGTCTGTATAAACTGCTCTCTTCTCTATTTTCGCACTGAATAGAGAGGATCCTGAGGTGGAGCAGAGCCACAAAGATAGAGTTGAAATTCTGTATGGAAAATAAGGGCGGCCACCCTATCAGGAAGAACCAACTGGGCTTTCTGTGAGTGAGACATAAGTTTTTTTTTTCTATGAATGAATTACTTAAAAGATGAAGACTGGTTTGTTACTGCAAGTTAGAGTAGGCAGTACTTCCTTTAACTAATGCATGGACGCAGGGTTCGACTTACTGTGTGGAGAAATATTTCTGCGTAGCTGCAAGTGAAGCTTGGGATGGTGGTTTTGATTGCGAGGAACTGTGTACCCAGCCACACACTTGGTATATTAGAAGAAGAAAGGAGAGCCTATGCTGGGACCATAATGGCAGTATCTTCAACTGGGGAGAGCATAACTCTTTGAGGCCCAGAGGGGTTCTCCTGCTAACTGGATCCAATGGTTGCCTCTCATTCAATTGCATCATATAAAGTCTAGTTGGGAAGCAGTGGAATCATAATTTTCTGCACATGCCACATGTCTCACAGGAAGTACAAAGTAAGAAAAGGACAGGCAGAACACTCTGAAGACAGGCGGAGAGAATCTTCAGGGAGGCTAATACTGGAGGAAGGCTCTGTGCTGGGATCAGAAGGCTGCACCATTCACGAGGCTCTCTCATGAGGATTGGATGGTGGCTGGGGCTTATGTGCTCCAGAGAAACACAGCAAAGACCCCAGGCATTCCAGGCCCTGGCTCTCTTTCTCTAATGTCAAAACGATATAAGCGGCTATTTGGATTTCTTATCATTTCCAAGAAGTTGGAATGAGAAGGGAGGAAATAACCCTAAAACAACCAAGTATTTGCTCAAAAGAGGAGGGAAAACTAATCCAGAAGGGAGTTTGAATGGGCTTGGCAAAGACGATGTCTTATTTTTTGCTATGGAGAAACTGAATGGCTAAGTTCGACTACCTGAGTTGTACAAAAAAGTTAGATGTATTCTTCCTGCGTATCCAACTAGAATAAATGATAGATCAGTTCTCCAAGTTAAAGAGTTTATTGGGGGAACCACTGGTGGGGTGTAAGCTAGATGTACATGTTAGAGAACTCTAGGTGCATACAGGAGGTTGGAGTAAGAGAAATGTCTGTAAGAAGTCCCAAAGAGAACATCGACTCAGGGTTTGTCGCCCGAGTATATGTCAGTTCATCGGCGGAGTCTTTGTAAGGTGAATGTGCTTCTGCAAAGTGCTCATTGTCCTTGGGCTAGCTGTCCTTGGGTGACTCATGTGGCTGTGTTTGGGGGGAAATTGCCTGTGTGTGTGTGTTTCTTTTTTCTTTTTTGGTGGTGAATTCCCTTCTTACATGTTTTCCTGGCACTATTTCACTTGCTGTGGATCACTTTCACAGGAGCATAAAGTTCAGTTCGATTACATGTGTGTGTGTGGGGTGACTCACTCTTCTCCCATTTCCCCTATTTTCCTCCTGCGCTATTTGTTCTATTTAAATCATGCTACTCTGTGCCTATTGCAGAGGGGTGTGTGGATGTATGTGTGTGTGTGGGGGGGGGTACAGCATAACTGAAAGCAGAAAAGTTTCCTGGGCTTTATTTTTTCCAAACCTATGGCCTTAGTGAATATCAGGGATACCTGAATGCCTCCACGTCATGCCTACAATACAACCCCTGGAATGGGAAGCAACGGAAGGCTGAAAGACGAGGATGAGAGAGAAACTGCGTGTGTCATGCTGGAGTCATGGGAGCTGCTCTACTCCAGAGCAGATATGAGGATCTGAAGTGAAAAAGATCCCCCAGCTAGAATAGCGAACTCATCTTCTCGCAGTTCTGTCCACGTTGCCTTGTGCACTCTGATGTTCTGTGATTTGATGCATTTATATTCACAACTATCAGGACTTATTTGATAACTGATGCTTTTACCACTATGTAGTTCTCTTTCATCCTTGATAATTTTCCTTGCTCTCAAGTCCATGTTGTCTGAAATTAATATTGCTCCTCTAGATTTCTTTTGGTTAGTATCAGTAAACTACTGCATTAGCATCTTTCTTCATCCTTTAATGTCAAACTATTTTTTATTATAAGATGCATATAATTTACCAGTGCAAAACCATTTTTTTTTGTGGGTCATGGGGCTTGAACTCTGGGCCTGGGTGCTGTCCCTGAGCTCTTCAGCTCAAGGCTACCACCCTAGCTCTAGAACCACAGCTCCACTTCCATTTCCTAGTGACTAATTGGAGATAAGAATCTCTGGTTCTTTAATGTCTGGGCAGGCTTTTAACCAAGATCCTCAGATCTCAGCCTCCTGAGTAGCTGGGATTACAGGCATGAGCCACTCGCCAAGCTTGTAAAACCATCTATATTATGTATTAAGTTCAGTGGCCCTCTCAGACCTCCCTGTGTATATTTCTAGCCTGATTCCAGGTACCTTCTCTTTTGCTTAAGTCATAAATAGGTCACAGGTTCCTGAGTCTTTCTTCCTTCTGCTAACAAATTCCTAGGAGCACTGATCTGTCAAGAGTATCGATGACAAGCATACCCATTATATATGCAGACTCAGGTGGCTCTTAATAATTGGGCTGGGATCATAAGTCACTATGTTCTGTTTAATGAAGGAATTTACCAGAACAAGAAAAGGCGACTCTTTGACTGGCAGTCTATTAATTTTGTAAATCAATCTGATCTCTTGAACAAAAGTTGAAAGAAAAAGGTGACAGCTCATGCTGTGACCAGCCAAACCAAACACACGTCTGTGTTTAGTTCTCTGAGCTCAGTATTCGTCCTTCCATAGGTATTACAGAATGTCCTTGGGCGATGCGATGGAAGAAGGCTCAGGAGCAAGAACTGGACAAATAAAGAAGGCCAAAGTCTACTGACCCCAAAATAAAAGTGCACCATTAGATGGATGCAAGTGATTCCCATCATTTTCAAGTGTTTATATAACTCCCATGTCTTTTTCCCCATCTAATTCTAAGTTGTTTAGAAACATATTGCTTCTCACTACTTGTTATACAGCCCCAAACCTATGTAGTATACAATAATTTCATATTTTTTTCTGTAGAAAGCCATCTACTGCCTCACTTTCAGATGGAGAAATGAGGATTTCGAACTGTAGCTTTTTTAGGATACTCTTTTGTGAGGACTGAACATATAAGATGATTATTTCTGCTTCTGTTTATTTAGAAGCAAATGTTTTACTACTTTGTGCATGTGTGTATATGTGTGTGTGTGTACACACATGCGTGCATGCATGTCCATGTATTCATGCATGTGTGAGCCAGTCCTCAGACTTGAACTCAGGCTTGAGTGCTGTCCTTGGGCTTTTTTCCCTCAAGGCTAGCCCTCTACCTCTTGAGCCACAGCTCAACTTCCAGCTTTTTGGTAGTTCAATGGAGATAAGAATGCCATGGGGTTTCCTATCTAGACTGGCTTCAAACTACAATTCTCATCTCTCAACTTCCCAAGTAACTAGGATTACAGGTGCCTGGCTATATGAAACACTTTGTTAAAGCATCAGTGATACTTTGGATAATGTTTCAAGTAGCTGAGTGCTCATGGCTTTCACTGATAGAGCAGTCCATCCCTGGATAACTTAACAAAACATTTTATATGAGCGTTTTCGATGTAGTATTTGCTCTTATCTTACGTAGAGGTAGATAGGATTAATGCTCCTACATGTCCACCCCCTGCTACAATGTGCAGGTTAGCCTGAGTCACCTGACAAGGAGGATGCATTGCCGGGGTCAGGACAGAAAGAGGCTCATTAAGATGTGTCAGGCCTTCTCATTGTCCTGAAGTGCCTCTGTGGAGGTGGTAGGACTGAGTCAATGTGCTGTGAGTCACCAGCTCTTGGAAGTGAACTTGAGCCTCTCCCTGGCATGGATCTTTCCACAGAGATGTATGTCAGCGCCCGTATGTTACAGCAGGTAAAGGATGACGATTTGCTGGCCTCAAGTTTCTCTTTTCCTTGATCTTACTCCTTCTACTCTGTAAGCAGGAATTGTTCCCCTTTGGGTTCCCAAAAAGTTATGGAATTGTCTGAGCTCTTGATGTTTCCTTAAGCTTCGATCCCTTCCTGCTAACTGCTCTCTGCTGCCTTTCATTTTCAGCTCAGCAGAGACAGTACCTCTGTTTGGAGGCACCCCCAAATTCTAAAACAAAACATCCCTCCCAACCCCACAAAAGCCTGTTTTAGGACTTGTACCATTTGACTATTGTTTAAGTGTATTCCCCAAGACTTCCTGTGTGGAAACTGAGTCATTAGTGTGGCAATGCTGGAAGTGGCAGACCCTTTAGGAGGTGGAACCTAGGAGAAGAGATTGATTGCTATTGTTTTGGATTTAGTTGTTCCTGCTAGAGCAAGATGCTACAAAAAGTGTGACACTGGAGGAGATGGCAGAGGCTGTGGTGATACAGACCTGCGATTTCAGAACGTGCAGGGGCTAAGGTAGGAGGATAGTGAGTTCCAAGCCAGACTGTGAGATCCCTATCTAAACAAACGAACAACATGAAAGAGAAGAAGGCCAAGACTGGCTCCTTCTGACTCCTGGCTGCCTGTCTTGCAGTGTGATTTCACACTTTTGCACGTGCTTCTTTTGTGATGCTCCTGGCCACGTTGTAGCCACAGAAGCCTCACCAGAGGCTTCTCTACCCCAGGTCATGGTCCCGGCCTTGTTGCCCCCCTCATTCACTGTTTCTTTTTTATTAAAGAATTGATTAACATTGATTTTTACATCATATTTCAAATGACGTGTTTAACAAACAAGTATTCAAGAAGGGAATCTCTATATACAATCACTGGCACTTAGATTTTAGAACGTAATTAAAATTAGGCCGAGGGTTTGTATGTCATAGATATATGTTAATCTATGTAATAAAAACATTATGTCTATAGAGTCATAGATATTTATATCTATGTAGTTGTGTTTATAGTTCCAATACCATGTCCATAGCATTGGGTATGCAACTATTGAGTCCTCGCTTTTGTACTGTTTGGATCTAATAGCCATGTATTAAGGATACCATGCGCCTTTTGTTCCTTTGGTCTTGACTTGTCTCACTCAGCATGATTCGTTCTAGATTCATCCACTTCCCTGCAAATACCATTATTTTATCTTGTCTGTTGGCTATGTAGAATTCCATTGTGTGTGTGTGTGTGTGTGTGTGTGTGTATATATATATGTATATATATATATATATATATATAATTTTTGTATCCATTCATCTGCAGTAGGGCCTCTGGATCGTTTCCATCCCCTGGCCATTGTGAATTGTGCAGAGATGAACCTAGCTGAGCAGGTGTCCTTTTCATATCTTCTCTCATTCACTCTTAATGGTGAGCACGTTCACATATGACGTTCGACATTTCTGTGCTTATATTCCCAGAGCTTAGCACGGTGCCTGTTTATCATTTCCCAGTCCATTTCTTTTTAAACAAAGACAGTGAAATGGAAAGTTTAAGTTTTGCTAAGGAACTTATTCTAAAGTTTTCCCACCTTTTTGGGATTCCCATGGCAGTCAGAGTTAGTGCCCATGGTCTGGTACTTAACTGTTCTCTAGCATTTTGGCGCTCCTTGTCCATGTGTCTAGGTGGTTGTGAGCCAGTCCAGGGCGGAAACTATTCCTTATATTTCTTTTCTATCCTTTCATGACCTTGCAGAGCATTCAAATCATACAATGGATCTTTCTGTCTTTGCCCATACGACTGAGAACTCTACAATGTGAGACTGTGTGTCTCTTACTGCTTCTTACTGGAATGACATCGGGAACATAAATGTTAAGTAAATACTGATATGTATTGAAGAAGGGGTAGGTTTTCGAGCCATGGTTAGCTCAGGCCAAGTTCAGGTTTATCAGTGAGGCTTTCCTTGGTGCTCTCATGCAATGAATGCACTGTCTCCCTATGTATGACACATTTGCCAGTCAGTATCACTTTGAAAAGACAAATCCATCCTTTCCAGAAGGCAACTTATTTGTATTCTCTAGAGCCAGAACAGCTCTAAAACTAGAAGGACATGAAGCCCCACTCATGTCACAAAGCACTTTTTTGCTGTTTCATTATTAACTGTTACCCAGAAGCTCTCTCTCACTGTAGCAAAACAAGTCTTGTGATGGGGAGTGGACATCAAGAATTGGACTTCTTCCTGGAATGATTTCTGAATTCTTTCCAGATGCTGTCCTGGCTTACCTCCTCCCTCCCTTTCCTTCTCTTCCCCCTGGCTTTTCAGATTGTTCACCTGATGCAAATAGCAGATAAAATAAGGAAAGATTCCCCTCTACTTGCTTAGGAAAGCGTAGCTGGACAAAATTGGGTATGGGCATTTGATTCAGAGATTAGTAGACGTGCCTAAGGAGTGGTTTACCTCAAGATTGGCTGTGGAACTGCTCCACATACTGGAAGCAAAAGCAAGGGAGATACTATTCCAATGTAGTATCTCCAAGTCCCTCTGTCTTGATGAAAGGAACCAGACTTCAAATCACCTCCACTGCTCCCTACCAGGAAGCTGGAGACTGCCTCATTCCAGAGCTTTCTTATCTCCTCTGATATGCCAGTGACAAAGAAACTTATGTGTTCCTCATGACCTGTTAGCTATCTACTTCCTTATAGGTGTTCTATTTAAATTTTGATGAGCATGTGTTAGTTGTTGTATTAGTGGGATTCAGGGTGAAATTTCATCACAGGTATTGTATTCTTTACATAGAGCTAAGAAATGTGATTTTCTCATTCTGAAAAAGTTCCTCCTTCCAAAACTTTGATTTTAATCTACTTTTTCTTGTCTCTCAAATTGAAAAAAAAGGTCAATTTTGAAATACTAAAACTATATTAGGGTGTGTCTGTGATTGCACATAGAGATTCCCTTCTTGAGTACTTGTTTGTTAAACATGACATTTAAAATATGATGTCAAAAATCAGTGTTAATACAATCTTTTAAAATTAAAAAAACTATATTAGGCCAATGGAAAGGATTTTGTTTATCGCATCTCTTCCTCGGACCTTGTGGATTGATTAAAAAAAGTCGGTCAAGGTGATGACATTTTGATATGCTCAAGATAACAGAGAAAGATAAGAACTTAGAAGTTGTGGAGTCTGAGCCCATGCATACTGATAAAAATTTTTAAAAGCCAAGAATATGAATAGCCTTATCAAGCACCAATACTTGTTTTCCAACAACTTAATCTTAGTTGAAGAAATATCTGCTCAGTCATGGTGGTATATGCCTGTAATCTCCATGGTTAGGAGGCTAAATTAGGAAGATCACAGGTTTGAGGCCATCCCAGGATACATAGCAAGACCTTGTTTCAGAAACCAACCAAATATCTAGCTTAGTGTTTTCTAAGATTATGGACTCTTAGAAGACTAAGCAAGTCGATTATATATTGAATACCCAATAGGTTTATTCACTTTCAAAAGCAGCACCCTGATGCAAAAAGAAAAAAAAGAAGGAAAAAGGAGGAGATGCACGGGAAGAAGATGGAATAGACTGATTTTTGAATAAACATATTACCTCACAGTTATAAGATAGCGATGCCCCAGCTGGCTGGGTAGGATTGATAAAGAATGCAATGAAAGCTCAGAAGCCAAGACTTTATTAATATCAAGACCACATAAGTCCAACACAAAAGGCTTGTGACTTCAATGAGGGAAACACAGAGCAAGTGGCATCGGCTAGTCCTCGGAATCACCTGGCTCACAGGGCCGTGTGTCTGTGCTGCTGGGCACTGTGGCTCTGAAGACACGGATGCTCCCGTGCTCTTTCTCACCTGCCGCTGCTCATTACCAACACAAACTCAAGTCCGGGTGGGTAGAACCCCACGATGGAAGGAATGGAGGTCCTGCAGTCAGAATGTTGATAAGCCGAGGAATTGCTTGCTTTTGCCTGTTTTATAAGCAAGATGTAAATCTGGGTTATTTAACACATTGCAGATTTCGGTTTAGTGCATCCTACCAATCTTTTTGGCTCTCTCCCACGTCATTTCTGAAGGTCTGTATGCCAGAACACGCATTCTCTCCAGGACCCAACTACAATGAGTTGTAGTAATTGTACACTCTAAGTTCCATCACGTGGTGGCATGTTGGTGCCGCAGGCTGGCAGGTGATGAAAACCTTTACAAACATGTTAGTGGGAAAACTATAGAGGAGAAAGCTTCGTTGTCATCATCGTCAGTATCGACAATGGATGGCACTGGATGCCACTGATGAAGTCAGAGCAGAAGAGCATACCTATCTGACAGTCTCCCCAATATCTTGACCCTCGTTTCACCTTGCCCATGATGAAAAGAAGAGCGTATTTTTTCTCCCCCTATCAGTGAGGAAATATGATTTGACTTTGCTTCCTTTTTTCAGTTACTTATGCTCACTTGGCTGTCTACTTTGGCAGGTGTATAAGGCAGACATAAGCTCACCTCTCATGTTAGGGTGGCAGCATTGTGAGTGGTGTCTGTCACATGTGCATTTTGCTTGTCCCTAACTCAGGGCACATTCCCTAAGGCAGGGTGTGCTTCCCTTTGATTCCTACTTGTCTCAGAAACTCTGGGACACCCCAAGGACCCCTCCCCAACCCACGTTATAGATAACAGTCATGGGATGCTGTGTCAACGGTAAACAGGCATCAGTGAGTAACCGTGGTTTCATTGAAGCTTCCTGAAAGTGCTGGAGTCAGGTGTTTCCGGGCTGGGAAACATTACATTCCTGTTTGTCTGTCCTTATAAGGTGTAACGGCTGGGTCTGCGGCAACTGCAATGGTCACACCTGGAGGCAGACCTGGAAGAAGACTTAGTAAGAAAGGAGGAAGGGGTGCAGCCAGAAATTCCCGAGGAAATAGAAATGGCAATAAAATGACAACAGGAAAGCGCTGGGTGGATTGATGTTGGGGAGAGGAAGTTTGGCTGTGTTTGTGTTTGCTGTCTGCTGTCATTTCTTGCAGGGTCACTGTGGCGTGGGGAAAGACTTTGATCCTTGTGTGCAACAGGAAAGCTTGGCTGAACTTTTCCAAAAAGAGAACATTTCTTTCTTGCCAGAAGAAGAAACCAAATACAGATTTTTTTTTTCCCAAGTTGGTTTTCCACCTGTCGGGTTGAATTCCACCTATCTGTCCTTATCTCTCATTGCTCTGTGAGTGACCTCTTGAGAACAGGGTAGCTCTGTGAGTGAGTGACGTCTTGAGTCTCCTGCCCTGGGTTCTAACAACCATAGGTATATAGTCTGGAGAGAAAAGAACACTCTAGAATGAGCTAAAATTGCATCCCTTTGTGTCGTCCCCATAGGCTGTCAGTGTGTGGAGGCGAAGTTCTTTCAGTCATGGTGGACAGGAGTGGGGGAAGTGAGAGATAGAGGGAGAGGACAAGGGAGAGAGAGGAAAGGAAGGAGGGAAGGAAGAGGGAGGGAGAGGGAAACAGGGGGGAGAGAGATGTATGCTAAGAGTGAAGTATCCCAAAGATCCAGCCACCTGAATCTACTTCCTCCAGCTAGCTTCCATCTCCTAAATATTCCAGAACCTTCCTAAATTGTACCATCAACTGGAGAACCAAGCATAGAGCACACAAGTCATTTGGGAACATTTTCTACTCAAATCGTAATACATAGGTAGGTAGCAAATGAATAGTTTTTTTTTTTTTAACTACTGAATGCTTTGTTCTGTATTTGGAAGTTTATTTTTATTTTAGTTTTTGCTAGTCCTGGGCTTGAGCTCAGGGCCTGAGCACTGTCCTTGGGCTTTCCTAAAGGCTGGTGTTCTACCCTGAGCCACCACACCACTTCTGGCTTTTTCTATGTATGTGGTACTGAGGAATCAAACCCGGGTCTTTGTGCATGCTAGGCAAACACTCTACCACTAGGCCACACTCCCGGCCCTCGGAAGTTTGTTAAGAGCGCTCTCAATACAATACAGCTGCTTAACTCCAGGCCTTTCATTTGGAGCTGAATTTGTTAACAGCTCAGCTTCTCCTAGCTTACTGTTGGACACAGGGTTACCTATTACCAAGTCAATACTGTTATCAGGCATTGGAAAGGCAGAGAAACAGTACATGAGTGGTCTCCCTTTGTTTACTGTGGTCACATAGTACAAATTTATAAATTCGGGTTTGGAGATTTGAAACAGTAAAATCATGCCTACTAGGATCTCTCTCTCTCTCTCTCTCTCTCTCTCCCTCTCTCCCTCTCTCCCTCTCTCCCTCTCTCCCTCTCTCTCCCTCTCTCCCTCTCTCCCTCTCTCCCCCTCTCCCTCTCCCTCTCCCTCTCCCTCTCCCTCTCCCTCTCCCTCTCCCTCTCCCTCTCCCTCTCCCTCTCCCTCTCCCTCTCCCTCTCCCTCTCCCTCTCCCTCTCCCTCTCCCTCTCCCTCTCCCTCTCTCTCTCTCTCTCTCTCTCTCTCTCTCTCTCTCTCTCTCTCTCTCTCTCTCTCTCTCTCTCTCTCTCTCTCTCTCTCTCTCTCTCCCAGTCCTAGGCTTGAGATCAGAGACTGAGCACTGTCCTTGGACTTTCTCAAGGCTAGAGCTCTACCACTTGAGCCTCAGTACCTCTTCTGGTTTTTTTTTTTCCATGTATATAGTACCAAGGAATCGAACCCAGGTCTTTGTGCATGCTAGGCAAGCACTCTACCACTAGACCAAACTCCCGACCCCTCTTTTTCTCTTTTATTGAAATGGATAATACCTTTAAGATGAAATTATTTTTTTTCAGTATTGGAATTTAAACTCAGTCTTTGAACTTGCTCAACTTGTGTGCTCTACCACTTGACCCATGTCTCCAACCTAGTATTTTATTGGTTATTTTGGAGATGGAGTCTAAGTGGACTTTTCTGCCCTGTCTGTCTTTGAGAAGACTTTGGACTTCTGAGTAGATAACATTATAGCCGTGACAACTTAACAAAAAAAGAATAATAAAGTTATCATTTGTGTTAAGCCTAAGAGAATCAAGAAATTCAATGTCATGATACAATTTATTCTTGTCTCTCTTTGGCTTCCGTTTTAGTCCAACTTAGCAGTTTGTTTTATAACTGTGTCATTGTATGCACAAAGTTCAATAAAAGGAAAGTACTATGGTTTGTACTTTTACTCTGAGCAATATTAGTCATTTGGTCTCATGGTTTTCGCCAAAGATCAGTTATGGAGGAAGGAGGCACGGAGGCTGCGAGGGAGAAGCATGGCATTGCTGGGTCCATGTGTCACTTTCTCTGTGAAACAGCTCCAATTCAATCTCACCAAAATGGTCCACTCTCCCCTCTCTTTGGCATGTACAAGTACTGTATGGTAGTTGATGCTAGATTGGAAGTATTGAGTTTTAGTTATTCATTCTTTATGGCTGAATGACACTGCACTGGATGTATGTATCTCTTAATTCATCTTAGAATCCCTAATGTCTACCCCATCCCCTAATGTGTGATGGCTGCTAAGTAGAAGAATGACATTTTTTTTTTGCCAGTCTTGGGCTTGAGCTCAGGGCCTGAGCACTGTCCTTGGACTTTCTCAAGGCTAGAGCTCTACCACTTGAGCCTCAGCACCACTTCCGGCTTTTTGCTATGTATGTGGTACCGAGGAATCGAACCCGGGTCTTCGTGCATGCTAGGCAAGCACTCTACCACTAGGCCACACTCCTGACCCATGACACGGTTTTTAAATTGAGCTTGGCATGGAGGTTATGCTTCCTGTGACTTTTCCCCCGCTGTGCCTTCAGCAGTTTAACCTCTCCATCCACTGCTGTTGTATGGACTCCGAGAGATATCCTTGCGCCACACAGAAGCAGGCGGAGCAGCCATAGTTTGCATGAGGGTGAGCTCTATAATCTGGACTACTAGAAACTGGAGTGTACTTTGACATGTCAGGTGGTTTAGTGATAAGTGCGGCCTCAGGATGATTCACTGTGTTTGTGAGCACAGTTATTCTATTTCTCCACCTTCCCAGCTTGTTAGAAACTATCTGAAAGCAAAAAGACCAAAATGATTCCTTCCCTTGACCCATTCTGTTACCTGGATTAGTGTGTGGACCGGCCCTATTCTAGAATCTATAGAAAATACAGGAAAGAAGCCCTTGTTCACTGCAGGAAAATTAGAAGATGCCAATAACCAGAAGAGAAAAAAGTTAAAAATCACTTCACAGGTAACCACAATGAAGACTTTGGCATACTTGCTCTTATAATTCTCTCCATGTCTCTGTCTCGCTCTGTGTCTTCACAAGAAGTGAATGTATTCTTCGTAATACATATCTTGGATTTTTTTTTAAAGACGTATTAAGGAGTTATGTGCTTTGCACTCTACTGTATTGAATAGCTGCCATGTGTGATTGTACAATTTCACTCACACTCTGTTGTTGAATATTTAAGCTGGTAAAAGATTTATTTTTACTGTAAAAACAACACCTATGCATCTTAGAATCCTAAGTGAGTCATCAGGCGAATGCTTAACCATCTTCATAAGACACATGTGTGTAAGTGGAATTTTGGGGTCAAAGGGCAGGAACTGATAAGCTGCCTGTAGTACACAGTCTGATGGGAAAAGCTCACATGAGCTTGTTACTGTCCTGTAATTGAAACATAAAGAACTGATCTGAGGCGAGGTTGGGGGCTGCCCCAGTGGACAGGGTCTTCCTCCTTCTTCTCAGCCATCTTTCATATGTTGCCTGGCCCCCCATCACAGTGCGTGACAGATGCCGTGGTTAGATGTGTCCTGGTCTCCCATGAGAGCCCAGGCAGGAAGGAGAGGGGCAGAGGAGAAAGATTTTCCCTCCTTTGCTCAGTTATTAAGGAAGAAAAGCCTACACACCTCACAGCAAATGTTGACGACTTAGGCGGCTTTCTCTTACTTGACTTACTTGTCTGCCCTCAGGAGAGAGGTGCCAGGAACAAAGCTATCCTGATGGGCTTCCTTTAGTTGTGACTCAGTTCTGGAAGTGGAAACATGGCTCAGACTTCCTGATCTCATCCGAGTTCCTTAAACAAAAAGCAAGGGGGATCCGGATATCAGAGACCCACAGTGAGTGCTTCAGAGACTGCACAGGACACCCAGACATTTTCCAGTCTGTGAAGCTTGAAGAGCATACAACTCTGAGGACACTGGTTACAATAGTAAGGGCAGAACCACCTTGAGTAGTGCTGGAGTGCTGGAGGGCTAGACATCCCCTCTTTTTTTGGTGTGTGTCAGTGTGGGGCTTGAAATCAAGGCCTGGGCACTCACTGTCCCTGAGATTTTTCACTCAAGGCTAGTGCTCTACCACTTTGAGCCACAGCTCCACTTCCAGTTTTCTGGGGGTTCATTGGGAATAAGGGTCTCATGGACTTTCCTGCCCAAGCTGGCTTGGAAACACAAAGGCTTAGATGCTCAGATCTCATTCTCCTTGAGTAGCTAGGATTCCAGGTGTGGGACACCAGAGCCTGGCAAGGCATTCCGTCTCATTGCTCTTCTTCACTGACTTTTCTTAGTGAGCTTTCATAAGGAGAGGATAACAAATACTCCTCAAATTTTAATCCAGAGAGATGTCTATAACTGGCTCTAGAGAAATAGGAGAACATTCATTGGATACTAAGGAGGCCAGCACGCGGACTAAATGATTAGGGAATAAATGGTGTCAGCAATTTTCAGGTTTCTTCCCAGATTAACTACCTCAACCAAAGGCAAAGAAGACTGGGGAGCCTAGACGACCGTGATGCTTATTAACAAAACATATGCATTCATTGAGAGTTGTATCCTGGGTTTGAGCTACTCTACAAGCCAGTCAGTAGAGGTTAATGTTAGCAAGAAAATGGCACCTAAGATCTGGGACTCGGCAAAGTAAAGAAACCAATATCTCATGGTTGCCATCTCACCTTCCATGCAGAATGATGGTGGCAGATATCATATAACACATTGCTGAGTGGTTGTGTGACATGGGTGACAATGTGGGAGTGGAGGCTAAGGGCCAAAATGGCTGAGCAAGTCACAAAGGGGTTGGGATCTGAAAAAAAGGGTAGGCATAGAAAGCTGCAGAGATTTCTATTCTCAGGGAGCGGATCGTTTGAAGTTTGGTGGAACAGAGTATCTTTGGGCAGTGCCTCAGTGATTCTCAGGATGGTTCTTTTTGAACAGGTAGATGTTACAAATCAGTATACAAGTCAAGAGAGGAAATGTGAAAGTCCCTTTTCGCTTCCCTCTGTCTTCTTCACCCTGAACCTAACTCCATTAATAAGATGCATCCCTTGGTGTTTTCAATGTGCTCCTCATTCTAGGAAGAGCTGGTGCAGGGCTCCTTCCTGGACAGGCCCCAGAGGGTGTCGGGAGCCTCTGGTCCATCCGTACACTCATCGGGCCACCTGTGCTTTCCCTGGCAGCAGGAGCATCTTTAGTGCTTGCGGTGCTTTGATGGTTAGAACAGCAATGTCAGAGTGCAGAGTTTGAGCAGGACATCACTGGCTCTCTTTTGTTAGAAGGAGTGCTGTCAGGGCTTTGAGTTTCCAGGACAACCTCATTGGGCTGGTGGTTTATCTCTTGGAAGTTCGGGCAAGGAGGAAAATCAGGAGGCCTTGTATTCCTTTATGTTGGGAAGAACTCTGCCCACCCCCAGAACCGTGCTATGGCTCTGCCTGTCTGCAGGCCTGGCCCTGCCAACATTTACTGCTGCATTTTGACTTGAATCAGGAACACTCATTCCATGTTTATGCCTGACCATTCCAATTTGTCTACTGTGGGTTTTTTTTTGTGTGTGTGTGTGATTGATGTCATTTGTTCCACTGTGGAAAAATCCCAGGAGTCTCACAGATCAGGAGCCTGCAGTAGAACATGTGGGAAGCCTCTGGTTATTTGTCTCAAGGGGAAAAATATTCTGCACAGCCAGCAATCCATCCTTAGTATTGTGACCTCAGGCCTGTGAACGCAATCATCTTTGTGGTGAAATGGGGAATGTGCCCTGTGCAAGCACAAATGGGGCAGGCAGAAGGTTGAGATCAAGTAAGACTTTCCAAGGTTGGCTTCAGATACTTCCTGGTCACTCAGATAAATTGGTCCAAAGCTCAGCACTTTGCCATTTGAGACCCGTGTTTCCTCAAATCCTAAATCAATGTCCACCATAATGTCTGACAATCACCAGAGCTGGAGAAATCTTCACAGAGTGAAGATCTTTCCATTTTAATATCTCTATTTTTTGAGACAGAGCATCTGTATATGGCTCAGGCTGGCCTGGAACTCTCCAGGTAGCCCAGGCTGACCTCGAACCTCTGATTTTCCTGTATCTACCCCCAAATTCTGGGTTTATACATATGTACCAGCATCTTCTAAGCTCCTTATTCAGTTCTAGATGTTGTGAATTTGATTCAGAAGTAAATAAAATGGACAAAAATGTTTGCTCTGGTGATTCCTCTGTGGTATAGTCTTTTTTCATCAAGCAATTTTATTTTCCCTCCCTCCCTTCCTTTCTCCCTCCCTCCCTCCCTCCCTCTCTCGGCCTTCCTCCTCCTCCTTCCTTTTTTTTCCATCGGTCTTGGGGCTTGAACTCTGGGCCTGGGCACGGTCCCTGAGCTCTTCAGCTGAAGGCTAGCACTCTACCATTTGAGCTACAGTGTCACTTCCAGTTTTCTGGTGGTTAATCAGAGATAAATTTCATAGACTTTTGTGCCCAGGCTGTCTTTGAACCGTGATCCTCAGATCTCAGCCTCCTGAGTAGTTAGGATTACAGATGTGAGGCACTGGCATGTCACTTCTTCCTCTTCCTCCTCTTTGTCCTCCTATTCTCTCTCTCTCTCTCTCGCTCTCTCGCTCTCTCTCCCCCCCTCTCATTTCTGGAGACAACTCATTTGAGAGCAATTTTTGCATGTATGCTGGAAATATTAAATTATGCAGACATTTTGGAAAAAGAATGGTAGTTTTTCAAGAAAGTTAAGCTTATTATATGATTCAGCAATTCTCCTTCTAAGAATGTGCCTGAAAGAATTGAAGCATAAACCCAGAGCCTATATATCTGTGCTTAGGTCAGCATTAGTCGTCTTACTCAAAAGGAGGAACATGCTCAAGTGTCCATCTACAGTCAAAGACGAACAAAATGGATCACATTTATACAGTGGAATATTCATTATTCAGTGGATAAACCTTGAGAGCATTATGTTAAATAGATTAAATACAAAAGGACAAATATTGTATTATTCTACTCCTTTCTTGTATATGGAAAAAAATACCAGAAATGAACTCAGGACTTTGCATTCTAGCTTAGCTTTTTTTTTTTTTTTTTTGCTCATGAATGACACTCTACTACTTGAATCACACCTCCATTTCTTGTATTTTGTTGGTCATTTGGAGGTAAAAATCTCTTGGACTTTTCTTCTTGGGCTGGTTTTGAATTTCAGATCTCACCCTTTTGAGTAGCTAGTTTATTTCTAGCTATACGATTCTACTTATAGTTGGTTCTTAGAATTAAATCCATAGATAAATAAAGTAGTTCTGTGCTGACCGGGAACTGGGATGGGGTGGTACTGAAAACCTACTATTAATGAGCATCAATTTTGGCTTTATGAATGAAAAAATTGTAGACATGAATGGTGGTGAGGGCAGTACAACCACGTTAAGGTATTTAATGCCACTGAAATGTATACTTAAAATGATCAGTATAATAATCATATAATTTTATGTGATATTTATTTTTTAAACCATAACTGAGAAAAGAAGGAAAAAGCCATAAGGAAGTGAAAGTCTACACTCATTTAGGGGACTTGCAAATTCTTTTAGTCTCCACAAATATACACAAAACACATACACACATATAACATTTTTTTTTGCCAGTCCTGGGCTTGAGCTCAGGGCCTGAGCACTGTCCTTGGACTTTCTCAAGGCTAGAGCTCTACCACTTGAGCCTCAGCACCACTTCCGGCTTTTTTCTAAGTATGTGGTACCGAGGAATCGAACCCAGGTCTTCGTGCACGCTAGGCAAGCACTTTAACCACTAGGCCAAACTCCCAGCCCCATAACATATTTTTTAAAGTAAAGTACATTGTCACAAATACTCAAAAAGTCAGTAAATTGTATTTCAGGTTTTTTTGGTGCCAATCTGGGATTTGAACACTGGACCTTCTCTCTGTCTCTGAACTTCTTTTGCTCGAGGCTAGTGTTCTACCTCTTGAGCCATAGCACTACTTCCTTCTTCTAGTGAGTAGTTTATTAGAGATTAGAGTTTCATAGACTTCCTGCCCAGACTGGATTTGAACCACAATGCTCAGATCTCAGCCTCCTGAGTAGCCAGGATTATAGACATGAGCCACCAGCACCTGGCTTCTTCCAAGAATCCAGAAATTCTCTGCAATAATAACAGTGGAGTTTTTGCCAGGAGTGTGGATTGAACTCAGGGCTCTGTACTTGCAAGGCAGTGCTTTTTCACTAGCACCACACCCTAAGAACACCTCTGCTTACAGTTTTTATGTCTCTTTCTGATTCTACAATTGCTTTGCTAAGAAGACACAAGAATTCACCACATCTTTAATGATTTCTGAGTGGGGCTCCAGCCTTGGAGAAAGGCATTTCCAGTCACCAAACTGTCATTCTGCCCCCGGGGTCTCCTCCCTGGGGAGAAAAGTGTATGACTTCCAAGGTTCCTGACTGTTTTGAAAGAAATCACAGCCACAGCCAGCTTCACTTTGGCACGTCCTTCTACCTCTTTTCTTTCCTTCTTTCCTTTCCCATGGAATTTGCTCCTTCCCATCTGTCTTTCAAACTTTCCCTCAGACACAGCAATTCAAGCTCGATTTTCTCCTTGAATGCACTCTCTCTGTGAAAGAGGCTTTTTACCAAGAATGTGGTCCTTGATCTTCTTCTTGCCAACGGGTTACACAAAGACCTCCATGCTGGGCAAAATTTTTACAGCCACATTCACACACGCCTGCTTTCCTCTATGTGGCACTGGTGAAAACCAATGCCAAAGGCATGAAAAGCCTTGAAAGAGGTGAATTCCTGCTTTGGGGGGGGGGGGGGGCGAGAAGAAGGAGGAGAGGAGCTCTGCCCAAAATGGAGTGAAAACTGTCATCATTTGACAAAATTACTTTTATCTTTCATTATTTAAATCATTTAGTTTAAATTTTTTTTTAGTATTTGTATTTCTGGAGTACATTATGTAATTGAGAGGTCTTGGGTTTATATATAAGAAAAGTATAAGTGAGAGCAGGGAATGTGGCTTAGTAATCGAGTGCTTGGCTAGCATGCATGAAGCCCTAGGTCCAATCCCTAAGTACCACAGAAACAGAAAAAAAAAAAAGCCAGAAGTGGGGCTGTGGTTCAAGTGGTAGAGTGCTAGCCTTGAGAAAAAAAGAAAGTCAGGGACAGTGCCTTGGACCTGAGTTCAAGCCCCAGGACTGGAAAAAGCAAATGAAAAAGAAAAAAGAAAAAAAGAGAAGAAAAGAAAAGCGTAAGTGAATAAATCTATTGAGGTTATCAATCATTAACTGTTTAATCGCCTGAAGTCCAAAAATTTCAGTTACTTACTTAGATGTGTGGAAATCTTCCACAGACATAATAGCATAATTTCCTAGGAAACTAGGAAATCTCAGTTCTCACTAAGGGAATTACAGTGGAACAGCACCCTTTTCTGGGCTCTCTAATTCTCTGAAAAGTCCCCAGGAAAAGAAATATGAGCTCAGTACTTGAACCTCTGGGTTCCAACCTGAGTTCTGGGTCCTCACTGTAAAGTGGGGCTACACAAAGTGTAAGAATTTAAGCATGCCCACCAGTGTATCTGCCATTTTTTTCTTTCTTGAACTTATGACCTTAAACTGAGCATGCTCAGAAATGTGATTTCCTATATGAATATTGAAATCTACACTTGTTTTTATTTAAAGAGAGGTGTTTCTTTGACACAACTCATTTCTTCTTACCTACACGCAGGTGGTAAACTTCCTCTATTGTTTTATTTCTTGGTCATGCTTCTTTTGGCTTGTCCCTCCGTGTTTCAGGACAAAAATCACTATCTGACATAATCAATGCCTCATGTGTTTCCTGTAATTGAAATAAAGCTAAATCATAATTTTACTTGTTTGATAATCATCCAAAGTGTTAGAATCAGAGCAGATTTGACTTCTTTTAGAACGAGAATATAATCATAAATCCAATTTTGAAACATGTCTTTAAACCCAACCCAGCAAATGTACATCACTGGACAGGATTAACAACAAGCAAGATCACATAAAAGTCTATTAACCATCAGTCAGTCAATCAATGAATCACATGTTCTGAGTTTTGGAACTCTTTTAGTGGAGGCATGTGCACAGTAAATTATGTGAGGGGATAATGCATAGATTATGTACCAAGCTTAGTCACATCAGAGGCGTGTGACGAGGTGAGTTTGGAATAGACAAATGTACAGGTGCTCATGGCAGATGACCAGACTGTCTTTTATGAAGACAAGCACTGTCTTGCTGGCTATACACTTCAGCTCTTCTTCCAAACAAAAGCCAGAATAACAAGCACCCCACACAGGGTAGAACTCTCCATTCTTCTGGCATGCGCTCCGTGTTGTAGGTGAGAGAGACAGAAGGACGAGGGCCTGTCCTCCTGAGATCTTGCCAGCAATGAGAAGACATAGCTGCTTTGGGGTACTAGATTTAGATGTGATACTGGAGGTAGGTCAGACTTTGCTGGGAACATGATAGATGTTGAAACTGGAAGAGTGGAAGAATGGCAGATAGAGGTGATGCCTGTGCGAAGGTGGCGGAATGCAGACTTCTGGGCATTGAGTCATCAGAAGAGTCAGCGGGGCTGGAATGAGAGTAAGGGTTTGAGAGAAAGGAGTCCAAAGGTTAGGGCAGACCAGGGTAAAATCCCAACACTTGTTTACCTGTTGACACTTGTTTACCTGGGGCTTTAAGAAGAAAGACGTGGTCTAACTTTTGAATAGTTTATTTTGGTCTTCAAAATTTGCATCGTAGAATTACTATGAAACCCAGATTCCCTCCTCCTGGGAACATAACCTAGAGAGTAGAAGTAGGACCTCAACTGGATGTTTCTATACTTATGTTCAGAACAGCATTATTCCAATAGCTTAAAGGCAGAAACAACCAAGAGTTCTCTCATGAACAGAAAGATAAACAAAATATGATCTATGTACACAATGGAATATTACTCAGCTGAACTAAGAAGAAATTCTGACACATGATTTAACATGAATGGCCCTTCAGGATATTGTACTAAGTGAAACAACCCTGACAGGAAAGGACAATTACTCTGTAATTCCATTTATGTGAGGTATCAAGAATACTTAATAGAGACAGAGAGTCTCTGGTGGTTGCCAGGGGCTGGGAGAAGAGAAAATGAGTAGTGGTAATTTAAGTAGACACACACACACACACACACACACACACACACACACACACACACGCGCGCAGCGGCAGCGCGCGCGCGCGCGCACGCGCATAGCCCTGTACATTTTTACAAATGTACAACTCTATATAATGTACAACAAATGTACAAAGCAGTTTATGAACACAATGTATCTGGACAAATATCACCCCTTTCATTGTTCTCTCCCTTCTCTCCTTCACCCACTTTTTCTTTCACTCTTCTTAATTTTGTAGGATACATGTTGGATTCTTGGGAACTTCTGTTTTAAGGGGTCTCAGAGGTTGAATTCTGCAAGATGATAAAGCTCGGGGGGATGGTGCTGGCGGTGTTTGCACAATGTGAACATACTTACGTCCACTCAAGTGTACCCCTAACATCAGAACCCCAGTGCTGGTTGTTGCACAGGAAGCTGAGAATAAAGGTGGAAAGGGAAATTGGCTTGTAGGGATCTTGTGCTGTAGGGAGAGGCCAGAATGTCTCGGGGTTGTCTGGAGAAAGGGAGATGAGTAGGAAAGATCAGGTTTTTTGTCCTTGTGATGGTGGCTCCGATGAGCTTGAAGGGAAGGTTGGTGAGAGCAGCAGGGGAGCGGGGCATCAGGTCCCGGCATGAGCAGTGAGAAAATGCAATGAGCAGTGCTAGTATGTGCCAAAAATGCTGGGGCGAAGAATCAAGTTGCACGTGGGGGAGTTCAAATGTCCCGGAGGGGCACACGTTCTCTTTGAGGTGACTGAATGATGCACATGTTTGATGTGAGGTCATCTGCACAGGTCTGGAGCTCAGAGGACATACCAGGGAGGAGGTGAGAGATGACAGAACAGAGGTGTTCCTGAAACCACAGGAAGACATGAGATTGCCCAAGCTACAGGGTGGAGACCAGTGAGGAAAAACACACAGTCTAAGAAACGAGACAAGCCTACACCAGATTTGGCAGGTCAACCTTCCATTCCAGCAAATTAGCTTGTTTTTCTCTTTAACTAAAGACATGGGCGCTTGGGTGACAGCTGTTGTTGACTAGAAATAAAAAGTGAACGGAAGCCAGGTGCTGGTGGCTCATGTCTATAATCCTAGCTGCTTAGGAGGCTGAGATCTGAGGACCTCGGTTCAAAGCCAATCCAGGCACAAAAGTCCCATGAGACTCTTATCTCCAATTAACCACCAGAAAACTGGAAGTGGGGTTGTGGCTAAAGTGGTAGAGTGCTAGCCTTGAGCTGAAGAGCTCAGGGACAGCGCTCAGGCCCAGAGTTCAAGCCCAGGACCAGGAAAAAAAAAAAGTGAATGGAAACCAAGTGTTAGGGGAGGGACGAGAGCCCGATTCGTGATTCTCAGAAGTTAAAAAGTACAGATGGCTGGTGATCCAGATAGCAAGGGACAAGGTTGGCGCTCATAGCTGTCTTATTATACCAACCCCACGAAATTCTCTCTTCCTTGGGCTGAATGGGGCATTGAACATGAAGAAGGAAAAGGACTGGTCATTGCTTGTGGCTCTTTGGCTGGGAGCAGGGACATGGTGCAATGTAGGCCCATAATCTACCTTGAAATATGAAGGCATTTCAGGTTCCGATGTTTCTGTCGTCATCCTTTTCTTTGGCGCGGCTGCTTGATGGTGACAGGCAAAAGGGTAAACTAACATTTAAATAGTAAATATTATCTTCTTTAAGAGAGATAACAATAGCAGTCTCCAAATAGAATGCTCATAAATATGTCCGTTCTGAGAGGGCTGGATGTGGTGGCACATACCTGTAATTCCAACTACTTGAGGAGATTTGGAAGATTAAGGCATGAAGCTAGCTAGCCAGGCAAAAATATGATCACCATCACATCTCAGCGAGTAAGCTGAGTGCAATCTCAGTTATGCAGGTGTAAGTAGGACTGCGGTCCAATGCCAGCCTTGACCTCATCCAAAATCTAACCAAATCCAAAAGGGCAGGAGACAGAGCTGTGATGGAGAGGAGAAGTATAGAGTTCTTGTTTTGCAAATGTGAGTCCCAAAACCCCAGAAAAAAAGTCAATTGCTATACCTTGTACATATAATTGGTGGGATTTTTTTTTTGTCTCTAATTGCAGATGTGTTGAACATGCTCCAGCTGGCTCAGAGGCATGGGGAAATGAGGAGCTTTTGAAGATATGGTGAAGATTTTTTTTCTAAACATGTAAGAGCATCTTGAGAGCAAATGCTATTTTAAAAGGTGGATCCAAGATATTTAGGTGGTGTTTGGTTTAGTGATTAAACATTGAGGTACAGAGAGAAGGGTAGGGCACAGAGAAGGGTAGGGCACAAGAGATGTGATGTTCCAGAGGTGAATGGAGAAAAACTATGTTATAACTGGATTGTCTTGACTTTACAGAGCCAATGGTCTCATGAAAACAATTATTGAATTGATCTTCATCACTCACTGAACAAACTAGACAACTGACATCATCTTCATAATGACTAAATGAGCTGGGATGACTATTCTGGATGACATTGTGGACTTAGGCAGCCAAGAGAAGAATAGCATTTATGCCTTCTTCCCCTCCCCTCTAAATATCAGTGGATCAAAGACCTGAAGGTAAAGAATTTTTGAACTTACTGTAGGGCCAAAACTAAAGCTTACTGGAATAGAAACTTTCCAAAGAAAACTCTCATGGCTCAGAAAATAGAAGAGAGGATTTACACATGGGATGGCATTGAACTAAAAAGCTTCTACGCAGCAAAGGATGGATTTACCAGGATGAAAAGACAGCCTACAGAATGGGAGCACATTTTTGCCAATCTTTGCTATCCATCTGACATGGAATTAATAATTAGGATATACAGGGAGTTTAAAAAAATGGAACACCTAATTAGTAAATGGGCAAACTAATTGAAGAAATGAGTCTTCAAAGAAGAAGTAGAAATGGTCAACAAATATTCAACAGCTCTGGCCATAAAAGAAATGAAAATCAAGACAACTTTGCGATTCCCTCTCACTCCAGTCAAATGGCTATTATCAAAAACATAAACAAGAAATGCTGGGAAAGATGAGGGGGAAAGGAGCTCTAATATACCATTGGTGGGATGTAAGCTAGTGCAATTGCTGGGGAAAGCAGTTTGGGGGTAAACTAAAGATAAACCTTCCTTACTGTGCAGTGACACCATTTGTGGGTTAAATAGCTTCAGAAGGAACACAAGTCAGGATGAAACACTCTGAACACCTGACACCCACACACCCATGTTTCAGTAGCATTATTCACAAAGGCCACGCTGTGGAAACAGCCCAGATGCCCTACAACTGACAAACGGATCAAGAAATGTGATATATAATATGTAATGGGATATTATTCAATTATTAAGAATGATTTATGTCATTTGCAGGGAAATAGGCAGACCCAGAAAACAAAGCCAGATTCAGAAAGACAAAGTTCACGAGTTTTCTCTCATACGTGGTAGGTTTATAATATAAATGTACGTGTAGGCATACAGAAATCATATGCTCAATCTGATTAAAGCATGGTATTCGCAGGTGTGAGATTCCAGAGGTGGACAACTCTTGGAATAATTACCATGCGGTCTATAACAAAAGCGTATCAGGGAGTAGGAATTTGTGGACACTGGCTAGTGTGAGGGGTAGAGAAATGGGAGGGACAAGTGAAAATATGGAATTTCTCTCTGTGTCTCTGTGTCTAATTGTATCACACTTACTTAGGGTCCACAATTAGTTTTTTACTTCCTGGTTATTCTTCAACCGGCTCAAAGGTGTGGAGAAATTCCGAGTTTGGGGAATCAATAGTCTAGTTTCTTTTTTTTTCCCCCTAAACATGCAAATCAGCTTAAGAGCAAATGCTACTAAAATTGGTATTTGGACTGGGAAGATATAGGTAGAGTTTGATTTAATGGTAAATTTTGGATACAGAGAGATCACTCTGGAAAAGTCTATTGTGCTAGCCTCGGACGTTTTGTGTTTATTCTACCCCAAGAGGCCACACTGATGATGGTGTATCAGGTGGGAATCATGTAGATTTGTGTAAGTACACCAGGAATGTTTCATACAGTGTTAAACAGTCTCATCACAATCTCCTCAGCATATGCCTCTGGTTACTAGAAACCTCCCTCTTTCCTTCTGTATGAACCTGTCAATGACTATTCCTTTAATTTTATTAATTTACTGTTTATTTTTTGGTAGTTAGAAAGGGAGTTCAATTCAACAAAACCAGTTTATGCATACAATGCATCTTGATCAGTGTCACCCACACTTTATTTTCAATAGACAGCCTTTCAACAACCCTGTGAACATAGCTCTACAAGTTAAGAAATTCCACAAATTGTGCTTGCTTTGGCAGCACGTACACTAAAATTGGAATGATCCAGAGAAGATGAGCAGGCCCCCTGCACAAAGATGACACAGAACTTTGTGAAGCATTCCATTTTTTTAAATAATAAAAGTAATGTTTGTACAATTCACACCTAATAAATAATTTAGGACAGTAAAAAAAAAAAAAAAGAAATTCCACAAATTACGAAACGAGGCTAAACACAGTCAGAAATCTGCCCAAGACCAAAGAGCTAAATGCAGACTAAGATTTGGAAGTGTCTGTGTTTCCAGATAGCACACACAACCACCTTGCTGGGCCGGCTTCAGAATGGGTCACACGTTCCGTGACTAACAAACAAACACACAAGCAAAAAACTAGGATTCGCCTGAACCAATCTGCAGTGATTGTACGGGACATTAAGCAGATTTTATTAAAAATGTTTATTTGAGCCAAGTGTGGTGGCTCACGCCTGTAATCCTAGCTACTCAGGAGGCTGAGATCTGAGGATCAAGGTCAAAGCCAGCCCAGGCACAAAAAGGACTGGAGACTCTTATCTCCAATTAACTTCTAGAAAATGGGAAGTGGGGCTTGGCTCAAGAGTAGGGCAGTAGCCGTGAGCTGAAGAGCTCAGGGACAGCACCCAGGCCGAGTTCCAACCCCATGATCCCCCCGCCCCACAAAAATTGCTATTTGATGCCCTTGGATATACAAGGCTTGGTGGGCTATTTGGCTTTGAACCATGTGGCTG